>NC_044284.2:35021737-35322493 GCF_004027225.2 Strigops habroptila | reverse complement strand
AAGGTAAGAGCTGGCGACCACCGAAAATTAGATGAATGAAACTCAGATTCATCTCCCTGGGGAACTTTAAAAACATCCATAGTTGTTCATCTCAGAATCACTTAATTCGGATTATGAGTGTTACTTGTCAGTTACAATAGATTTGCCAGGTGCTTTAGTCACAAACATTATTTAACTTATCTTTAAATGTAGTTGTAAATTCAGTTTTGGCTGCGAGTCCTTACAGTTCATGCAGGCAAAACGAAACAGTAGGTGCAGACTAAGTGTGCAATTAGAAGACAAAATTGTTACATGTAATTTCTGAAAAATTGACCTTAAGTGTTCAAACTTTTTTCCCTGGTAGATGGAAAAAATAATAGTTTCATCAAGTAAGGATTAGTGACATGCTTAAAAATTCACATTACAATCGAATAGTAAAAAATTCATAATATTAAAATTTGTTATATTTAAAAATCAATTAAATGCAAAATTCCAATTGTAGTTATTTTATTTTAGTATGTAACCTAATTAAAGGCTTCATGCGCCTTGGTTTATTTTCTACACTTTTTATCAATTTTAGAACCCTGGTTATCATTACAAGTTCTCTGTAAGTTTACAGGACACATGGAATATCTGTCCTCTGATAATGGGTGGATTCACACCTAGTTTGAAAGAGAGCTGAGGAAAGCATGGCATGTCAAGCAGCAGGGCATCCTATCTCACATTGCAAAGAGAAAGTGTCTTCACTAAAAACGAAGGACAAGCCTGAACAAGAGATTGCCCTGCCCTCCAACGCATACATAAATGTGGTATTTTGCAAACCTGGCAACATTAGGAAAGTGATGTGACTCAGTGATATCAATCCATCCCCTTCATTTGGCCAAAGTTTGCAGCTATTCTAGGTACCTATGTGCCTGTGTCAGACAGAGAAGGCAGCATGAAAAAGTAGGGGGTTATGGCCTTACCTGTGCAAAACTAACAGAACATTATGGGCAGCATGTGTGGGAAGTGGGCTGAGGTGGGCTCCATGGCTTTGCTAAAACCAGCGCAAGTCAGGTACAACTGCCCATTGTGAGACTGAAATTGGCAAAATATAAAATCAGAAAAAATTGTTTCTTCAACACAAAATACCAAGTTTAAAAGTTGGGAAAAAAAAATGAAAGAAAATTAGTTTTGTGCAGAGAGCTGAAGTCCGAAGAAATGCTAAATTACCCAAATTTCATGAATAGACTAAATACAGTGATATTCTTCTCTGTTGGGTTGATATTCTATTGCTTAGTTTTAGACATTTCATACGTGATGTAGTATTTTGGTATCAGTAAATGAATTCACCTCTTTCAGAACATGGGTCAGACTTAGCTGGAATTAAGTCACCATTATCAGAAGCAGGATGAAGCTAAATGAGCCAGCCAGCAGTTTGTCCTACCAGATGTTACCATCACCTTTCCTTTACCAGTGTTTTCAGAATTTTCCAACTGTCTGAAACCCAGATACATGAATAGTTAGTTACAGCAGTGCCTGGTGTCACTGGATAAATTGTACTGGAAACAAAACCAGGCTGAGGGAACTTGTGTTATAAAAGCGTAGAATAGTTCTGGTTGGAAGGGACCTTCAAAGCTCATCTAGTCCAATCCCCTGCAATGAGCAAGGACATCTTCAATTAGATCGGGTTGCCCAGAACCACATCCAGCCTGGCCTTGAATGTCTCCAGGGATGGCACATCTACCACCTCTCTGGGCAACCTGTGCCAGTATTTTACCACCCTCATTGTAATAAATTTCTTCTTGGCATGGATCTGTTCCTGTCTGATGCCTCCTCTTCTGGACACACTATCTGCAGTATTTGCTGGGTTCATATTTTTGGCAGAAAACTCAGCTTTCCTGATACATAGTAACCCAACCAGAGAGCAGTTTGAAGAAGTGGACTCCAAGGGCAAGAAGAGCAAGTTTTAATGAAAGCTGCCAGGAAGCCAAAGTTTCAAGAAGATATTTAGCGAACATAAAAAAAACACTGTAAAGTAAGTTTCTGAAAGATTAGTATAACACTTGCAATAGTAAAGCTGTGCAAGTAACGTGACAATCGAACATGCACAGCCCTGATATCCTTGAGCAAGCAAATGTTTCATTTCAGCTTGGGGACATCAATACTTAAATACTGAGAATAAACTGTAACACATTTGTTAAGAGGGAATGTCAGGAATTAGGATCTCTAAAGCACAAGAACTTTCATAGACTGGGAACAAAGTAGCAGCCAATTGCTTTGAGTGAGGCTTTAAATATATGGTATTTGAAAGTGGAAATTGCAAAACGCATTGCTGTGGTTTTTTTCCTCAGCCACATTTACCTTCAAAAACCTGCAAAATACACAAGCTGGAATGTGCCTAGTAAGTGGGAACATTAAGGGTGGACTTGAGGTGGCACAAAGAGTGAGAAGAAAACAATGTACGTGACTTTAATATCTGAAATAAGAATGGGGAAAGACAAGAGAAATGGGATCCCTGATCCAAATTGCTGCAAGAACTTTTCTTGCAGAGAGTTTGCCAAAGAAAAGAGTAACTTGATATTCTCTGGAATGGAATCTGGAGAGGGACATTTTACAAGGGCATGTAGGAATAGGACAAAGGGAAATGGGTTTAAAGTATAAGAGGGTAGATTTAGATCAAATATTAGGAAGAAGTTCTTCACTGTGAGGGTGGTGAGACACTTGCCCAGAGAAACTGTGGCTGCCCCATCCCTGGCAGTGTTCAAGGCCAGGCTGGATGGGACTTGGAGCAACCTGCTCTAGTGGAAGGTGTCCCTGTCCATGGCAGGGGAGTTGGAACTGGATGAGCTTTAAGGTCCCTTCCAATCCAAACCATTCTATGATTCTTTGGGCAAAAGTACTGGGAACTGAATGATACATCTATGTGAGGAGTGATGGATAGATTTTTCAAGGTGCAGGAACATGCAAAGTACCTGAGATCATGTCCATAATTTCTGCATAACAAGCCTGAGGATACAAAGAAAATCCCCCAAAGAGTGAAGAAACTCAACAGGAAAGAACAAGTAAAAAAGATATTAGAGGATAAATGCTGAAGTCTGACAGAAAAATATATTTCTGTTTTTACAAAAGAGGCTAAAATCAACATTCTTACATTAGGATCCTTTTTGTAGGACAGCAGGCACTGTACTATTGCTGCTAGTGATTGAGGATGTAAAGGTCTGTGGGGGAAAAAATAGAAGTTCAAAGCCTGCAAGTAGCATCTTTTCAGAAATGTCTAAAAGAAGCACCAGCAAAAATATGGCAAAAACTGTAAAACACAATGCTGATGTTATCAGCTGAAGCAGTTTATCATCGTAACTTCTATCAGTGGTTTCTTCACAGCAATACTACTGACTGCCAAGCATAAGGTGCAGCATGACCACAAGAGACTAATGGCAGAGCATTTGTAAGTCAAGCTAAGAAAATGAGCTCCACAAAAGACTCCCTCGAGGTCTGATAGAAATTAAGCACCCAAAAGTGTGTGTCATAATAGCTTGTCACAAAAAATACACCGAACTTAAAATCCAGGAGAGTTGCAATTAACAAATCAATGGCTGGGAAAACATTGAAAGCTTGTACTGACTGCAAGTATAAACAGTATTTATTGAGGTAGGAATAGGGAAAAGCCAACAGGACAAGGACAAAGTCATAGTTAGATACCAAAATAAAGATATTTAAAAGTTCACAACAATTAGAAAAACTCACAAGTTAAAAACCTCTAGCGTGTCATTGTACACGAGATAAAGGAACTGGATGAGGCAAAGCTAAGGCAAGAACAGCCCATGTTTTCTACCCTAAGAATAATCAAAGAAAGCATTACACACCAAAAGGTATTCATTCTACAGTCTTAAAATTTCACAGATGAAAGAAAACAATCTAATACTTTAGACAGTACTAAAAGTAAGCAATTATTTCCCTTTAGTTCCCACTCTGTCAAGTATCTCAGGGTGCTTTACCATTATTAGCTACATTTCAGATCTCTCAAGGCAAAGATACCTATTCCTACCTACGAAGGCACAAAATTACACAGCACTACAGGATTGTGTAGATTTAAAACGTGTAACGGAGTAGACTGGCTAATCAGGCAAGTATTAATACCCCTACATTTACATGGTAGGAATTTAAATGCAAAACAGGAAAGGCAGAATCAGCACAACTCAATAATGTATTCTAATTACTACACTTAACTTGTAGCAATATGTTATCCCAGATCAGCATAAGCGGAGCTGTACCAACCTCACTACCTATCTGCACCTTGGGAACATTGTAAATCCTTTACAGTCAGGTATTTAGACCTCCCCAAAAGTCTTTAATTAGGGTGTGACAAACAAAAGTCAAGCAACAGCAGACAGAAACCACAGGAAGACTGCGGTAGGTAGAATCAGCCACTTGGGTGTTTAAAGAGGGTCAGGGTGGCTCATAACTACGAGAAGATAACACATCCCCTCACCAAACCTGAAGTCATGACGGGCAGTTCAGATTCTTCAATTATACCATCGTTCCTCAGAGGCTTTTTCTTAAGCAGGGCTATTTTCTCTAACATTTCAGGTTTGAGAGGTTGACTTAGCAACCTAAATAAGCCTCCGAAAATACTTTGAAGGAAGATGTAGGTGACATTTCTGTATTTGATTTTATATATCTTAAGGGGAACTTAAAAAATCAATCAGTAGCACAGAAGCTTAATAACCCTCCATCACACACAATCCTAAGCTTCCAGCATGGTGGCAGGGACAGCAACCTTTTGAAGTACCACACTAATTGCATTAAGCTGCTAACAGGAGACATCTGTTTTGCTCAAGCAGCAATGTGACAATTAGCCACGTATAAAGTGCAGTGGCCAGAAGTCTGACTCATGCCTTTCTTCTCTGCTCAGGGAAGCTTTTTCTTCTTGCTTCCAAGGAGAGTTGAATGTATGGGGACTTGCACTATGAGGTGCCGATATGAAGAGAACGGGAGAGTGAGGGTTACGCACTGTGTGTGGCAAGAAATTCCCTTCACAACTGATTTTACAGCCAGGACTGTGCTGCAACAAGCCCTGTTAATCTGCCCTCTCAGCATCTGCCTCTGGGTTGGTTCTTTGTTGCTTTTCTGCCAGTTCCCCGAGTGGGGCAGGGACACAGCTATCAAGGCCCCTCCACATTTATCCAAGTCTCCTATGGAAGAAAGCCCTCAGACAATGCACCACATGGCTTTGCCATTCAGCGCCTACCTTCAGGAAATAACTTCCAGCACCTACAGCAACTCTGCTAGCGTGACTTTCAAGAAAGATGGCAAGTACACTCAGCAGCTTTCAGCATTTGGCAATTATTTATGGATCAAAGGGTAAGCTGGGTGGCAGCCATTGCCACCATATAACAAATTAATATGCAAGAGATTTGTAGTTGATGCTGGCAAAGAAAATGCAGTCCTTCAGACACAAGTTTCTCAATCAATCGCACATGAAGTAACTGCAGTACATAGATGCATCCCCAAACTTAAGCAAGAAAAAAAAGAAAGTAGTTAATTTTTGTTGATTGTTCCAATTATTATGTTATTGCTGGTGCATTACAGTAGCAATGTCCAGGAAGGTCCTTTTTCCAAAAAAATGTTCAATGGATGTTAGGTTAAAAGGGACTGAGAAATAGCACTGTTAAATACCACTGTTGCTCCTCCTACGGACATTTTGCTGCAAGAAATTGTATTACTTACACTAATACTGCTGAGAGAGACCTCAGAGTTTCTCATATAAACCAAGAAAGCCATCTTCTACCACAGGAAACAATACGTATCATCCTAACCATCCATCACTTTTACATCCCATCCCTGTCAGCTCCCCTGCAGCCTTTGGTTTTGTGCTGGAGTGAAGATTTAAGTGGGGATGTTGAACACACATGGGACAGCACCAGGCTGCAGTTTTGGACCTGAGGACAGAGGAGAAAGAACAGACCTTAGAGGCTGAGCAACTATGGTACAATTGGAGAAAAGTAAGGAACAGGAAAAGCAACTTCTTCCAGTCTTATTTGCTTCAGGAAAGATTTTCCTTCTGAACACCTTATAAACCATTTCACCCACTGGAAAACCCATTCAGCTTTAAGACACCCTCAGGATATGTACTTGAAAGATCAGCTACCCCTCCTCAAAACATCTGTGAAACCTTCAAATGCGTTTCTCAGATCTTTTGCCTCATATATTTGCCTTCACTTTCATTTTTCTTGCTTTTCATACCCCTCTGTCCTGTCCAAACAGTCACACACACAATGTAGCTCTCTACTGCTCTAAGACACTGTTGATACTCACACAGCAGTTTTGGAAACAACAGGACAAAGCACGTGAAAGGACAGTTACTTCCATTTGCTGTGACTTTCCAGAAATAGGCAGAGCTCATGTGGCAGCTTGTTTGGGGTGGGTAATCAGGTGTCTCCCCTCAGCTCAAACTTCAGTCACTGGGACCTCTCCAAAGGGATGATATCCTGCAGATCTATTTACTACCAGTTTGAGCTGGGTCAGCTCCCAGAAAACACAGGTTAGAAAAGAAAGTTATGAATAAATAGAAAAAATTCTCTCTCTTCACTGACCTATGAGCCTCACAGGCTTTGTTACAAAGGAATACAGCCTTCTCTCTCCTGTTAAACGTTTATGAAAACAGTAGGATAATTTCTTATGGTGTTGCACTTGGTATGTCTTGTCCACCTTCACAAGATCACACTGCTTTGTTCTTTCAGAAACCAGAAGGCAAAACAGCATTAGAGTTTGCATTTGCATGTTATAACTCCAGACACTGTACAATTAGCAGACACAAATAAAGGCCAGAGAATGGTGTTCACGTTTCACAGGTGGTTTTCTTGACTTGTCTGTATTTAAAAAAATAAAAATAAAACAAAAAATAAAAAAAAGCCTGCAGCAATGTGAAGGCCAAAGCTCTTGCTAGTCTTGCTAGTCTTTTCTACAGAGATTCAACCATGTTAAATACATGCATCACACATACCCTTCTTTTACAGCTCATCTTTTCGTCACCCATTTTAATAACATGTTTCAGGCTGAAGAGAGTGTCATTAACTCTGTCACAAGCAAATTTCTCCAGCACAGCAGACATTACTCCTGGAATATGTCCTGTCTGATCTGTTTCAGGGCAAAATCTTCAAAGAAGTGTGGTCACAATGGCATGTCACATTTGTAACTGCTTTTAATGAATTTATGTTTTACTCCCAGAGATCCTTGTGGTGTTCAGTTTATGGATGCAAAAGAGAACTGCATGACCAAATGAGAACTGGAATCACAGATGGATAGTGCAAACACCGAATTTTGAAAAACTTGCCTTATATTTAGGAAAATCTCATCAATTGGAAACAATAAATGAAACTGCTTTTATAAATAGTATGAAGTTCTAACTGTTCCAAACAATGGTCTAAGAAGTTTTAAAAGAACTGAAAAGCTTTTAAAACTGTTTTCAAAAGCAGGTTTGGGGGTTTGTTTTCTAACTCAAGTGGCAGTTGACCAAGAGCATAGAAATGGTAGATCATGAGGCTGAAATAGGGAGAAATAAATACTTGTCAACTGAGCACTGTAAACAAAATTTTATGTCCCCTTTCTGTAGATTCCAGTGTAACTGTATTAAAGCAAGCAGCACTAGTTGTACAGATAGGGCTGTAGCACCCCAGCATATTTTAATTTCAGGCTAAGTGAATGATTCCACATGTCAATTTGAATTTGTTTTTCAAGCTCAGTGAAAGGTGGACAACAGTATCCAAGAACGATGATTGTTTTTCCTATGGTAAAGCTCAATTCAGACCTTAGTGTGCATAAAGTCTTTAATTACGCACACTGTGCCTGGCACCCCCTGCTCTGTGAGAACAAATTCAGGTTGCAGAAAGCTTTGCCTGTTGTGTCAGGCTTCATCTCTCTGATGCTGAATTCTGATGCTGTTGTGAAAAGACAGAGAACAGCAAGAAAAGCATAGAATCACAGAATCGTTTTGGTTGGAAGGGACCTTAGAGATCATCTAGTTCCAATCCCCCTGCCAAAATCTTCTAGCCAAGCCAACAGAAAACCACTTCTGAGAGCTGGCTTCTCTCCCTGAATGCCTGTGTACTGCTGGGCAAGTCACAGTCCCCACCCTTCCGATAGCCGATTGCCAATTATGCACTCACTGAATGGATGTCTGTCTTCAGACAGCAAAGCTCAGGTCTGGAGACACACAATGTACTCACAACTTGCAGCCTCTGCAGTTGTGCTTTGAATAAAAATACTTATTTTTATCTTACTTTGATACATAAATGCAAACACCTGCTAAAGCTGCTGAAAGGGAAGTGATTCTCCCCCTCCACTCTGCTCTTGTGAGACCCCACCAGGAGTACTGTGTCCAGCTCTGGAGCCCCCAACACAAGAAGGATATGGAGCTTTTACAGCAAGTCCAGAGGAGGACACGGAGATGATGAGAGGGCTGGAGCACCTCTCCTGTGGATAAAGGCTGAGAGAGTTAGGTTGTTCAGCCTGGACAAGAGAAGGCTCCAGGGAGAGCTTAGAGCAGCTTCCAGTGCCTAAAGGGGCCGACTGGAGAGAGACCTTTTTCAAGACTTTTTACAAAGGGAAATGGCTTTAAACTGACAGAGGAGAGATTTATATCAGACATTGGAAAGAAATTCTTCACTGTGAGGGTGATGAGACACATCCCTGGCAGTATTCAAGGCCAGGCTGTACAGGGCTTGGAGCAATCTGGTTTAGTGGAAGGTGTCCCTGCCCATGGCAGGGGGGTTGGAACTAGATGATCTTTAAGGTCCCTTCCAATCAAACTGTTCTATGATTCTATGAACGACTCAGGCTCTAAGCTTACCCAGTACAATACACAAGGCTGTTCGTCAGTGTTGGCATAGAGGCTATAAGGACTGTTTCCCCATAAGCAAAACCAGTGTGATGGTACTTGGCGCTGTGAAAATTTAGTTGTTATCTTTTAACACAGCATTCAGACAATACAATAAGGATGCCACAGGAAATGCTATGGATACTTTAGTCATGCAGTATTTGGTTCTGTGACACAATAAGTTTGAATATACCCACTGGGTGATAAGGTGTAGCAAAATTGAGGGCAGCCTTTGTCATTAGCAACCTGACAATGTTGACAAGAGTGTGGTCAAAGAGCAGTGATGTTTTAGCATACCTCATAATGCAAGCTTACGAAGTGATTAACTTAAAACCATGAGCATTCCTAAATACAGAATTTCCTAAAGCCTGAAAATGCCACTACATACACGTAACAAAGCAGGTATTCATAACGTGACATGCAACCAAACAGGTGTCAATGGGGAAGAGCACAGGTTGCTACAGACAGACAGTCATGAGAAAAGGTTTGAACAATAACAATAGATTACACTATCCTTAATGTGGAAATCATCTTTCCGATATCTGCACTTACAGTGTAACCCACTGAAGAAGTCAGTGGTGCTCAACACAGCTTTCAGAAAGGGAAGGATAAAAAGATAAGCCCTTTCTCTTTGTTCATTATGCGCTTCAGCTTGATCTGTTGAGACATTTTCTACTGTTCAGCTTCATGGAATACTGGGCTTTATTTGATCAAATGATGTGTTGTTCAAGGAGAATAATTCTGGTCAGCTTTGTGTTAAGCATCCTGTCAAACACATCATAAAGATAAGAGGCAAGTAATTTTCAGACCTAATAGACTCCCCTACTGCAGAAGTTCGCCAGCAAAGCTGGATAAAAACCAAAACCGAGCTAAAATTGATGAACAATAGCCAGAATTATTCTATTCAATATTTTCTGGTTTCTTTTGGGGTTGGGGCCTTTTGGGTGTTTGGTGTTAGTTTTCTAATTATAGCAAAGTTTTCTCTTGGCAGTACTTAACAGCAAGGAAAGGAGAGAGGCAGGGTAACAGGAACAAATGTTCTGCTTCTAAGCCTCATGGGTGTGATTCCCACATTTCAAATTGTATGATTACTTTGTTTTTCCAACATCTGGGCCTGGCCTAACACCACTATCTCACCTAGAGAAAACAAGGGTTAATGTGAGACACACAGTAATTTATTTGGGAGCTTCCCCAGTGAACTGCATTCCCTTATGTGGGAGAGACTATAAGTACGGAGACAATGACAGACCTCTCATCTTGATTAGAGGGTAGAAGAGCATGGTCACAGTGAATAAAATCCACATACCTGGTCATCAAGAAACCCCACAGACACTGTGTTTTACCAAAATGTCTGAGAAATCCATTAAGGACATTGTATTGTAGCATTTGAATCTCATCCTCAATCAGTCTCGTACTGATGGCGAATAAACATGTAACGAACTCCATTGTACCCTGGTGAAACTGGTTGGTTTAAAGCTAGCTTTTGCTAAGCCGGTGACAAGAAGGCAGGCACAGCCCTTTTAAGGAGACCTCTGCTGCCCTCTGCCTGGTTCCCCAGAGAATGCACTGCTGGAATATTAAAATTGGATAATTTTGCACTGATCTGTGCTGAATTAACCAGCATTCTTTCTAGCAGCTGCTAGAAAGCTGTTCTTAAGGAGGCTGAAGGTGCAGAGACAGCTTTTCCCTTAACCACAGCATCAGACCAAATAACGCATTAGGACTCAATACCTAAATGGTGAACTCCTGCCAAGGTACGTCCTTTGCTGCCATGACTCAGGCCAACACCGCAACAGTGTCAGAGAGCAGCAAGCCTGAAATCCCAGTGCCTCCCTGCCTGCAGGTCCCAGAATTCAGTAGGAGTCTTAAAACTTGTAACATTATTTAAAACTGCAGCAATGGTCTGTCTGCAGTTCTCTAGGATGTTGGTCACTGTCCATGAGTGCTGGAGCTACCAACAGCCTCAGTATTAGTGGAGGATGGTGGAGGTGATATTTGTCCCTGCCTAAAACTACCCACAAGTAGGTTAAGGGAAGCTGCCTGCCTTATATGCCAAACTAGAGCCCCCATAGCTGGCAGCTGTCAACCCAAGATGAATTTACAGGGGAGAGCCTATGCTTGTGTGACCAAATCATTGAAATAAACATTTTACAGTATTCAAAAAGGTTATTTAAAAAAAAAAATCATACAAAACAGCAGAAAGTGTTTCATTTTCTCTGTAATGGTCCTTAAAGTGCATTCTTTGTAGAATATTATCATATTGCCAACTGACCCCAGAATATACTGGTATTATTAGCTCATCCCATCTCATCTGCTGTATCTCATAAACTATTCAAAGAAAGGACCGCAATTTTATTATCATTATTCCTTTAACATTAGAATCTCACACTGCAGGACAGCAAATAACTAACTCCTTGAGCGTTGGCTAAAAATACCACAGGCTGAGATTTCTTCACAGATATTAGGACAAGTTCATAAGCTTTCCACTCAGAAAAAGATATGTCAAACTTGGCTGAAATATCATTTTTAGGCCAATGTTCTCAGTGAATAAAAACATTTTCAAATAATCCCTCTCAGAAATTTCTTAATGAAAACTTTCTGGATTTCCCACTAAATCTTTTATTCAAGAAAATCTAAACAAAATGATTTAGCTCAGGAAATCAAACTTCAGTTTGAATACTCTGGCTTTTAGAGGCATTTTGAGTCACTGCAAAACTAAAATGCTTTTTTCTGCTGCAACTTACTGCACCATAATGACGAAGGAAAAAAATCCCTGAAAAAATCCCTAGAGAAAACTGTCACTCCAGGAAGAAAGGAAGGAGAGAAGAACGAGAGGATGTTGGAATAGGGTTATCCTCACCTCATCAGCCATCTGACATTAAAAGAGATAAGGAGAAGAATCCATGTCATGACAGCCTTCATTCTTTCACAAAGATAATAAATCCAAATAAAAAGGCTTTAAGTTTCTGTGAACCATAACAGGTTTGGCAATACCTGTTTCTCCCCTTGTTGCAGGCATGAGTTTGGGATCTGATAGCATCAAGAAACTAGACCCAATCAGGCTTGGTGCTTATGCTAACTACCAAGGTCCTTGATTAAATATTGAATAGTACTAAATGTGGGACAGAATCTCATTCAGTGTATCTTTCCAGTTTGACACAGTACTATTCATAGATATTTCCTGAGTTTTCCAAAATCTTTGCAAGGCTTCAGATAGCCCAAGTTTCCCTAGAGTTTCTGAGATTGTGTCAAAGCCACATTAAAGGGCAGTAAATTACACGGATGGCTTCTCTCCTGAAAACAGGCCCCTGGCAATGTCATCGAACAAAGTAAGTAACTTTGACATTATTTGATGTGCACTGATACTTCCTGTTTTCATCCCAGTGCTTACAATTTCATTAGTTTCCTAGGATAGTCTGAGAAGTGCAATCAGGCTGACTGATTCACAACACTGCAGCTTCTTTTACCTTTTGAAGACAAGCAAATGTTTGACCTTTAGCCATCCTCCACAGGTTCTCCTAGATAATTGCTAATAGCTCTAAGGTCGATACTGTTCCTTATATGCCCTGGGATGAATCAGCCTAGCCAATTTGAAAATATCGCATTTATCTACTTATTTTCTAACCTCTTCTTCCTAACCTTGACAGAAATTTTCCATGAGCATCAGTGGTGTTAAATGTATTGGCCTTTAGATGACCATTGCCATTTTCTTAAGCCAAAAAAGGCATCAAGTTGTCGCTCTGCCAGAGAGCCTTCCTCACGTACTGCAGTTTTAAGAAACCAGCACTTTCCTTGGTCCTCATTATATTACTGAAATACAGAAATTTTATTCTTTATTACTTGTACTTGCTTTGTCTATAAACTTTAAGGATACATGGAGCAAATCTAGAAGCTACAGATGCTGAAATTTTCATCTCCATAGTCACTGGCAAACTCCTCAAGGATTGAGGCAGCACAGAAGCACATTTTAGGCTGTGCTTTTGACACAGTGCACACACTGGAATATGTTTGTTAAGACTGAAGAAACAAGGGCAAGAATTGTGTCCTTACTAATATGGGAATTCATATTAAATAACTCCACCTTACTCTATTTCTTGCCCTTGCCTTTCTCTTACTCCTTCATAGGAGCCCCATTTCTCTCCCTGTTAAAGGGGAATACTTGTCACAGGTGCGAAAGGTCCATGTTTTTCCTGGAGACACAGCACAGTGCAGAGTAGAAACATCTACGCTGGCTTTGCAAGAGTTAACTTCTTCGTCAGGAAGAAGCTCACTGCAGAAAGACAAAATCCCGCCTGGGCTAACTGCTCCCCTGAAGACCAGGGCAAGCTCTCTGCAGGCTGGGCAAGGTCATTACTGCCAGTTGAGAAGGCTTGGTGCTGAATGCTCAGCTGTACAACCATTCTGCCTTCTCCTCAACAGGATATTTGATATAAGTGCTTGAAGTCTTTGTAAGTTCAGAAAGCAAACAGCTACAAGAGAAATAATTTGAGCTACTGAAGATTTGCTCAATCTTCACATCTCTTTGTTGCTTTATCTGTCTTCTAGCTGAAACTGGAAAAATTTATATTCTCACTAACTCTAAGGCTTTCTTCCTGGAACTGCTTTGTTTTCCTGACCTTTCTCCTTTGCTTAGAATTCCTCCTTTTTATTATCACCAGGTAGGAACAAAACAAAACAAAACAAAACCCCAAAAAAAACCACTGCTAGGCCAAGGTATATTTTAAAAGATCTCTGCACTAAGCATTTACCTACTTTTCTTAACCTCTTACCTTTGAGAAAATTTTCTCCTCTGTTGAGTAAAGATCTGTGAACATAAAAATATTTTGCATGTTAATTTCAGGAAAATCAGGTTTTAACAAAGTTAAAACTCTCACAGAAAACCTTATATTTCCACCTGATTTTGGAATAAAACAAGTTGATCTTGTTTTATTCCAAAAAAATTAGTTGTTTTGTCATTTATAGTTATGTATAGAATAGCTTTCTCTCTCCAAATAACTTTAAAGCAAAGGCTTTTTTTTTTTTTTTTTTTCCCTCTTATGTTTTGGCCTCATTTTTAAACTTAAGGAGATTACCTGTCACACCTGCTGACATGAGCTACTCCAGAGACAAAGAGTTGCGAAGCCACCTTCACTAGATAACCCCTCTGGGTTCAGAATGTCCCTACAGAATTCAGTGGAAAGGGAGACAGATGAGCATCACAGTACCATAAGGCTTTAGAGTTATATGAACCCAAAATCTTCAACTTTGCCTCTCTACGCTATCTGTATTTTCTTTTATAGCCATATGGTTGAGTGGTTGCACAGTATTGCTCTGGGGAGACACGGGAAGAGCTCAGCAACAAGGGAAGGAGGGGGTGATGAAGGACAAAGCCAAGTGTCCTTATCTTATAAAACAACTCTGCTGAAGACTGTCCATCTTCCCGTATTTGTAAACAAAACTGAACTTCCAGTTTGTTTCCTGGAAAATACAGTGTGGTCTAACCAAGTCAGCGAGTGCCCCTCCCTGCAAGTCTGTCCTCCTTTACTGCTCACCCAGGCCAGCTCCTGGTCATTCTTCAGTGTTCTGTCTACAAGGATTTAAATTTTGAGGTGTGAGCTAAAAGGTGCAAGACAGAGACTGACCTACCCGTTGATGTGATAATCCAGTAACTGCAGTCCTTTAAATGGGGCCCTACGCCCAAAGTACAATCAGCTTCACAGGCTAGAAGCAACCAACCTTAGCCATCACAGAGAAAGGTGATGATGTGGGGGCAACAAACTGACCTGTCGCTAACACTAGCGGGCATCCATGATACAGAGAACAGAAAGGGTGTCAATCCCTATTGTCTGTCCTGAAAATGGAGCCCAAGCAAGCCATGAGAAACAAGGGAGAAGCAATAAGCAAGAAAAGAGAAAAGAATGAAGGGTATGGTGGAGGTCTCCAAGACACCCCTTCAGACCAGCAGCCCTGGAGTGACACTGCTCCATAGCCTGATGGAGGAGGCACCATGCAGCCAAGGCTGAGAGCTGGCATGGAACATGGGAGTAGAAGCTGGCCTCCTCTCAAAGCTGCCCTCAGCTTTGTTGGCCTACTGTGGCAAAACCAGCCAGGCTTTAAAAGGCTTTTAAAAGCTCAGAAAAACATTATTAGAACATGAGTGAAAGTGAATCACTTTTAAAACAGGTCAGGTAAGAACAGAGATGCAAAGGCTCTGGAACGCATACCTCTCTCATCTCCCCACTGTGAGCCTCCGCTGATGTCCTGCTGCCACACATCATGTGCCGGCTTCTCCTTTCCTGGGTGGCTGTGCACAATGGATTAAAAATCACCAACGAGAAGTTCCTGTCCCAGACAGGCATTAGCACAACCACACATGAATAACCTACCCATGTAGGATGTACAGCACCTGCATGTCTCCTCTCGAGCATCTGGACAGGCAGTACTTTTGCCCCTCATTTTGGGTTGTGCCATTCCCACGGGCTCAGGCAACTCAACCTGCTCTGGCTGCAGAGCCTTCGTGGGCAAGCTTCTGCCTCAGGCCCATCTGTGAGTTTCCCTTTTGGAAGGATATCTGGGGAGGCATGTGGCCATCAGGAATGTCAGCATCAATGACGTTAAAACCTGTAATGCTACTGATGATTTCAGCTTCATTTTTAACATGCAAAGACAGTTCCAACATCCCCAAATCACAGTGTTTTCTGCTTTACCTTATCTACCCATGCACACACACAAATCCATGGAGACTTTGACATCAGTTTTTAACAGGGCACACAGTCTTCTGTCAAATAAAAATGTCAGGATGTGACTCTTCCATATTTCACTAGTGCTATTCTGCCATTTAATTTAATAACAGCTAAATATCAAGTGCTTACTATTTTGATGCTCTGTTCCATCAGCTATTGAATTAGAAATAAGAAGACAGGTCTAAATTTGTGATTCATGGTAAATGGCCTAAACTAACCTCAATCACACAACAGATGACATCTAGTGATAACTGATTTAACAATCTTCTGTTTAGCTGTCCTACCGTCTCTCACAGAAATAGGAGTATTAATGAAGGATAAGTTCACTTAAACCTTACAAGTTTTTTCCAGACAATATAAATAAACTTATATTCACCACAGGAACCTTTTTTTTTTTTCCTTTTCTGCTATTAAAGATTCTCATTGAACTTAACAGGTATTTTGTGTACATGACAAGTCTTTGTAGCTTCACGTATACTGCTGAACTTCTGAGGTGATTAAACAGTATCTCTGGCATTTTCCATGTATGTTTTTCAATTTACATCAGCTTTAATGAGAGCAGGCTCCCCACCCAAACTGCCCCTTGGAGGAGCCCCTTGCACCTGCTGTAGCAACCACCCAGTGCTGGTCCTGACAGGAGTCAACTCACAGGAGCTTCCAAAAATTAACTTGGCAGAAATCGAAAACATTAAAATTATCTGCCCTAAAAGAAATCATCTCTCTGTATATTTACTCTTCCCTGAGCTTCAGCCTGCATAATGTCTCTGCTGGACTCAAACTAATTAAACTCTGCTGCACCAAATCTAGATATTCTCAGTGAACTGCAAGTCATCCATAAATAAAACCAATTGTTAATTTTTCCTTCACATCCTTTATTAGTGACCATCGACAAAAAGTTAACTGAAATGTTACCAATGATGACAATAATGCAGAGTCTGAACTTTCCAGGTATGTTTTTCCAAACTCTGTTGCTTTTGAAAACAGGATAACTCAGAGATAATGAATTAACTGACGAAGTCTGCCTGTTGGTTTTGTCATTTGGTCACCAGCATACTGGTGAGCAAATCTGCCAGGCCAGAGAGCAACTGCATGATGCCTTTAAGGCTGAGAGTGATGGTGTGTTCAAGGGCAAAAGAACTTTTACCAATAATAAAAAAGAATCGCCTTCAAAAGCACATAACAGGGTCTGAACAAAATTATCTGCTCTAGAAAAAAGGAGGCTTTTGGAGCAGGAATTCGTATTAAAGACAAAAAGACATTCAAGACACACATTCACATAAGTAAGATGGTGTGTGACACACTGCACACATCTGCCCTAGCGTGGAATGGCACAAATCCTGTAGGGGTGAGGCTGCAGCGTACCCCCCAGAACGGGCTCTGTGCTGATCTTCGTCACCCCCTCAGGCAGCCGGAAGGTGAATGCCCGCAGCAGGTTGGCAAAGAAAATAAAGAGCTCAGTTCTTGCCAGATGCTCCCCCAAACACACACGGTGCCCTGCAGAAGGAAGGCGGGAAGGACAGAGAGTAAAATACCCTGACCTCAAAAGCAACCGTGTTCATCCTCACACAAACCAAAGGTATATTTGCTGAGTCCAGAATTTCTTTATGACTTAATGCAATCAATGACACAATACTTGATGCAATTCTTCCTTTAAAGAACCCTGTCTGCAGCAACAGATAACTGTGCCCCCCTTCTGCTTTGAGTTTCGCTTCAATTACCTCTAAAACCTCATCTTCATTTGACTGAGAACTTTAAAGGAATTCGTTCAATCATCTAAATGAAGAATAAGGACTTGCTCTTCCTAGGAGATGTCGTGCTCCCATTTTGTATGCATAAAGAATCAGCACAGCTGCTTGCAAGTAGTTTCCAAATGCATGTCTGGTTTTGAAATGTATGCCCCAAATCAATAACTATAATCATGAGCAGAGAATTTCCTTCCAAAAATAGGGCAAGTTAGATGTATACATTTGTTAGGACATCTCTTATTTTCCACGCTCTAATTCGTTCAGTAGAACAAATGTTTAGAGTTGGATTGGGAAACATTACTGAAAATAATCGTTGATTTTATCACTGTTTTCAGCAAAGACTTTTAAAATAAACGACCAATAGGTTTTTAACAAACATCTTAATTCTACTGTCCCAATCCTACAGTCATCCAAACCATGAATGTTCTTGCTGTCAGTGCGTTTACCTATTGAAAATGGTAAAAAGGCTTCTCGGCTCACAAAGTTTCCATCCTTATCCAAGAAGTGACCGGGGTTGAAGCATCGAGGTGTTTCCCAGTGCTCTGGGTCATACAAAGATGAAGCAATATTTGGAAGAACTATGGTGCCCTGAAAGGAGAAAAACACTCAATTCTGGCTGTCAATCCTCCCCCTGCAGTTGAAACTGGCTAGGTGAGACCAGTGGTAGCTTCCTTCAGAGTGCAGTGCTGTGTGCTGGCAGGTTCATTTCCTCAGTAGGACCACTGAAGTCTATTTGTTTCAGGATGTCAGTCCAAGCCTGACAGTCGAAGTGGACATGTCAATAGAAACTAACAACTTTATTCCTACTAAACCTATTTTCATTTCTAACATTAGAAGTCTCTGTGATTTAGTCTCTTTGAGGAAAGCTAATTGCAGACCCTCACGCTTTTTCCCTGGATTTTTTTACAGGCTTTCTGCAGGCAAAGAAATAGTCAGAAATCTTTCCAATGCCGTATTAGCACAAATTAATCACAGTTCCCTTCAGTATCAATCTCTAAGGTTTTGTCTTCATTGGTTTGTAAAAATATTTGCTAAAATTCCATCTTCCATCCAGGGGCACCTTTTGCTACTGATAACCTTCTCTGAAGGGTTGTGTCACTCAGCTCAGCCTAGCAGGTGGTTTCTTGTCCTTGTTCCCATTCAGGCTGTGGAGTAAAAGACCCTGGTACAAACAGATTTTAATCCAACCTTGTTCTACTGATGTAGGAAAGGTCTGTAGCAACTGAGAAACTGTGTCTATACCTTTTTGAGGGGAAAGCCGAGCAACGTAGTGTTCCTCACACACACTCTGGGCATGCCAACTGAGATAATGTTGCTGAAGCGCTGAACCTCATGAACCACAGCGTTGGTGTAGGGCAGTTCTCTCCGATCCTCATAGCAGATTAACTGGGAAGGACCCAGAACGGCATCAAGCTCCTTCTGCACTTTCTCTGTGGAAAAATATACACCATTTCAGGTGGAAAATATATCAAGTATTTTCACTAATTCCATTTTCAAAGACATTTCCCATTTAGAACTACAAGGACAGCAACGAAACAAATGTAAAAATATAAGTAACTTTAATAAAGAAAATAAAAGTAGCAGACATCTTTTTCAAGAAAAATACATTTATTGTTCAAAAATTTAAAACTCTTTAAAAGTTGCCCTACGAAAACTTAAATGCAAGAGAAGTGATTTATCTTTGTGTTTCCTTTTGGCTAGGTGCCTCACACATCTACAGCCAGTTAGAACCACTAAGCTCACAGCAATCTGGAATTTAGGCCGAGTGAATCTGGGCCTTAAAAGCCTAATTCCTATTAAAAAGAAATACTTCTTACGTAGGACAGCTGTTAAGTGAAGCAATGCTAATTAGAACAATGTCCAAATACCTTTAAAGAAAAACAAAACAAAAAAACCCCAAACAAACCTGGATATGCTTCTTGGCGCCTGCCTTCTGATCAAGAATAGCATGATTTAAATTGCTTATTGCACAGAAACCTTGGGAGTATTAACAAAAGTATAAAAATTGTTTTGTAAACTTCAAGACAGGCAGGACACAAACAGTAAAAATGCCTTAGATTTTTGACACAGGATCTTGTCTTTTTCCAGGCTTTATGAAGCAACACTAAGATGCAGGGAAGCACATTCTGCATTGATCAGTTTGTGCTCATTCGTATCAAGCCTGCTCAGTGACTGACAGCAGTCCTTCACAAAACTATGTTAGATAGATCCTGACAACAGAGATTTAAGCACCTTACAGAATTTAAAATGTATATCCAGAGAGATTTTAAAGTAAATTTCCTTCTACGAAGAACTAGCTTGCAAAATCAAGCACAACTACTTCAGGATCCAGCATAGTTTGAAGTGATCAGTCACTTCCTAGGTCTAAATACAATAATCTCTACTCCAGTAGTTCAGAGAACAAGGAAAGCCCGATTCACTCATCAGGCAAATGGCCAAATTTTTCTATATGGTACATGGTGGAACTGCATAACATTGCCAGTGGGTGTCAATATAAGCAAAAGTATGAACGGGTTCAAAAAGAAGCCACCAATTAAACAGGGACAGATGCACTGATGCCAGTTCATTATGAGAGTCTAGGTGCAATTTATGACCCAAGACAACCAGGAAGGCTCCTTCTGCACACACCCTGCTTTCCCAAGTATGTGCAAGGTATTATACTTAAATAAATAAAATTATTTAGGTGAGCCATGGCTTTCATAACCTTAATCATATTAGGTGATAATTATCATGCAATAACACAAGATTGAGTAGCCCTTCTTGTCTGACAGCTCCAAGTTGAGCAATTTTTTCTTATCTTCATGTCTTTCCTCCATCCAAAATCCTGTTCTCCTCTTGGTATTTGCACATATTCTACTATCTATGAATTTCTGTCAGCTGGCATAAGGGATCATTCTTTCTTTGGTTTTCACTCAGTGCTCTATGAAAGTGATTGGTGGTTGTTTAAAAGTTAGACTTAAAAATAAACTTCTTAAGTATACACAGACATAACAGATGAGCCATCAAATTCCTCTCCTCACTGGAATAATTTCTGTTGCAATTCAAATACATCACAGAATTATCATAGAATCATAGAATCATAGAATCGTAAGGGTTGGAAAGGACCTTAAGATCATCTAGTTCCAACCCCCCTGCCATGGGCAGGGACACCTTGCCCTAAACCATGTGGCTCAAGGCTCTGTCCAACCTGGCCTTGAACACCGCCAGGGATGGAGCATCCACAACCTCTCTGGGCAACCCATTCCAGTGCTTCACCACCCTCACTGTAAAGAACTTCTTCCTTATATCTAATCTAAACTTCCTCTGTTTAAGTTTGAACCCATTACCCCTTGTCCTACCACTACAGTCCCTAAGGAAGAGTCCCTCCCCAGCATCCTTGTAGACCCCCTTCAGATACTGGAAGGCTGCTATGAGGTCACCACGCAGCCTTCTCTTCTCCAGGCTGAACAGCCCCAACTTTCTCAGCCTGTCTTCATATGGGAGGTGCTCCAGCCCTCTTATCATCCTCGTGGCCCTCCTCTGGACTCGCTCCAACAGCTCCATGTCCTTTTTATGTTGAGGACACCAGAACTGTACGCAGTACTCCAAGTGGGGTCTCACAAGAGCAGAGTAGAGGGGCAGGATCACCTCCTTCGACCTGCTGGTCACACTTCTTTTGATGCAGCCCAGGATACGGTTGGCTTTCTGGGCTGCAAGCGCACACTGCCGGCTCATGTTAAGCTTCTCGTCAACCAACACCCCCAAGTCCTTTTCTGCAGGGCTGCTCTGAATCTCTTCTCTGCCCAGCCTGTAGCAGTGCCTGGGATTACCCCGACCCAGATGTAGGACCTTGCACTTGCCTTGGTTAAACTTCATAAGGTTGGCATCGGCCCACCTCACAAGCGTGTCAAGGTCCCTCTGGATGGCATCCCTTCCCTCCAGCGTATCAACCGAACCACACAGCTTGGTGTCGTCGGCAAACTTGCTGAGGGCGCACTCAATCCCACTGTCCATGTCACCGACAAAGATGTTGAACAGGACCGGTCCCAACACCGATCCCTGAGGGACACCACTCGTTACAGGTTTCCAACTGGACATCGAGCCATTTACCACAACTCTTTGCGTGCGGCCATCGAGCCAGTTTTTTATCCACCGAGTGGTCCATCTATCAAATTGATGTCTCTCCAATTTAGAGACAAGGATGTCATGTGGGACAGTGTCGAACGCTTTGCACAAGTCCAGGTAGATGACATCAACTGCTCTGCCGCTGTCCATCAGTTCCGTGGCTCCATCATAGAAGGCCACCAAATTGGTCAGGCAGGATTTCCCCTTAGTGAAGCCATGTTGGCTGTCACCAACCACCTCGTTGTTTTTCATGTGCCTTAGCATGTTTTCCAGGAGAAACTGTTCCAAGATTTTGCCAGGCACAGAGGTGAGGCTGACTGGTCTGTAGTTCCCCGGGTCTTCCACCTTCCCCTTCTTGAAAATGGGGGTTATATTACCCTTCTTCCAGTCATCGGGAACTTCACCTGACTGCCAGGATTTTTCGAATATGATGGACAGTGGCTTAGCAACTTCATTCGCCAGCTCCTTCAGGACCCGTGGATGGATTTCATCAGGTCCCATGGACTTGTGCACGTTCAGGTTCTTAAGATGGTCTCGAACCTGATCCTCTCCTACAGTGGGCCTAAGGTCTTCGTTCTCACAGTCCCTGCATTTGCTTTCCAAGACTTGGGTTGTGTGGTCAGAGCATTTGCTGGTGAAGACTGAGGCAAAGAAGTCATTAAGAACCTCAGCCTTCTCCAAATCCATGGTAGCCAGTTCTCCTGATAGCTTCTGGAGAGGGCCTACATTGTCCCTAGCCTGTCTTTTATTTGCTACATATCTATAGAATCCTTTCCTGTTATCTTTTACATCCCTTGCCAAACTTAATTCTAGCTGGGCCTTAGCTTTCCTAACCTGGTCCCTAGCTTCTCGGGCAATGTTCCTGTATTCTTCCCAGGCCGCCTGTCCTCGCTTCCACCTTCTATAAGCTTCTTTTTTCCCTCTAAGTTTCCTCAGCAGCTCCTTGTCCATCCATGGAGGTCTCCTGGCCCTCCTGCTGCACTTTCTTCTAGTCGGGATGCAACACTCTTGAGCACGTAGCAGGTGATCCTTGAATACCAACCAGCAGTCTTGGGCCCCCCTGCCCTCTAGGACTGTATCCCATGAAACCTTACTAAGGAGGTTCCTGAAGAGGCCAAAGTCTGCTTTCTTGAAGTCCAGGGCAGTGAGCTTGCTGCACGCTCTTCTCACCGTCCTGAGGATCTCAAACTCAACCATCTCGTGATCACTAGAGCCAAGGCTGCCCTGGAGCGTTACATTTCCAACCAGTCCCTCCCTGTTGGTGAGCACAAGGTCCAGCATGGCACCTCTCCTCGTCGGCTCCTCTACTGCTTGAAAGAGGAAGTTGTCTTCCACACAATCGAGGAACCTCCTGGATTGCTTGTGCCGGGCCGTACCGTCCCTCCAACAGATGTCAGGATGGTTGAAGTCCCCCATGAGGACCAGGGCCTGCGAGCGTGAGGCTGCTCCTATCTGTCTGTAGAGCGCTTCATCCACAGAGTCCTCTTGATCAGGCGGCCTGTAACAGATCCCCACCGTAATGTCCCCTGTTGCTGTTTTCCCTTTGATCCTGACCCTCAAACACTCTGTTACCTCATCACCCGATTAATTTAATCACAGGTTAGACAGACACTGTGATACCTTGGGATCATAAATGGACTGATGGACGAAAGTAAAGTCCAAGTTGCCTACTGACCTTTAGGTGATTCTCTACTACTTCTGTGACCTACAGAGCACAAAGTGCAGGATTCACCATAGCCCCCACCACTGATACCCAGCTGATACAAAGCAGAATTGAAGGAAGATTCCAAAGAGTGACATCCCTACTATCACACATCAGTTTCTGGTTCTTTTCAGCCTTCAGTCATGTTTATGTCTCAGACAGAACCCATCTCAGTTTCTCAAGGTACCACCAGCACCTCACCAATGGCTGCAGCAGTGACCACTGTTCTTCAAGCATTATGTGTGCAAATCCTCTGACTTCCCAAACAGCAGCTCCAGTCCTCCTACTCCATTGACCACCCTACCACAACCTTAATTTCCCCAGAGACCTCAACCCCTCCTATACAAATGCACACTTCTCCAACTGTTAATTGTTTCTGGGAACTACCTTAAGCCCATGACTGCTGTAAGAACTTGTACACAGATACTGCAGATCCACCAATGCTGCCCAGTGCAGATCTACCAGTACAAACAGGCCCATGTGCCACAGCCGTATAGCAATATCTAGGAATACTATCTGATCCTTGAAAATGTTATGACTTGGCTGTTCTGCTGCATCAAAGATATCTGTGATATGCTTAGCTACTCACCTTGGATGTCTGGATTTGCCACCATATAGAGAAGGCCCCAGTTCAAAGTAGTGCTTGTTGTCTCTGATCCACCCAAGAAGAGGTCATTTATAGAATAAACCATGTTGTCCTCATTGTATGTAGACCTGGGTTCATCTTTGGTCTGCAAATGATAACAAAAAGTAGAGGTTTATACATGAAAGTTAGAAAAAACAGAGTAGGGTTAGATGTGATTTTATCACCAGTTCCAAGCTGCAGTGTGCTCTGCCTATAGTACAATACAGGGAGACTAATATAGAATATTAGACACCAGAGATTATTATCGATATGAAAAGCTGACAATTCACAAACAAGCCATGTTTTCTCCACTCTCAATCATGAAGCTAAATCACATGTTCTCCACAGAGATGGATTTTTGGCTTAATTTTGTGGTAAGTAGTGGTAACTGAGATGTTTCTCTGAAGATGTGTACCAGCATGTAATTCTTCATGCCTCACGTCATATTCCATCACTCAGTTTTTCTACCAAGCAATACAGTGACCAGGTAATGAGCATTGGTTGTCAAAAGTTCTTAACCCATGGTATTCAGGCTGCTTCTGCACTGAGAGGCCACAATGACTCATATGTACAGCTGCTCTGGGGTTTTACAGTTTTCAGTTAGAATTGTGAGGACATGTATGTATGTTCTGAAACTGTAAAAGAATACTATTATGGTTTGGGGGAATTCATTGTCTAAATTTAGGGAGGCCATGCTCAGGGGTCTTGAACCTTTCTTTTGCCAGTGGAGCAACTGGAAAAGTGGGAAGAATGTTTTTCCCTGTTGTAAAATCATCTAATCTTTTTCTATTGCCCCTGTGTATTTATTACAAACAGTTCAATACTTTTAATAAATGAACTTGAATGGTTTCCACACAGCAGAGTTCCAGAAGAGCTTGCTCAAACAACATCTGGTCCACTGATGTTCAAGTCTCATAGATCTTAGACGAGCAGTGAAATGCTTTAGAAGCAGTGAAACACTTTGGAGGAGCAGATGTGTTAATATTGTGCCAGTACCAAAAAAATTAAATCAAGAGGATCCAAGGAACCAGAAGCCAGTTAGGCTGACATCCCTCCTGGACATAAAAATATAGCAGCTGATACGGGAATCAATTGATAAAGAACCACCAGATAGAAATACAAATTAATGCTATTTATTATGATACAGGAAACTGATCTTGGCAAGGAGATCTGCGTTGATTCTTTGAGAGAATTACCAGCTTGGACAACAATGACAATTTCACAGTTGCAATACACTTGGAGTTCCACAAGATAGCTGCTTTTGTTCCCCACAATAACAAAAAAGTCAAGCACTATAAAGTATTCATAAGACACATGCTAAAGACTAAAGAGCTGGCTGACAGAAATTGCTAACAGACTTTCTTCTTCAGATGCATGTCTCTGTAACATGACTGAGCACAGCAGCAGAGCCAGCTCAGGGAGTACAGAAGACAGGCAGCAGCCCAGGGCGGCAGACCCCTTTGGGCTGTGCCATGAGGTACAGGATGGGGGCTACACAGCCTGACAAGGCTGCAGTGCCATCTGTTGCTGCAGCCAGCACATGCCCAGGGTAAAGGGGCATTGGCTGTCCCTGCAGGGAGCCCTGCCTCCCAGAAGCAGCAGTCACTTCCTACTTCTCCAGGGGCTGAAAGAATAGACGTCCTCTACCTGGAGTATCTTGTTTGGTTCTCTGAGCCATTCTCACCTTGTCACCCTCCAGTAGCACACCTCTAATCTTGTCATTTCTCCCCTTTATCCTTTTTCTATCACCAAGCAGAACAGGAGGAGGAATACAGCCTAGTGCAGTGGAGAAGAGGAGAAAGCAAAAGTCATTAAGCAAAGTTAGTAGGAGTCACAGGGAAGGGAGGGGATCCAGTTCCCAAGGGATGCAGACCTTACATGCTGGTAAGGTCTAGAAAAGGAAGAACTATGTGTCCCCACTCACAGCTTCTGCAAGCCTCCTGCAGCCTTTCAAAACCTGATGGGGATTCCCACCCACCCCTACTGTGCCTGCCCAAAATGCTCTTATTTGTCCCAGTTCCCTTTGTCTACTTGAAACTTGTCTACTGCCCCTGGACCTCTCCTCCAGCCTTGTCTGAAACTCCACTGACTCCTGGATTATTTTCCCACAAAATGCTCTCAAAAATCAATTCACCTGTCTTCCTGCAGTAACTTCTCTTGACAAACCCTTATCAGCCAAATATCCTATCCAGAACATCCCACTATCTCCCCAGGACCTTTCCAGTTCTCTTGTGGTCCACTTAGAAATAAAGTATTCTTTTCTGGAGGCCGTAAATCGTTTTGCAACTTGTGCCAATGGTAAAAATGTGGTGTGTTAACCTGCCCTTTAATTAAAGAATTGCAAGGTGCTGTGGTATATTAATAACTAGAAAGGATTCGGCAAGTCCCTGATTACTGGATTCACATTAGGGTGTCTGTGGAGGATAAGAGATTGTGATAGAAGGGCTGAGACTGGACAACTTAATGGTCCATTTCTCCTTATTCCTCATGAATGAATGATTAAGCAGAACAAATACTTACTTTTTCAATGTGAGCCAGGTAAAAGTCAATGAAATCCTGCAGTTCATCTGGTGTACCACGGTCCATGTGCATTCTAATCTCTCTCCTTGTAAAAGAGCTCAGGACATCATAGCAAGACAATGCCTTCTTATGAGGACCAGGGAGGCGGCACATCAGCCAGGGGAAGATTTCATACAGCTGTGGGAGTGACAGACAAAGTCTCTATCACCAGAAAATGCATTTTAGGCCTACTAAAAAGAGAAGGTAGTATTCATGTTAGCAGGTGGTTTTGGCATGATTAGTAAAATATTCTGACAAAGACTATGCTTATGTTTTCAAGTTGTGAAACAGTGCAGTATATAATTTCTGGCTGTGTTGATGGTAAGATTCAGAGTTCCACCGGGTTTCAGCTCAACCACAAGCCAAATTAGAATAATTATAATTAGAATGAATTGTATTCTTTTATTCAATTATTCAATTTCTGTATTCAATTACAACGAACCGTATTCAGACTTTTAAAGGTAAGATCCTGCCCTCCAGTGGAAAGTACCAGGAAGGCAGAAGCAAAGCCGTTGTAAACTATCCCTGCCAGGATGCGCAACAGCTGTTCATACAATCCAGAGCAAGGGCCGGCTAGCAGTATAGGAACGCGGTAATCCCCCAAAGCGCTCTCAAGGGTCCTCAATAAAACATGAAACATCGGAAACCCAGAAAAGCCAAGACAGCTACCTGACAATTCTGAGTGCTTCTCTAGAAAAGAAGACAGGGCTAGCTGACATAACCTGATGATTAGTTTTATCCTTCTCTCTTGCAGTTTGGGAAAATCTGGCTTAAGAATAGCTGCTTTCTACCTATTCCAATCGCTAGAAAGTTCATTCTGATTTTCACCCTATATTTATGCCTGGATAATTTGTAACATTCTTGTAACTGCAAAATATTTTCTCTTAATAGTTCTTTTCCTGCTGGAAATATAATCCCACAATTTATTTACCAGCAGAAGTTCTATCCTTTCTCAGTCTTCATTTTGCTGAGCTCTTCTCCTACTCCCATAATTATACTGCAAGTAGCACGTTAGTAGGTGTTCACTGGAGGCTGGCTGGCCGTGATAGACTATACTTTAGTCTTTTTGGAAGATCAGTTCTTATTGTCACACATACAATTATCAATTCACATAGAACTTCAGATCCATTTTGTTTAGTTCCACCTCTGGTATTGTTCAGAAGCCTTACATGCAACTGTGGTCTGACTAATCATATATGATCGCCCAGATTACATACTTTCCTACTCTCAAATGCATGCACTTTCTGGCTACTATGGCACCCTAACTGTAAGCAGAATTTAGCTGTCAACGTTCAAGACAAGAACTGAGCCCATCCACCTTCCCAGCTACCAGTCCTGCCAAAACTCCTCCTCCATTTCGGGAGGGGCCCAGTCCACAGCATTCTCCTGTCCAGTGCTGGACAAGATGGAATCCAGTTAAGAAATGGGGGTGTGGATGCAGCAATGTCCACTTTTTACATATTACTGAGTACCCTTTGCACCTAGGAAGTGGGAAGATTGCAGCCTTCCCTTTGGAATGGTTTGAACCCTTGTTCTTATTTCCCAGAACAGTGTTTAAATCGTTGGAGTAAAGCAAAGCTTGGTTAGGAAAGGGAATATACCTCCTTTTCTTCTCTCTATCCCAAAAGCCAGTCTCACCTGCCACCACTACACACAACTCATAGGATCAAAGCTAGGCTGAGCAAAAGGGAACCTGGTCATAATTCAATGAGAAGAATGCTCCTTGGGATGTGGGAGGAAATCTCTGTGTTACAGGGACTGCTTACGTGTTTTACACTAAGAAGCTAATGCATAACATGTATGGGACAACTTCAGAAGTGGAACCAGAACCGGAACTCTTGGGCAAATTTGAATACACTTCTGTGCAAAGCAGGCCTCTTCTAGTGTCAGGTAAGACCTCAGCTCTCAGAAGAAAACTGACTGTTTTGATTGCCAAGCTTACAGGTGTATTTGCTGGCTTAGCATTTACTATTTTCTGCTGTCTGCATGTAGACCTGCTCCTCACTCAGGCTGAAGAAATGGAATTTCTCTGGGAAATCTTCAAGTCTCCACTTCTTACAGAGGAAATGGAGATAAGTAGCCAATGGCTAAACACTTACGTATTTCAGTAATTCTTCTCTCACTCTCTTCACTCACCCATTCAAAAACTTTTGCCTAGCAGCTACCTCTTGAATCTGCATTTCTCACTTTCTGCCTTATTCGGAAAAATACAACAGATCGTTTACTTACATGATGAATAAAGCTGCCTCCAAATTTGAATAGGTGCTCTGTGGCTTTAATCAGTTCATGGAAGGTTTCATCTTCTCTGGAGAAGTGACGTCCAAAAACAACAGCACAAATTACATTTGAGACAGAATGAAAAAGAGGGAAAGAAGGATCCAGGGGTTTCCCTGCAACCATAATAATAAATGTCACTGTTAGTGTCTCTTGTCAGCTTTAGTGAAATGAGAGTATCTTATAAGTTACCCAAAGACAGCATTGCATTTCAGAGAGAAGCACCAATCTTCTTACAGAATTGTAGCATCAAGCATCTTCTTCAGAACTATGGCTCAATCTCATAAACCCAGGATGTGTGGCACCCTAAAGTAATATCAGATGTGTAAAATATTTCATAATATGATATAGCAAATTTAGAGCTAAGAAAAAAAAAAAAATCTATGCAAATTTGCTGTCTGGCAAATTCAAAATAAGTCTCAAGTGTGGGAATGTCTGAGAACACTGTAGCCAAACAGAATCTGAGCAGAGAACCATAAGAAGAGGGGCAGCCTTATTCAGCAAGGACATAAATACATGTAAGGCTACTATATTTTGTCTGACTTTGCTAGAGGTGTACAACCTTTTGTAAGATAGAATGTCATAAACTCCTTTCGTCATATTCTGTCATAACTAATTTTAAAGCAATTCCTTGAAAACTTAATCTCAATAAAACTATTTTGTGAGTCCAGAATAAACTACTATAAACAATTCTATGTATGTACTAATGCAACTGTCCAGCACCCACTGCATGATTCTGATCAGCAACTTATTGGTCTGGGGTTTTTTTTCCTGCACACACGGTCACATCTCAAACTCTCCTAGTTCTTAAACCATGAGATCAGTCTGGATTTAATTACTTTTAATAGATACAATGCTAGCCACAGCATGTCCTGATTTACTGTGCCTTTGTATAATGATGAGCATTGAGAAATCTAACTCACATGCTCCTAGCTGTACTGATCACTGTAAAATGTTGTAATGAAGACAAGATTTTCATCACTGCTCTACAGAGTACATGCAAATGGTGTTACAAGCCTTAATCCACCTGCGTTGAGAATGTATCCATACCTTTATGCACCAGCACCATATATGAGCCAGCCATGTGCCCTTGAGGCAAAAAAGGCCAGTATCATCTGGGGCTGCATTAGGAAAGGCATTGCTCGCAGGTCAAGAGAGGTGATCTTTCCCCTCTGATCAACACTGGTGAGACCCATCTGGAGTACTGGGTCCTGTTCTGGGCTCCCCAGTACAAAAGAGACGTCAACATACTGGAACAAGTTGAGTAAAGGTCCACGAGGACAACTAAGGGATTGGAGCAGCTGATATAAGAGAGAGGCTGTTTAGTCTGGAGAAGAAAAGGCTCAGGGAAGTATCTTAAGTGTGTATAAATACCTGGCAGAGAGGAATAAAGAATATGGAGCTAGACTTTTCTCAGTAGTATTAAGTGAGGCAATGGGCAAAAATTGAAATACATAAATTCTGCCTAAACATAAGAGACTTTTTTTACTGTAGGGCTGATTGAACACTGGAACAGGTTACCCAGAGAGGTGGTGAAGTGTCTATTCTTGCAGATATTTAAAACCCAACTGGTCTCAGGCCTAAGAAACCCACTCTGATTTGAGAAGTTAGACTAGACCATCTTCAGATATACCTTTCCACTTTAAGCATTCTATGATATAAATAATAAATAAGCTCCAGTTTTGCTCCCAATTTTAGTAGTTTTGTAAATAACTTTGAACAAGAAAAGTCTCTTTGAAAACACGAGACTGGGGTCTTTTCATTTTCAGTCCATTCTACATAGACACTGTAAGACCCTGCACACTCTCTTGTGGAACAAAAGCTGCCCTTAATTTCAGAACAGCACAGAGAAGTTCATACACTGAAGACATCAGACTAATGACAAAAATGAATCAGTATTTACTGCAGAGATACCTTTCGTACTTGCGAAGAAGGCTACAAGGTAGTGGGCCTCTTCTTGAACTCGATGCTCCAGACCTCTTTTCCCCAGACCAAGGTCACGTAGAGTCCTCAATGCAAACCTTCTTTGCTGCTTCCAGGTGTGACCAGTTGCCAACATAATCCCTGCACCCATTCAAAGAAGAGCTCTTTATCGTGCTATTTACTATAGACAAATACTACATTAAAAGATTTATTAAACCACAGAATATAATTAAATGATTGCATTGCCTATGAACACAAAGACAGAAAGGAACAGCTATGGCATGTAAGCATGTGGGCAGGGCTAAAATGGACAAACTCAAGTGGGTAATAAGATGACTTACAGGATTAAGCTTGATCCAAGACTGACAGTTATCTCAGAAAGTTTGACACCTGTTTCTCTAGACGCTCTCTGAAGTGCTTACCTCCTGCTCTCTTCTATGCTTGGAGCACACCTGATGAGGGTAATAATTCTCAAGAGGAGAAAAGAGTTCTGACTGTCCACAGTCAGGGAGAAAAGCTCCTGTCCACAGGTCATTAAAGTTCGGTACTTAGGCTTTGTGACAAATATCTTCAGGAGAAATAAACATCATATACTAACAGGATCTTTAATGTATTATAAGAATCACCGGTGACTGAAACAACTTCAAATTACAAATATTTAAGGAATTAGGTTTCCTTAAAAAATGTCAAGGTCCCAAAAAAATAAAATTTGTTTCATAATGCATGAAACATGAAAATCAGGAGATTGGGAATTTCCAATATGATGGGGGAGTTTGAAACCTACAGCAAGGTTGAAACAGAAGTGTATTGAACCTCTAGATGCAACTGTGAGAGTAAGAGAACATTCACAACAGGATGAAATTGAGAAGAAGATCCCATTTTCAAGCTCACTCTTCAATTGAAAACATAATGGTGGGAGGCAGCAAGTCCAGGACAGAAAGCGTGGTGTTTCCCATCCTTCCACTTCTCTGTGGCACAACCTATCACTGCCTCATCTCATGACCTCTCAATCTGCTCCAGTGAATATTTCACACAAGGCATTATGAATCACTTTTCTTTTACTGGTCATCTCCTACTACTATCCAAAGGCTATTTCACCCGTCCGTACTTTGCAGTTCACCTGGCAGTCATTCCTCATAGACAAACCCTGCTACTGTGGTACCTCTGGAAGTGGTTACAAGCTACAAAAGAGCTGCAATTTGTCAAGACAAGGTTTCTGTGCAATATTTATGGCAAGAAATTCTCACCTTTTCCTTTGGCCATGGCTCTGAAGAAAGGAGACACTAGCCTCCCAGAAACATCTTCAGGGTGCATGGTCATACCATCCTTAACTGCTTGAAATCCATTCAGTACGATCACTGGGGCCCATCCAAACCATAAGGTGAATATGTTGCCATGAATTTTTGCCAGCTGTAGATGGGAGAGAAGCCAGGAAAGCACACATGAAATCCCACACATTGCTAACAAACAGAGGACGAACCTGTTTTAACATGATTACTAGACCAGCCCTAAGGTGGAATGATTTTCTTCATCTTTCGCACAAGATTACAACTATCTGTGAGAAAGCATGAATGTATTTTCCAGCATTTTCTGTTGGAAAAAACTGAGTATTCCATCTTTTCAGAGCTACAGATCTATGCCAAGAAACATTAGGTACTTTTTGTTACTCTATATAAGCCAAAGCTCAGTTCACAATGATTCATGTGATAAAGGATATTTTCTATGCAATAATTTATTTCAAGAGGGTTTTTTGTACAGGTAAAGTGGTGCAAAGGGAACACACAAATGTCAGAGGAGTAACTCACTTGCAGAGACTGGACCAGTTACCTTCTTCTTCTCCCCTGTCCATTTGCATATTTAGGTGCTGGAACTTGAGTAAGACCATTCTGTCTGACAGTGTCCTTTACTTCCCATCTGAACCTGCCATTTGGTCAGGATAACTGCTGTGCCTTGTCCAAATCACAGTGACAGAAGCCACTGGAGTTGCCTATTGAGAATCCTGAAAGCACTGCTAGAACCAATAGAATGAAATAAAGGTGGCTTTGTGCACAGTAGTACTCCTCAAAAAACAACTAACGAAAGGTTCATTGGGGTTCTTTTTTGATCCCGTTTATAGAAACAAGCATATACACACATAGTGCATCTTAAGCTTCTATTTACTGCTCAAGCTAGAGAGTGCCAGTGCTCGGAAAGCTAAAAATCCATGTTGTGAAAGTAACTTTTTTTTAACTAGTATTTCTTTTCCCCAACTGCAAATCTGACATAGTATCCCTAAAGGTATTTAATCCTAAATGATATCAATTCTCATGTGAATTTGTGGTAAGGGGTGATGGAAGGATACCAGGTTTAATATTAATTTCACAAATTCAGTGTTAAAAGGTGACAGGTTTAAGATCAGAATTATTTTCACACATTCAGAACTTCCAATGCCACTTTTCTTAGCCTGGTAAACTACTTTATGCTGCAATAACTGTTTCTTATTTTGCCAGCCAAACCAGCAGCTCTGAACCAGACCAAGTGCAATATCACAGTGGCTAGTTAGCAATTACAGCATGTTACCAACGTACTTTTGGGAGAGGATGTTTTCATATAGCAAACAACACGGGAAATGGGAAATTACAAAGACTTTTAAACAAGCAAGAGTCTCTGAAAATAAATACCTTCATGAGGAGATCACGATCAAACCGAAAGTTCAGCTGTATCAAGGTCCCAAAAATTGGGAGAGGGATTGGTCCAGGAGGAAGCCGTCTCCGTACTTGCTGCAACTTTAAAAACTGCATAATTAGAAGAAATACAGCCACAGCTATAAGAAACTGACTTATTGTCAACATTTTGACGGCTGCTTTTACCAGCTCGTCCTCATTGGAAATAGTCTCTTGAAGCTATTAAGGCTGGTTGTTCAACCAGTTTTTTCATAAGAGTTTAAATTTCATATCATAAGTATTCCCCGCCCCTAAACCTCCCTCTTTATTATCTACCACTCCCTTTCTGTCCCACTTATTGTATTCTCATGCTCAAGCATATTTAATAGGTGCATACCCCTCTCCCTCTTCTCATTCAGAATATGTTTATCAAATATGGAACACACAACTTGTAGGAATGGTGTCTTAAAAGACTAGAGCCAAGATTTTCTAGGCGATGTATGCATACGTACCACACATAAGTTCTCCATCTAATTTTCTGAAACAATTGTGGATGGTACAAATACTTTGTGAATGCTTTTAGAAAAGCAATAGCCATACATTTAAATTAAGCACGCAAGTATAAGTGGATATTAAATCTTGAAGTTTTTGAAATGTTTTGTACATATTCCATGTACACATATACCCAGTAATGGCAAGGCTGATAAAACATAAAAGCCCACATATATCTTAAGATGCATATCCAAGTACCTAGTGCTTAATACTAAAAGCAAAATCTGTTAGGTTTTCAAATGTAATTGAAAACATAACTGACTTAGTATATAACCTTTTTTCTTTTTTTTTCTAACCTATTTGCAATAGCTAACTTCACTGAGGATTTTGCCCGCTTCTCAATTTCCCTTTTCAATCTTCACATAAAGGTAGATAGCCTAAGGATACTTTGAGCAATCATCAAAAACTTTGCCAGATAAATAAAGCATTGCTGTATATAGAAAGTACCAAGTACCTCTGAAACACAGGGGAGAAAACAAGAAAAAAGAAAAACCTAAAAATCCTACTAGGAATCTTGAGCTACAACAAGAACTAAGGGCCCAGCTAGAACAAGTCATGACACGTGTGTCCTGCACTGGGTAACTTGAGAATAAACACGGTCTATAGCCAAAGCTCCTTGCCAAGCCTCAACATATGCAGGAGCTATAAACCTAGCATCAGGGGAGTTTACATGCCTGCAATCAGATCATGAAAAGCACATGAGAGGGATTCTGGGCACCACGTAACAGTGACAGTTACAGCCCTGTGTTACAGCTCTAGATTGAGCTATGCATATGCGTATATAAGCTATATATATGCATATACATATACATGCATATGCATATATAAGCTAATGCATAAATGCTTCCCTGTGAAGAACACTCATCCCCTGAAAGCAAAACACTCTAAAAGAAATATGTTTTCACTAATTTTCTGAAAACCGGCCAAGAGGACTTGTGCATCAGCTTGTTTTTTTCAAGTGCCCTGTCTTTGAGACAGAAACTATGTCACAGGATTTGTGGCTCTGGGACACGAAACACCCTTATCCAGAAAGAACTGCCTGGAGTTTGCTAGCCCGCAGCTTCCAGACCTCCAAGTCAATTATCCTCCAACCACTGAACTTTGTCACCACTAAAGCATAACTAATTAATATGTTTTAATGAAGAAGGGGCTGTTTCTATTTTTTACAAAAGCTTTGCTGGTTTACAATAAAAAACTTATTTTTCAAGGCACTCATTTCTAATTTAACTCTCTTCTTCAACAGCGGAATAAAAATCTTTTAAAAAAGAAATTCTGGTAAGTTTTATCTGCTCTGTATCCAATGTAATTTTACAAAATCTACTTAAGGTTCATCAATTTATCAGAATTTTTCTTTTGGAATCAATGTAATACATAATACACTCCCTGGCCTTTTAGATATTCAAAGATTTTCCATCTTCTCACCAGGAAGAGCCATTTTTTGTTGAGTGATCTTTTCCATAGGGAAGGAAGTTAAGGCCCATGGCCTTCACCACCTCCACAGCTGCAGCCTCACAACAGTACCTCTTTATTTCTTTCTTTAGTCTTGCAGCCTTGAGTTTTCACATATCAGTTATTTCTCACAAATCCCTTGTCAGATTCACCCATGCCTTTCATCACAGTCTTAACACCAGCCTAAAGCTCTTCCTTCCTTATTCCTTTGCCATCATTTCTTCTAACAAGTTCCTTTGATATGGGGATCCATGTCTTCTCTCATGCTCTGACCACTTCAGGAGGCTTTAAAATCTTTTCCTGGTGGTGTTTTCCTGAGGAGGAAGTTGATTCCTGTCTTTGCCAGACTTTGGCCCTCTGCTTCCCTCCATGCTGTCAAGGCCTTGTCCTGGCAGCAGTCATGTCCTCTGACACTGCCTGAAATGGGGGCAACACCACAGGGGCAGGAACAGACAGGAAAAAATAGGGCAGCTGAAAAGACAAAATGGAGCTCAACAGAAAGCAGATCAGAACAGAAAGCTGAACAGAAAGCAGATCAGCACCTGCAGTCACCACTGTGCTGAAGAAGGGAGCGGGCATGAGGAGGCACCTCCAAGCCCCAGCCCTCCTCCACCTCCTCTCTCTGAAGAGCTGCATGACACAGTTGCGTAAGCCATTCCCTGCCAGCCAGCAGCCTGCCTTCCCCTCAGGTTGTCTCCAGGCACCAGTCCAGGTGCTTTTTCCCAGATCTTTATGCAACATTTGCCTGTGACAGCTCAGTTGCCACTCCACTGCCCACTCCAGATGGTGGCCACAGCCTTCCCTACAGGCTGGCCAGCTCCTAAAATGGCTTCCCTACCGCAGCATGAGGGGGCCGGTGGCGTTGCATCACCCACCCTTTTCGCTGGCCAAAGAGCACATTTCTCTCTACTCAGCTGGTCTTTACTTGTATCTCCTGTTTACCCAGCACCATATCCCTCCTCCTGAGGAACCACATTAAATCCCCATCTTTATCTCTGCCAAGTAACAACCTAGGACTAAATAGGATATATATGTTTTAACATTACATTTCTACAGTAGGCAACAAAATTCCAAAATCCACCTTAGATCTCCAAAATTCCAAAATCCACCTTAGATAGTTTCTCCAGGGCTATCTTTGTTCCTGCCAGATTTTTAAGTGTAAGACTCTGAAACATTGGGGTCCACTTAATTTTTCACAGATATTTCGCTAAGATTGCACAGCTCCTTGTCCCTTGTGTATTAAACACAGTAACTCATCCCCAGCAATGATTTTTGAGTAGTAACCTTTCTCAAGCCTTTTAGCAGGATCCAGACACTGTAGCGTATAGCCGACACAGCATCTCCCATCTCCCTACATGATGGGTTTCCTAAATGATGAAGCAACAGCTGCAGGGACTCAATCTAACACCAAGGATGTAGAAGATCCTGGGAGCATGGGTTGAGATTCAGAAAACCAGGAAACAAGGATTGAGTGATTTTTGTTCCATGTGCAGAAATGGTGATACTCTGATGCTGATTACGTTCTCCAGAACTTAACACATTTTCACAACAAAATGCAGTTGGCAATGCTGTTAGCAATGACCTACTAGAGAGAGGAAGGGAGAAGCTGGCACTTACTCATTTGGTCTTTTTTCTCTTAGGCTTTGTGACAACTGCTCCTTTTTCAAAATAGTATTTTCTGACTGCTGTTAGTGACAATAAAGCCTCAGGCCATTTTCTTCAACAATGACATTATTCCCCTGTATCTTCTGCTAGTGGAGGTGAAGTGGCTGCAATCCACACTGTCACTATCAGCTTTTCATCTTAATGCATATAGAGCAATGCTGTTAGGGAACATAACTACGGCTACTCTGCATGTAATTTAAAAAACTGTATAGAATAGGGAAGACAAAGAACTGCATAGTGTAGGAAAGGGAGTAAACCAGAAAGAGGATACCAAAGAGAATTAGAACAAAGATGGAAGACACAAGAATGAGGAACACCTGCTAAATGTATGTTACAACAGATGGAAGTGAGATTAGAAGAACAAGCAGAGAGAGTTCCATGAGGATTGAATGCGCTGCCAGAAAGTTTGCAGATGACACCCAGCTGAGTGGTGCAGTTGACATGGCTGAGGGACAGGATGCCATCCAGAGGGACGTGGACAGGCTGGAGAGATGGGCCCATGCAAACCTCATGAAGTTCAACAGGGCCAAGTGCAGGGTCCTGCACCTGGGGTTGGGGCAACCCCCGGTATCAATACAGGCTGGGCGATGAAGCGATTGAGAGTACTCCTAAGGAGAAGGACTTGGGGGTACTGGTGGATGAAAGATTGGAGCCAGTGCGCTTGCAGCCCAGATGGCCAATCGTATCTTGGGTTGCATCCATAGGAGCATGACTAGCAGTCAAGGGAGATGACTCTCCTCCTCTGCTCTGGTGAGACTCTACCTGGAGTACTGCATCCAGCTCTGGAGCTCTCAGCACAGGAAAGATGTGGATGGACCTGTTGGAGAGGGACGAGAGGAGGGCCACAAAAATTATCAGAGGGATGGAGCACCTCTTCTATGAGGAAATGCTGAGAGAGTTAGGATTGCTTAGCCTGGAGAAGATTCTGGGGACACCTTACTGCATCCTTTCGGTACTTAAAAGAGGCCTATAAGAAAGATGGGGAGAGGCTTTCTAGCAGGGCCTGTTACAACAGGACAAGGGGTGATGATTTTAAACTAAGAGGGGAGATTCCAGCTGAACGTGAGGAAGAAATTTTTTACAATGAGGGTGGTAAAATACTGGCACAGGTTGCCCAGAGAGGTGGAGGATGTCCCAGTCCTGGAGACTTTCAAGACCAGGCTGGATGTGGTTCTGGGCAACCTGATCTAGTTCAAGATGTCCCTGCTCATTGCAGGAGGGGTTGGACTAGATGACCTTTGAAGGTCTCTTCCAACACAAACTATTCTATGATTCTATGACAAGGTAAAGATGCATTCCCCCTCTCTTAACAGTCATCTTGTACATGAGTTAGGAGTTGAGCTTTCTACGAAGTTCAAATAAATTGGGTAGAGCTCCCTCTGAAGGCAAACAGTAACGAGATTTTATATATTACTATTATGAGTTCAATTTAATACGTGTTTTGGGAATTATCACAAGGTACTTCCTCCCTTACCTGGATTCACTAGAGTATATATATGTGAGTGGTCCTCTGAAGGCTTATTTCACACCAGCCTTTGCAGCAAAAAGCGAAGCCAAGTGGAGCCAAACTGAGAGAAAAAGCAAAAGCAGGAAGGTAGACCAAGAAAGAGAACATCTGTAGTGGATTTTGAAGATGAAATGGAAGCAAGGAAAGGAGAGTAGAGTGATCTGTAGGGAATAGAATGGCCAGTACCTTCTTATACTTCTGCTCCACACCAGTCTTGCACCCTGGTGGCAGCTCCATCCCCTCCCAACTCGGGTAAGATAGGGTAGCTAGGAAACTCACGTTACTTACAGGAAAAGCTGAGTGTGTAGTCACCTTGAGCTGTTAGTCCCTCTCTGTTCTGTGCTCTTCTACAAAGAACATCAGTTTCTGAAGGCAGAAAGATGAAGCCACCGTGGTTTTTGTGGTAAGTTCAGTTGGTTGCTCTCTCCTTCAGCAGGCACCAGAAAACGCAGTGAGCGAAGCGCACTGAAACAGAGCGCTCCAGGAACACCAAGATTAGATTATTTCTTTCCTGGATTTGTCTCTTAGCTTAGGAAAAGGGATGAAGAGAGCTGGAATTGTGATATTTCACACTCTTGTCCCTAAGGAGGTATTTCACCCTCTCCTCCCCTTTCTAAAAGGGGAGCAGATCTTCCTTTGAAGCCAGTACACATGGCTTGCATAGCAAGCACATTCAAAGCTAAATTTCATGCTCTGAAATGTTTGCATTTAATCTGGAACATGTAGTTTTCCCTAGAAAGTATGAACAGACACCACTGATTACTACAGCGTAAGAGTATGCAGATATGTTTTAATCTCATATTAGGTGACACTGAAGGATTACATTCCAGTTTATCCAGGAATATTTTGTAATCTACTCGGATCATTAAGGCTCAAGTGTCCAAGCCTATTAAAAGAATCTGAAAAAAAATCTCATTAATTCTTAAATAACCCCTAATATCTTGCCTCGAGGCTGTGCTCAAAACTGCAAATTTAGCCACTTGGAACAGTCCTTTTAGGACAGTGGGGGTGACCTTATTCTCTCTACTCATTTGTGAAACTGAATGACACCTTCTGGTGGAAGAATAGTCAAGGGACAGCCTTGTCTCAAGGACAAAAATGAAGAGCAAAAAAAATAAATAAGAAAATGACGTAAGTTAGGAAGATGGTACAGACTGTAAAGGTAACAGAACATTTTGGAGATGTGAGGCAAACACAGGGAAGAAGAGGAGGCAGAGGTTCTGGAGGGAACCAGAGTATTGCACAGGTAGGAAGGTTTTATTGACACCCAATAGCTTCAAACCTTTCTTGGTTTTGAGCTCAGTGGATGCATTAGCCGGTAGTGCAGCTGGAGCTAGCCTGGAACATGGTTCTCTCTACTGGAAAAGGAAGATGACTGGTGGGTTCTTTTAGATCTGAGGCATGGGATTCATATTACTTTATTTGATGGAAAACGTATTTATGAGATTGTCGAGGCTCTATTTTCTTCATAATTACTAAATGCGGCCAGCAGCAGTATTTCTTTAGTGCTATCTACCAGCTGTGGTTTAGAATTAGTGATTTTTAACTTTGGTGCTAAAGGCAAGGAACTGCTGCTGTCATTATCTCTCCTCCTGCTATCCACGTGCATACAAATGAAGCACCCCCTTACCAGCTACTGCCAGGGGGATGTTTGCAGTTACAGCATGCAGGGGACTTCACACCAGTCACCTACCTATATGAACATGCTGCCATCCAGCTCACAGCACTGAAAAGGGTTGAACCATCCCATAAAGGTAATCCTGGAGGGAAAGAAACTGGCAACACAGGTTGAATTAATTCACTACTGATTTCACACATCTCTGCCTATTAGACTGGGTTGCTTTAAAATACCAGGTAGGCAGAGGTCCCTGAAACAAATACAGATGATAATTACTTCGGTCCCACAGATGGCATTGTCAGCTAATCAGCATATAAAAACAATCTTTCTATGTTGGCATACCGTATTTGCTTTGTACATCCTACAGGAAGAATGTACTCCCAATGCTGTCAAAAAGAAAAAAAAAAAACCCAACAAAAACATAACCTCCAATCTTTGTTAACTGTCAGTAACCGAACCAGCAAAATGTTAAATACCCACTTTTGACAAGTCCTTAAGCACCATGCTCATAAAGGGCTTCAAGAATTCTTCAGTAGTGCCAAATCTTCTGTTCATCATGATATACTAATTCATGCTGACTGATGTGAAGTCAGATAACAGATAAAGAGTCTATTAAAGAACTGAAAGAATAAATGAAGCTGAATAAATTATTGCACGATTTGGAGCAAACACCAAAAGAAACTCCATAAGGACAGTGCTCTGGGAATCACTACCTAAGGTGGCTTCAGTTGTTAAAAAGTTACATTAAATCAGTTTTAAAACCTGTTACAAGTGTACCAGACCTCAGATATTCAGACATGCAGCATCCTTGTAGCAAATTAAATGGGAACAACAGAGAACAGCTTCCAGCTCCTTCTGGACTTTCTCTTAAGGAGGAATATTCAACTTTAAATACACAACAATCTACAAACACTATATTCATAATTTTTCCTATTGTTTTTTACAGCAAGAATAACATCCAACAAGATGAAAAAGATATTTTATAAGAATGCCTTCAAATTCCCATGCAGATGACTTGAATAAAACTTGACACTGAAGTTGTTTATAGGTTGCATACCCAAGTAATACTTTAAAAATAACGGTAGCAGACAAAGTCATTCTGTAAGAATATTTAGGTTCCTGTTACTTTTACTGCTCAGAGGTAATTTATACAAAGATTTTTGTTAGCATTTATTTTTACAGGCAGAAAATCAACTGGAAAATGAAATACTAATAATTTATTATTAGGCCAATTTAGCAACTGATCAAGGATTGTTTTTCACTCAGAACCACACAGATTTTACTTGTCCTCTACAGACAGCCTAATTGCTGTTCTGTAATTACCTGCCTCGGGAAGCACTTACACAAATTAATTTTTCTCAATGACTTTTTTTTTTTCCTACTTACAGTCTGAGCTGAAATGGTAAATTCCAATTAATTCCTGAGCTGAAATGATCTGATTAATCTACAGCCTTTATCCTTGCAATTGGGTTGACCCTGTGCATCAGGAAAGTTAAGACTATTTTAATATATCCTGAGAGTGTGAAAGATAAGGTTGTGAAAATTCAGTATGCGCAATCCAGTCTCAAATTTTAGGTCTTCCAAAGAGCTGCTACATAACAACAATGGGAGACCCTTTCTCCTTACCGCTTCTATGATTTTCTTCTTGCCAGCCTCCTGCTGTGTCTGGTACCCTGCTTAAACTGTCAAATATGAAGCCTTTGAAGTGATTTGTCTTTTAATCCTTTCTATCCTGTACACTTTGACTCTTTTATTCTCACTTATTTTACTCTGTCAACCTATATCTTTCTTCTACATGAATATATATTGTGTAGTTTCAAGCTACTCACCCCAATCTTTTATAGTGTCTGTTTATATATAGATATCTGTGATTGAAGTTTTAAGCTTCATGGAATAACCACACATATTAGCAATCTCCTACTGTATGGAAATTATTTCTGCTGCAAAGAAGCCAGAAGCACACCAAAGAGCAGCAGTCATGGGTTGAAAAGGCTGACCTGAAGACTCCACCTTGGTGCAATAATGATTAGACTTCCACTGCAGACATTGCCCCTCCAATAACAATCTATCTCACTCAAGACTAGGCTCATCAGACGAATCATGCCCTGCATTCTATATAGATCTCTTAAAAACAAAACCTAAAATAGCTGGCCTGCATGTTAGAAAGGATACAGCAAGAAACAGATACATGCAGTTCACCTGATTTATACCCTAATAATTAGTTCCTCTACTATTCTTTGAACAAGCTCTACTACCATTTGAACATGTATAATTTCTAAAAAGTTGCAGAAATGTGTGGGTGTGCTCACCTTGAATATCAGGATAAATCACCATATAAAGCAATGTCCAACAGCAAGTGGTGGCTGTAGTTTCTGTGCCTGCCAGAAAAAGGTCAGATATAGCCTGGATCAAGTTTTCTTCATCATAAGTAGCATCAGCATCTCCATTAGTCAGCAGATATGAACTGAATGGATCAAGTTATGGCACACAAAAAAAGAACCACCTTGCATCACTGGAATATTTACTGGTCCTATCCAAAATGAAAAGTAAAATTAAAGGGCTAGAAAAGAAAAAAATTCCTCAACGAAAATATTTTCTAATATTCTCTGGTACATCTAAATTTGTGTAGACATCATTAGAATCAAAGGAGGTTTTAAAATCCCTTGTTGTTAGTGGAATGTAAGAAGAGTTCAGAGATACTACCTATCTCATCCAAATAGTAATCAATAAAATCTTGATTTTCATCTGGCTTTCCTTCTTCTTGTGGCTTTCAAGTTCCTTTGCTAATACAGCATTCACAAAATTTATGCAGGACATAGCCAATTTAAGTGGTGCTAGGAAATTACTTGCAAGCCACAGAAACATTTCATATACCTATAAAAGAGATATTTTAGATATGCAGTATTACTGATATTAGCAAACTAAATTTGAATCCTAATACAGACTTCTGGGTAGTGGAAAAAGCAAATGAAAGACACTGATGACTGCATCTTCACCATTACATTGAAGTGATAGTGCCTATCCTATGATTCATTAAATCCTTTCTTAATCCCATTTTTCCCTGGAGCAGAATTTCTCTTAGTTTTATGCTATACATTTTCCATTGTGATGTACAAAGAATAAATGAAGTTCCTCTGTACTGCAATTCTTTGCTAGGCTGAAGTTCAGTAGCAAGGACCTCATGTAAAACATGCCCCTGTTCTCGGTTTATCCAACATGCGTATCATTTTGCTCTCATCACTAAAAAAACCAGAGCCAGGCTGACGTGACACATCTGCTAACTAAAAAATAGAAACCCCCAAACCCAGGCCTATTTTCTTACTGTAGGATACTGTGAATGCATGGGGATTTTACTCAGATACACCTCCTCATAGATAAGAAGCAAACATATGCAAAAAAACTTGATGAAGTAGAAATACTGATCCTCGTGGATTCCCTCCTGTTTATTGTTTTAAACTTATTCACATTCTTGTGCTTACACTATTATAAAAACATCTCAACAGAAAAGAAACAAACCTGTATTTACATTAATCCCATTTCTCTACTGAATTTCACTTTCTTTTTTCGCCCTTTACAGATTGCACCATGTCCTTCCAGTTTACAGAAATACTGCAGCTTATATTATGCATTAGGTCATAACTCTTGGGCTCACCTATTTAAATGGCAGCTGCATTACAAAGATTTATCTTCCCACAAACCTATTCAGGTTCCTTGTTTGCATTTCTTCTTTGTCCTACTGTGTAATTTTGCTTAAAACTACCTGTCTACTTACCAGGAAAAGAGATTAGTACAGACCATCATTGGGTTGTACATTTACTGTGAAAGCACTATGGTGAGCAAGAGAGAATGAAACATTGGACTAGAATGGTTTTGTTAGCTGTGGACACACTGTTTAAGGTTTTTAAGAACAGCTTATACAAATACCTACCAAGAGCAGATCAGAAGTAGCTGATCCTGTGTTTACTGTGATTAGAAGATAGCTTAGGATTCACTCGATCAACATCATAAGTAGGTTTTTTGGGTTTTGGTTTTTTTTTTTTACCAGAAGTATCATAATAGTCCTCAAATTCTATGGAACCTTAATTACAGCAGTTTCCAGTTAGTAAGACATGATGGAAATCATGCAAGACACAAAGCCAGATGAGTTCCAGAAAGTTCTGCAGGAGCAGGCTGCCTTGTACACTTGTAAATTGACTTCTTGACAATATACAGTATTGTGGTTCCCATTCATAAATGGTTAATCATAAAACTGCCCTTGTTTGAGGCAACCTGTTCCACTGCTTTTTGGAGTTGTAGTCACAGTTTCACACAGAATCAAGATAGCAATTTTTTCTGTCCAGCAGACCAGATGTGAACTTAGGAGCTGCTCTCTTGAATAGTGACAGATATGCAGCACCTAATGGAGAGTGACTTCCGGCATGTATTACTGAATTCTCAAAAGGACACACAGAGGTGGTACAGGTGTTGCTGCCAAAAACTATAGGGAAAAAGCTACCATTAAGTAATTTCATGATATGTAACCTCTGTGCAAAACAGTTGCTCCATTGAAGTTTCTATGAAGTTAGCTAACAGTAGTGAAGGAAGTAGTAAATATCCATCACTGTCCCTGGAAGTGTTAAAAAACCATACAGATGAGGCCCTTAGTGACATGGTTTAGTGGTGGCCTTGGCAGTCTTGGGGTAATGGTTGGACTTGATGATCTCAAAGGTCTTTTCCAACCTAGTTGAGTCTATGACTCTGTATTACTCCTCGCGTTTGTTGACAGTCATATGATTTCATATACTGAGGAAAGCCACTTTGCCAGACAGAATTTATGATAAGCCTGTTTCAGAGCTTTTCAGATATTTTTTTATATATGTATTTCTTACTACTGAGTTTCAGTTACAGTTTCAGGCACTGTAAAACTGGAGTTGTACAGGTAGCGCTTTTGCAAGAAAGCCCTTTGTACATCTCCCAGACATGTAGCAATATGTGTTTCCATTCCTGTTAACCAGACATGGAAATTTCTGTGCTATGATGAAGCATAAGCAATTGAAACAAGTTTTGAACTAGGCATCTAGAAGTACTGTTCTGATGCACACTCCAGCAATTCCAGGTGTGCTAGTATTTATTTTTATTATAAAAGTAACAAGCAAGATGCTTTTTTTATTGTCTATGTGAAGTAAATAAACAAAAAAATCATTTTCCTCACAAAGAGATGCTGTTCCCAATGCTGTTATAGTTTCAACGGATTCAATCAAATGGTCAAAGTTTTCATCACCTTTAGAGAAGTGATGTCCCAAAATCACAGAACAAATCACATTTGAGACAGCATGAAGAGGCATAGTGGGGTCCAGAGGTTTTCCTGTAAACACAGTGAACAGCATTCACCATTACACTTACTGTTCTTGCTTTTTGCACTGAAGGGAGAGCTGGTAACATTTTGCAAACACTTCTGACATTAATTATATTGCTGGGTGGCAAACTGCAATTTACTGTAAAAGGCATGATTAAAAAGTAACTTCAGACACACAAAAAGCACTGTTAAAAAAAGGCAAAACTACCGGTAGGAACAGAATTTGCAGTAGTAATAGTAGTTATGAAAATACCCAGGTTTCACAGAACCTTGGCATCAGTAGATCTCATGTTTAGCAATAACCTGGGTAGAAAAAAGGTCAGCAGAGGCGTTGATTGAATAAGCAGCTGAACTGAAAAGAGAACCACCTTCTATTCTTTGCTCGTATCCTTTACACCTGAATAACAGTTGAGCATACCTGTAGATTAACCCTGTTATTCAGCAGCATTACCTGAACAAACTTCCCCTCTTACTGAGAGGGCTACTGCAAATCATGTAAGGGGAGCTTTTTCCACTGTACTTTCCAGTGCAGAGCCAGAAGGTTGTGCAGTCTTGGTCAAAGGTTTTAATATTTTGGGTCTTGTTTTTCTTTTCTGCAGAGGGACATAGGGTGTTGTGACACTTGTTTTGATAGTTTGGTCTTACCCCGATGAATAATGCAAAACTGACTAAGAAGTAATAGTACTAACAGACAGGGACCATGGAGTCTCAGTTCTAAGTTCATACTCCAGGGTTTCACATGTAGCACTTCTGCAAGGAAATGTCTCATGCAGATCATATGATAAAGACCATTTTTGCTATCAAGTACTTTCAAAAGCTACAGGTGACCCATTCTTCAGCAAAATTACCCCTTGCACAGACTGACCTGCCTGCTGAGTCACATACTGTTTGTTTTCTGTAAGTATTCCACAAGATGACAGGCCTCCTCTCGTAGTTGATACACCTGGTCTTTTTTCCCTACTCCCATTTTCCTCATTGTTGGAAGTCCAAAATGCCTCTTTTGCTTCCAGAGGCAACCAAGAGAGAACAAAACACCTAGGAACATAATGAATTAATGCTGCTAATGATTTATAAATTAAGGAATTGTTACAAGTAATACTTCGATGAAACTTCTTTTTGGTTCTATTTTTTTTTAAGCAGGGAGAAGGGATGTGAATGTCTTCACGGCCCCTGAAACTCACCCGCCTCGCGCACTTGCAGCCCTATCAGGCCATAAGGGTAGGAAGAAAATGCAGGGCACAAGGAAAGAACAGAACAGAAACAGTCATAGCTGCCATCTACATCTTGGCTTTCATTAGTCAACCTCAAAGCTCTTTTGAAAAGAGAATGTCAGGGTTGATTACTCCTAGAGAGATAAAGCAAGTTGCTGAGAGTCACAGGCAAGCTATGAACAGATCTAGGAACAGAATTTGAAGTTCCCAAGTCCCATTCCAATACTCTGTCTTACAACCTAAACAGCTCATGAATCTGCAGGTCCCAACAACACAGATGACAGAAGGAGGCAATAACATATTTTGCATATTTATAATGCATGTAAGCAAAGTTCTCTTTCACTGAACTCAACACATAAAATGGGACCTTCCTTTGCTCACATTTCCCAGCCTCCTGTTCACTCTAGTTCTGTGCTCTAAGCAGCACTCTCCCTCTCTCAGTGCTTGCCTAGTCATACTGTGTCCGTGTAACTCTCTTCCCACTGAGAAATCAAGTGGGAAGAGAGACACCACCAACCAATTGACAGCTCCCGTTACGAAGCTCTTGAAAGACTGGGGGGTGCAGGGAGGGAAGGAAGAGCTACGTTGAGAAACCCTAATTACTGTCTCCACTAGAAGAAAAAAAAAACCCAAAAACAAAACAAAAAAAAACCCCACAACAAAAAAACCTCCAAAACATTTAAAAAAACCCCAAAACCTGCTCAGCAATTGTCTGCTCTGTTTAGCTTGACATCAGGCCAGGCAGCACGCACACACTACCGTGCTAAGTAATACATGCGCAGCATGGAACCAGTTGGTGTTTTCCAATACACACTGAGCCTGTCCCTACAACAGTAAAAAAGTGAACTCTGGTATTTATGGTCTAGCAGGTGGCGCATAGCCTGGGCAGAGGTGTACCAGGAACCCTTGCCACCTCCAGCACATCACAGGCATCATTGATTTGCTTCACACCTTTCTGAAGATGTTCTTTCCCTGTCCTCTGCAGTTGTTGCATTTGCCTCACTCCTATATCCTGAAATCTTTGTCACAAAAGCAGATTCCCTCATCTGTTCAAAACAACCAAACTTAACATCTGTCATCTTGACTGCTGAGCTCCTGCAATAGCATTTGTGTCAGAGGAGAGCAAGCAAGATTTATGTGAAGAGCTACTGCTCACATATACTGAAAATATAAAAATAAGGAATATTGAATTATTTTAAAAGAGCTTTCTCGCTTTTCCCTTCCTTGTAAACTTCAGCCTAAGCTTTTCTGAAATAACTTTCCCTCACCCTCCTTCAGCATGCCCCACAGCTCCCACCTAGGAGTAAGAAAGCACACTGCCCAGTGCCCAAAAGGCCAGGCTTAGACTAAGTCTCTTGTCAGGCCCAGTCGTACTCAGCAGGACCAGACTGACCCTGCAGAAGGGTCTAGGACAGCAGACCACAGGCAAAAGGATAGGGTCACAGCAAAAGCAACAAGACCACTCACACAGATCCAGGCTGCAACGTTGTGAGCAATGACATGAAGAAATGAAGTTCTGGTGCATGCAAGCTGCGAGTCAAGTTATTTAGATAATTTCATCAGGTAACTCATTTTCAAATAGCATCAAAGCCTGGAAAGTTGAGTGGATAAATGACTGCTCAATAGCATAAGAGTTATCCTGGAACTGTCAGAATTGGCTGATACAATCACAGAAGGTATTTAATTTTAAATTAATTAATTTATCTCTGTTTCTTCCCTGTTTAACTTGTCAAGTGTAAGATTCATAGAACCATGCTGCTGAAAATGATGCTACTTTACTTAACCCTTTCTCTTTCCACTTCTTGCCCCAAAACCTAAACAAGCAGATATAAAAGGCACACAGGCACTCTCCTTGCCCTCTGATGGTTCTGCACTTTCTGGAAAGCATCAGCACATGCAGCCCACTAAAGCAGAAGAGCTGCATGGTACTGCACAGAGAAGCTGAGTGGTGGCTGCTCAGAAAAAAAAAGCATGCAAATGCTGTAACGTCACTGCTGCTCTGCAGCCCCCTGAAGCTGCCCTATATTTCATGTTTGCATCTGAAATTATTAAAAGCCACTAATACAAAAATGACAAATGCTCATCTACATGTTTTTCAAGACTGAACAATGCAAGATTGTACTTTACACATTTTCCTTTATTAACCCACCAAAAAAACAAAATCAAACTCATTAGAAAACTAACTGAAAGGAGCGTCCACACCTGTACCACTCAGACAGTTGCTTGAAGTTTAAGGGAATTTACAGGAGTTCTTAAGAAGCCCATGCACAGCATTTAATCTTTATATTTCATGATCATAGCGTACATTGATTCCAATCAATATCCTTGGTTTTGCTGAAAAGTTTTGAGGAGGAAACTGCAAACTGGAAAACTCAAGCAAGCCTGCTCAGAGAAATGATGATAAAATTTTAAAACAGGCAATTGTATGGAATCCCTTAATCTCCTATATATACTTGAAGATCGAACATGAGCTGAGTTCTTGATTGAAGTGTTGAAAAATCCAATTTAATGTATCAGCTAATAATAACAACAGCAAAAAAACCCCCCACAAAACTCTATACAAAGTCAGAATTCATAAAGAACCACAGGCCACCAAATAATCAAGAGTTAAAGAAAGCTGGTTTAGTGTCACAGTGTAAGGGATGTAAACTGCTGTAACTAAGTCTTATATTCACTTATCAGACGGTATTTAGGGCCAAATTCTGAAGCACCATACACACTAATATGACTCAACCTGGGAAGTCCCACATATTTGAAAATCATACATCTTCTTTCCTTTGCCTCCTAAATTCCAAATGAGATGGTTCCTGACAGTTCACTTAGCAGACACAGGCACCCTAAGTCAGCTCCAGTTTCACCGCTGCAACTTGCTTTGGCGTTTCTGAATCAGCACGAAGTCCAATTTATACATTGAAAGCAAGGAGAAAACAGATTTTGCCATCCAAACAGGAGTAGGTAAAATGAAAGATGAGGTCTGAAATCCTGTCCTAAATGAATAACATTGAAAAAAAAAAAATAACAAACCAAAAAAAAAACCTCTGAAAGGAAACTAAAGAGATTACCTAAATCCCATCTTGTCCCAAAACACCAGAATTATGCCATTTCTGTTTGCTTTCCAATGGTGGAGATTCCCCAGACTTTCATAGCAAACTACTGTAGTCCATAGATTAACACCAAGGTCGGCGAATAACACAGAAGTAAATCTCTTAACTTAAAATTTGCTACACATTGGTACAAACATCTCCAGGAAAGCTTGTGGGGTCCACGAATCAGTAAAAAGTTTCACCTCTTTGTTTGTTTTATTGGTTCTTTTCCACAGATAAAAAAGAACCTGTGCATTTTTTCACTTCCAAAATTTGCATCAGAAAATTTGAATCCTTACCATGAAAAATAAAATGAATTCAGAAAACATCATACAATGCACTGAAAAATAATCTCTCATTTGTGTTCCACATAATACCATAACTTAACCTAGAATATAATAAAAGGGGAAAGTAGATATTCTAATACTTAAATTGCACCCTTTTTTTAAAAGTTTGAAAAAAAAAAAAAAAAAAAAACATTAATTTAGCTTTAAGCTGAATGAATTCAATTCTTTTTCACCTTAGAGACCACAACCAGGTATTGTGTAGATGTTTCTTCTTCTATAAAAGAAACCACATAAGAATTGTAGTATTTCAGAAAGGTACTAAGTCACATATCCTTGGTATTTTAATGTTTAACTACAGGAAACTGCATGAGGTGCTACCATTATATCCTTTATATCCTTGGATAACTGTTCAATAATTAGCATTTAGATTTTTGTATCCTTCTTAGTACTGATACTGGGTCTAAGTGAAAAAAGAGACGGATCATACAAAAGAGTAGGTGTGGCTTTGGCTAACTGCAAAGGATCACATATTTCAGTTTTCTAAGGACTTCAGCTTGGGAAAACTTGTAGTTGTCAGAAAGAGAGGGAGAGGGCTAAAGCAGACTCTTTAGAAAAAAAAGAGTTTAGCCTCAGAAGCAGCAAACTCACCCATACAACTCCAGACTTTCAGAGGAAGTCGTATTAAAAAGTGACAAGATAAAATTTTTAACAAGATGTTGGGAATCACTGAGTTTTTTATAGCTCTAGTAGTGTGTCTCCTGATTTTGCAGTTCCTAAAACTGCAATGGATGCGCACCCAGCTTCCTCCAGGACCAGCTCCCCTCCCCATCATTGGAAACTTGTGGCTGCTGGACTTCAAACTTCGTCGAGAAACTCTCACTAAGGTATTTATCACTATGGTTAAAAAATCAGTCTGAATCTATTTTAACTTGACTTGTACTGTATTTTCACTTGACTTGACAGCATAGGAACAGTCTAAACTTGGAATTTTCTTTTTAACCTCAAGCTCGATTATCAGCCAATTTCAAAGAATACAAGGATCCTGCATTATTAAAAATATTTCTGAGTAATAAACACCATAATTGCTTTACTCCTTGTTATTTTCTTTCTCTTTTGGATACAGTAACACCCACGCATAACATTATCACAAGCACTATCAATAGCATGATATTCCATGGACAGTTTCATTCTCTATTTCTGTGTTGATATCTAGCCCTGTAAACCACTTCTAGCAGAAATTCCTTTGCCTGATACCAGTGTCACTGAAACATGTCCAGGTCACATGTGGTCCCATTTCCATTAGAAAACCAAACACATACTCTAAACTGACTCTTTTTTTTTTTCTTTTTATTTGTACAGCAGAAAGATTATCTGCAGTAAATGGATTATTACTAAAAAAAAGCAGGAAAATTTTGTTGCTGTTTGTTATATTCACAGCATGATTCCTTTATAAGCCAATTTAAATTGTTTTTTAAAGTAAGGAACTTGCTTCAAACTATTTTAAGGAAAAATGCAGGCATGATCTGAAGAAAGACAATAGAGAAAAATGTGAAAAAACCAACCTGGAAGCTACAGGGAAGAATGCAAAATCATTTCTTTGCTTTCTTCAGAAGTTGGAGGCAAGAAAAACCTATAATTTGGTTCATTAATAAAATAAACAGAAAAGCTCTGTATTGATTTATTCTTTGATTCTGAGCTGGCAGAGAAGACCTTTATTCCTCTTTCTGTGAAATTTTCAGAGGTTATCTTCTGAGAGATGTCCTTTGTATTTATTCCATAAAGTACAGTTAGCTTCTATTCCCAAAGCACATTACAATGGAACAGTAAATTTTTTTCTGAAACTTGCAATTCAACTCAATCTGGGCAAATGGGTTTAGTTACAATTACAGTAAACTCTTAAAATAAGTACTTAAATGTATGCATTCCCTGTTTATATTTATTAATTTACCGTTCCTAACTCTTCAGTTAACCAACATCTATGGAAGTATCTACACATTGTGGATGGGACAGACACCTATGGTTGTACTAAACGGGTACAAAGCAGTGAAAGATGGCATCATCACCCATTCCGAGGAAGTTTCCGGAAGACCTCTCACCCCATTCTACAGGGATATGATGGGTGAGAAAGGTACAAAATGTTCCAAAATACTGAAACACAAACAAGATGTAAAGAAGAAAGAAGCATTCCTACATATGCACATGTTCATGAGTTACTGCTATACAAGTACATAACAGGGCTTACAAAGTAAAAAAGTTCCATGCAGAGCTAGTATATTAAGAAAAGGAAAAAACAAAAGTTTCTCCTCTTATAAAGCATATTACTGACTTTTTTTCTTCCCAATAGATTCAAAGGAATATTTACCTAGAGAAGCTGCTTTTCACTTGTATCACTTCTAAACCAGAACACATCTATAGACAAAGCCGACCTGTCCTTACCAAAACTGACTACCACTCATCTTCCAGGGTCACATTTATGAGCAACCTGGCAGTCATAAAAACCTAATGTAGAAACCAAAAGCCAGTATCTGAAATCACGGTATCTTCTTTGTTAGTGAAATATAACGTACATCAAATTTTGCCTCCTGCATGAAAGGATTTCCCTTCCCAGCAATGAAATAAATGTTTCTGTGTTCTTCAGGTATTTTTTTGACAAGTGGGCACACTTGGAAGCAACAGAGGCGTTTTGGCATGACCATTATAAGAAGTCTGGCACTCGGCAAGAACAATTTGGAGCATCAAATTCAAGCAGAGGCCTGTCACCTTGTGGAAATCTTTGCAAACACAAAAGGTAAATTCACTAGAAAACTAACACTTACAGCTTTTTCTGAAATATAATAGATTAGGGGACTAAAAGTTTCACAATACATTTTTACAAGTAATAGATATTTTTCATATTAGTGGAACTTTCACTGGCTTCGTAATTGCATTCTTTCAAAAAAAAAAAAGTTTTGTCTGTGCAGCAGGCAACAGAAAATTATTTTTTGAAATAAGGATAGTGAAAAAATGTTTATTATTAACATAGTCTTGGGGACAGCTGGTAAAAATTCCTACGTTTAAGGAGTACAGAAAAACTCTATGCTGTTCTCCATAAAATACACAACTTGTGACCTGCTGCGAGTCATTCTAGGACAGAAGGCCTTTAGGATTTAGCAGAGGAAGAACCCCAACATAAGGAATGTATCATCCAGCTGTCCAACAAAAATTCTTTTTAAGGTTTGACTGAAATAGAAACCAAAAGAATTTTAGAATTATGTCAAAATAAGGCAATTAAATGTAAATATTCTGAACAGCCAAATCCTTCAGCCACATTGTGTTCCACACTGATGTGAAAACACAGAGAAGTTGCCCTAAGGTCTCTCTCCAACTCTCCTTGCACTGGACACAGCAAAACGGCCCATTTCTATTCTGAGAGCAACATATTCACAGACCTTTAAAACGTACAAGATGAACAAACCACTGACTCGAGCCCCTGCACAGCACAAATCTTTACCTTCCATGCAATCCTTCCTCAATTTTAGACTCAGTAGTTGTATTTACTCTTTCCCAGAAGGACTACAAGCATTAGACTGAAGTCAGAAATGCATAATCCACCATTTTGCATAGAAGTATAATTCAAAGGTTGTCTTCGTCATTTAAATGTGTACTTAATTTCATTTTTTCTGGATTTAACCCATTTTGGTTTTGCCTCTTCAGTCGGGGGGGGCGGGGAGGGAAATACATGTTGTTGAACTGTTAAGCTGTACTTGAAAACCAGAATGCGACAACTCATTTCAACATGTCTAAGAAATTAAAACTTCCAAATTGTCTTTTGGTTTGTTTTTTGATTGGGGTTGGAGGGAGGATGTTTGATTTGTTTTTTAATTGCCAAACTGAAAATATCTGCCTCCAGATTTGAAGGCGTATGTTCTAATTAATTGCTTGTGTTTCCACACAACCCAGACCATGAGTCAAAGAGAGGAAAAGAGACACATTGTTTGTCTTCTCAAAACTGATAATCACTGTATTCTATAAAAGTAAAAAGCAGACTGAAAACAAAGATTCCCTGCACTTACAATCCATACAGTTCATTTGTATTAAACTAATTCTATTAAAGTTTACTTGTGTGATATTTATCTAAAAGTAGTCTGATTTACTGTTATTTTTACCATTAAAAAAAAGTCTTTTTTCTCACTGTACATCAATATTCATGGTACCTCCTATACTCACAGGCAAACCTTTCGACCCCCACACTGCCATTGTCCAGGCTATTGCAAATATAATTTGTGCTGTTGTCTTTGGTCACCGCTTCTCCAGTGAGGATGAATCTTTCAGCAAGCTTATCAAAGCTGTTTATTTTGTGATCTACTTTCAAGCTACTATCTGGGGCAGGGTAAGATTTTCATTCTCTTGTTCTTACCCCTTAAAGTGCATTTGCACTTTGCAAGTCAAAACAAACAAAGAGATGATTCCCAAACGTTTTTATACCCTTGTTCTGTGAGCCACTGTGCAGTAATAAATTAACACATATTACATTGTATATGTCATTACTACCTTATATTCCTTCTTTATCTCAGTAAATCATGTGTCCTTAAATATAAATTCTACATCATTGCTGGTTTTCACAGATTTCCAAAATATATAATGTATTTCAAATAAGTAATCATTTGCAGAGTAGTATGTATGTAAGATTCTTAAACTTTAATATGAAAGCAACTTGTAAAATTTAATTTTCACTTAGTCTGAAGAATACAGAAGTGCAGTTAAAAAGAACTAAGCCTTTACAGTCCTATTCTTTCCAGAAGATATCTTGCTTCTCGTGTAATTCATATTACCACTAAGATCTGAGCTTCCTATAAGATAAAGGTGACAATATCATCACATGAAGAAGAATACTTTTAAGTTCTTGAAAGCCTAGCTGTTGCTTATGTTGTGCAGATTTTGGCACACTGGCATTCCATAACACTACCAGGATCTCCAACACTTCCATACAGAGATGTCTTAGGAAAAATAAAATAATACATCAGAATAAAAATCAAGGTTGATAAAATCTGCTTGTGAGCCAGATTCACTTCAATTACTCTGATTCACCCACTTTCAGAAGCTCTTGTTGCATTATTAGATATGCACCCAAAAGGTAAAATATAATCATTCTCCTGCTCTCCTGTGACCTGATATCCACTATTACACAATGTTGACATTTTGGTTAGCTGATGGGGATGAAGAAGTCTGCACTGGCCAATAGATTCCTCATCACAGGCCATAAATAAAACAAAGGCTCTGCCGGTAGCCCTAGGGGCTGAAGTCCATTCACAAAGCATAATTATACAAAGAAACAAACAAAAAAAATATTTTTCCCCTCAACGAATACACATGCCAGTTTCTCCTGGAGGAAAGTCTTCTAAGACTGAGAGGCCAAGTCAGCTTCTATACCTCTTCAATCTTCAGTTTATGTATTAAAGAAAGAAATTCTGATTATTGAATGTTTACAACTTGATCATAACAATTTTGACTGCTGCATATTACTAATAGCTCATTAACAAATATCAGACAAGTTTTCCAAGTTCACTTGGAGGGCAATGTAGAGGTTTCATAATTCCTCTTACAAATGTAGAATAATTTACAATGTAAAGGACCTCTGCATGTCAGCTAATCCAACTTCGTGCTCAAAGCAGGTCTAATTAGATCAGATTGTTTTTAAGGACTCCTCTGGCCAACTCACAAGTCTCCAAGGATGGAGATTTCACACAGACTCTGGGAAACCTGTTCCCAACATTTAATATCTTTCTGACTTGTGTCTATTGCCTCTTATCCTAATGAGGAGCCCATGTGTGGCAGTGACTTCACAGACTTATCAGGAAATCAGAACTGGGTTGTCAGTTTAGAAGAGCTCGTTTCTTCCTTTTTGTTTAAAATCACAGATGTATGATGCTTTCCCATGGCTTATGCACCACCTCCCAGGACCTCATCAGAAAGTGTTTGCATACAGTGACTTCATGCACCATTTAGTTATGAAGGAGGTCCAAGCTCATGAGAGACAGAACACAGGTGTTCCACAGGATCTCATTGACTTCTACCTAGCTCAAATAACAAAAGTAAGTATCTGTTTATTGCACTGCCTGCTCCTTGGCCTCAATGCCTACTACACATACTTGCTGTTCAAGTAACTGCTACAGAATTTTTATATGCATGCTTTATTTGTTTAGCAATCAACTTTTTTCAGTGGGCTGCTCATTGTTTTCATCAAATAATGACAATTTCTATGTGACTGATAAAATGTCTGAAATTTTTCACTTCATAATCTTCTTATGAATATACTCTACAGACTAAAGACGACCCTACTTCTACGTTTAATACAGATAATATGGTGCAGACTGTGGTTGATCTTTTGCTGGGAGGGACAGAAACAACAAGTACCACCCTTCTCTGGGCACTGCTCTATATGATACAATACCCAGAAATACAAGGTGAGCAAAGGCATTGCCAGAAAACACTGCATTCACCATTACATTTTAATGACGTTCATTGTGACGCAAGTACTAGCTCAGCCACAAGCAGCACATCAAAATCACCCTTAACAATGAATATGAATGGTGGTACATCAAGAATCAAAATCTAGAAAATGAAATAAATGTGCTTTCCCCATTAGTTCACTAAGAAGCAACACTATCACAAATTAGTAGTATTGGTAGCAGCCACTGTTTTATCACAGTAGGAGGGGATGGCAAAGACAGAATAACAAGGTAAAGACATTTCATAGTCTCTTCCTAACATTCAAAGTGGAAAAGCTTTAAAAAAGATAGCAGCTCTGGTGTGTATGTATAAACATAACTGAAATTAGACCTGTAATTTCAAATTTTAATCCTTTTTTTTTTTTTTTGGAACATAGGACTGTATTATTGTCATCACAAAGTAGGATGTGTCTTAAATAAGAAATCATCGTGTGCTTTGAGGATATGCACTTTCTTGATCAACTAAAACCAACAGAGCAACCAAACCACATGCCAATGCATTTCATAGCAACATAATTTCTGGGTTTTTTCTCTCAGTCCTAGACATACTCATACAGAAATCTGCTGGAAAAGGTGGCAGGGAGGAAGTTAAAATATTTTCATTTCTCTGCAGAAAATGTTCAGAGAGAGATAGAGACTGTTCTGGAACCCTCCCATCTCATCAGTTATGAAGACCGCAAGAAACTGCCTTATACAAATGCTGTGATTCACGAGGCTTTGCGGTACAGCAATGTTACTTCCGTTGGGGTCGTTCGACAATGTGTGAGGAATACAACTTTGCTAGGTTTTCACATTAAGAAGGTACAGAGTATACCTCCGTGTTTCTTAAAGCTTTAGGCTATTCATATTTACTATTTATATGACATTAGCTTCTGTAAATCCTAACTTTGCATAGAGAGCAGTGGTAGCATGTCACAGACACAAAACAAAGCTGAGTGCTTTGAACCAAGGCTAAGTCTTCATTAGCAGATGCAAAAGGAAGCTTGGGAAAAGGCTAACAGCACAAGTAGCAAACACAGAGAGAACTGAAGTCTTTCTTCTCAGTAGTCAAATATGGATGATGTCTGGGTATCAAAGCTGAACATGCTTTTTAAGGAATGATGAAGAAATGAGGATTAATGAACGTCAAGCCAGCTAACTTTCACACATAAGAGAGCAGCTTGGAGCAACCTACTGTCATCCTTGACAAAACAAAAACACATACACAAAAGCCCCACAAGCTTAAGATGGCAGCAAGACATGTGACAGTCACATCAGCATGATACAAATGTCCCAAACATATTAAGCACAAAATTCATGTGATGGAATTGAAAGATCCTTCTAAAAAAGAAGGTGTTATGATTTGTTAGCCAAGTACGTAAAATGATCCAAGCTCTCTCCAGCTTAGACATGAAGACACTTACAGTAGTCCCGACAGAAATTAACTTTAACAAAGGCAAACAGCTAATATTTATGACAAACAGAAGATATAAGAGTTTGTCATGCCTGGATGTGCACAGGAAAAGAATGAGCTGCATCCAAGCCCTGGGCTGCAGGCACAGGATGGCGTATTACCTACCAGACAGAAGTCAAAAAAAAAAAAAAAAAAAAAAAAAAAAAAAATAGCAATTGTACATGGAAAATATAATCTCTGTTGCTTCTTGCAGGGCACACTTGTACTGCCAAACCTGCACTCCGTTGTGTATGACTCTGAGCACTGGGCAACCCCTTGGAAGTTCAACCCAAACCATTTCCTCGATTTGGATGGCAACTTTGTGAACAAAGAGGCATTCTTACCTTTCTCAGCAGGTAATGTCCTGATGTTTGACTATTCCTGTTTACTGTGTTGTGCAGCAAGACTAACACACTATTTCTAAATTCTAACATCTTAAAAACATACTTTTATAAAAACATATTTGACACAAAGATTTAAAGACAGTAGTTGTACTGTAAGAGGCAAAAATGTAATCTTGCATTTTATTTTTTTCATACATTCAAACAGAGGATGAGTACACCTAAAAGACACCATGTTTTTTCCTTGGTATGTATGGTTCCTAGCATAAAGCTATCTGAGCTCCTTAATCCCTAATGTATTAAGTTCTCAAATCATAAAATTAATTTATTCTCACCTTACAAACAGGAAACCCAAAGACAAAAATAATTTGATTTGTCAAAGTAGACAGAGAAAATGTGTGATAAAGCAGGAAACCAAACCTCAGCCTCCCAAATCCAACAGTAATAGTCTGGCACCATGTTCTCTTGTAACTCCAGAAAACTAGCTAAATCCAGTCTTATCAGAAGAATATCAGGCAATAAAAAAAAAAATAATTCTAACTTTAAAAAAGCATATTATGATGTACAACTTACCTCATTTACAATGCAAAATGTAGTCATTCAAAGACATGGGGCAATGGGAAGAGTGAAAAGCAGTATAAAACGTAACTCAGAGAGCTCCTCTAGGCTACCAGTTTCTCCAATAAACAGATTATGAAGAAAAGCAGCACAAAGCAGGAAGCTCGCATTATTTACTGGAAAATAAAATATAAAAATTTAACAATAAAACCACTGGGAAACAGTTGAGATTTTTTTATGTTACTGTGACAGATTATACTATTATACATTTGTTGTAGATAAAAAGCAAATAGTATACTAAGTAATGTAAGAAATAAGATTAAACATAGTAAATCTAGATTTTAAAACCATTTGCCCAAATTGCCTGCAAATCCTAAAATCATACTTGCAAAACAGGTACTTAGCATCTTACCTCCTTTACTCACCAAACATCCACTAGTTTACATGATTCAAGACAACTGACTTCGACTAGCATTTCAACCCAGCATAGGAAGTTTTCTTTTTTTTAACTTGTTTTGGTTGTTTTCTGTTTATCTAATCTGAGTACTTATCTATCCTGAATATGTATATTTTATTTTTTTAGTCTGGACTATATATATATATATAAAAACACTAAAATACACTGTGAAAACAATATGCCAAAATGAGTCACTGAGTCTGTACATCACTGCACACACCTGTTTCATTCCCTTAGCTTACATACCTACCCCGGACAGTGTTAGAGATACTGGGCTACAAGGACCCAATGTAGCCACCTTGATTTCTGTGAAGAAACCCTGATTGCATCCCTCCTCTTAGCTTCAGAATTGCACCCAACAATGCTCCAGTCCTCCCTCCTCAAGAACCAAAGACAAGACACTGAAATACATGAAGCCTTTTAAAACCTGTCTTAACTGAGCAGTAGTTCATGGTTCTCAGAACAAGAAGCAAAAATGGAAATGGAGAACCTCATATATGCTCTGGGGGGGAAAACGGTAGTAGGGGCAAAAAATACCAAACCAAAAGACTGATAATTAGAGATGCACAGTTTCTCAGTTAAATACATGTTTCCCCCCACCTCCAAAAGCATTTGCTGTCCTTACAGAAGGAAATGGGAAATAACTATCATACATTAACAGAATTCATGGAACTCAGTAGAATTTTGTTTTCAGGTTTTTTTCAGAACTTAACCGTATACAACTAACTCTGTTTCCTTTCTTCTGCAGGGCACCGTGTATGTTTGGGGGAACAGATGGCACGAGTTGAATTGTTCATCTTCTTTACTAACCTCCTTCGGGCATTCACATTCCAGCTCCCTGCGGGAGTAAAGGAAATCAATCTAGAGCACATTTTAGGCGCAATACTGCAGCCACATCCATATAAACTCTGTGCTATCCCACGCTAATCTGCAACGTGCTACAATGCAGAGGGACTTCAACCAGTCAGTAATTGCAGATACTTTAAGAACACATATCACTATCTCATTTGTATTCAAATGTAGGTGGCTCAGCATAGCAAATTACTATAGAGTAGTTTTATTTAGGACTGATATATAGCTGAACTCCTTGAAATTAAAATAAATGTATTTGCCAAAGCTCATATAATCATAGGCATATCCATGTATGCAACAATATGTTACCAAACAAATGGATTTTCACACTCATGGTAGCAATGAATTAGATGTAGGATTTGAGAGCTTCCTGCATATGTGCTCAGTCAGGTATTACACTGTTAAAATGGCACAACTGTTCTGATGCTGCAACAATACCTGAATAAAAGAAAATAAAAAAATAAAAATATTTCTTCATTATGCTGTTACTCGTCTGTGTTCACAGAAACTCTTCCCTTACATCCTTTTGCAGTTACCTCACACAGTGTTCACTCCTTTTCCTTTCACACTCCCATAAAAGATTTTATACCACCTATTATGGTATAAACTTCACATATGCATAAATGATTGCACAATGGGGCCTCTTGTAATCGTAGCCCATTTAGAAAACCTTACACTTTTTTTCTTTACTTCCTCAGCATCTGATTCCTATTTCATCACAACTCTCAGATCCAGGTTCTTTCATGAGCGTTGCCTTCTTCCAGTAATTTCCTATCTGAAGGGAAAGAAACAGCCTTTCAAGAAATTAAGAAAATAACCAAAGGTGCCAACATTTGTTAAAGCAGGCATAATAGAGATTTATTAGTGTTTTCTTTTGTTGCCTCATCATTCCACAATAGATGTGGAAAGTTCTGACCACTTAAAATTCAGCTGCAAGCATCCTAGATGCTTTCAATCTTCAATGTTCAAGAGGAACAAGCATAAATGATGGTAGGACACAGTTAAAAGCAGAAGTAGAATTTTACATATTTCTCAGACATAAAATTAATGGAGACTTGATTCTCCTCTCAAATATTTCCAATTATTCCCTTACATTTGGTGAAAACCCCAGGGCTCCAACATACTGTAAAGTTTCTACTGCAGAACAAATGCAGACTTGACATCATCGTCAGTTTCTGCTTTTTAATAAAAGACATTTTAAAACTTTCAATGTTACTTCATTTTTATTGAGGAAAATATAACATTTAAAAAATCCTCCTTGAATAAGAAATACTTTCAACCATAAATTAAGAAAAATCTCTTAAACATCGTATTTCTTACAGGGGGCAGCAGGGAGGGGAAGATCTTGCATAAAACACATTTTTACAGATTTACAAAAGCAGTCTGATGTGACAGTCCATAAATAAAAGTTTTCAAGTCTTATCTTTTTCCTTTGTGGTGTTCATTAAAGGAAAACTTGCCGGTGAAATCTTCCTTTTCAACCCACCATTTGCATGGTTCGATAAAGTGCTCAGCAGCGTGACTGGCAGTGTAGGGTACAAGCTTGGACTTTCTCTACTCCAGTGTATTTTGATGGTTCTTGAGGTATGTCCTACCTGAAAAAGACTCCAGTTTCTTTCCTCTATGTTCACCCCTTTGGCCTCTTGAAGTTACTCTGTAAGCTTGATTTCCGCCACCCCTCCCCCCCCCCCCAAATATTATTTCATTATGCACATATGTTTCCTGGTTTTCTTCCAAAACTTGTAGCTTGGATTAAAACATGCACATATTCTTCACTTGTGTTTTTGAAAAACTGAGGTACATTATGATTTGCTGTACAATGCTGGTTCTAAAAAACATGGGAGGAACAAATATTCAGACTGTACATGATTAAGGAGGTATTTCTACAAAGAAGTTGCCTCACACCTGACAGTTGGTACCAGTGAAAACAGCTGGGCTAAGAGTCTCTTCCTGCTATTCCATTGAAAACTGAAAACAGCAAGAGGTGAGGAATTCCTGTGCCTTCTGGTGTTTCTCAAAATAACAGTGTGCGAATTCCAGATTACCTTTTCATCACAGTTGTAAATGAAATCTGTAAGAAAATGAACAATGCAGGAGGGGGAGGGGGAAGCAAGCTATTTCATGAGTTAGCCTTTTTTGTCAAGAAAGAGAAGACATTAATAAAGAATTAAAGTAGATCAGAGAAAATATTTAAAAGTTAAAGACACAATGCAAGTTTTTCCTGTGAAATATCTAAAAAAATTAAAACTCATAATTCCTATCTTCTTTAGAAAAGCCAACGCTGCTGAAGATTAGATTCAGGCATTAATTTCTGCCACTGATAAGCAACCTGTGACTACCATTTCCAAATTCCTCAAGTTTTCAAGTTGTGAAGACTCTAAATGGCTTGTTCCCTTGATGTCAGGGTGAACTCCTTGCCCAAGTCCAACCATTTTCATGGACTAATATAAGAAATGTATCTTTGAATATATTCCTTCTGTAAAAATGGTCTTGCAACGTTTTGTTTCCAAAACAGCAGCAATAAACAACTTCATTACATACTTCAGCTTCTAAATATTAAAATGACAAGCACTGCGAGGAAAGTACATACAGGTCTTTGCTCATTTTTGTGAAGCACCCAAAATCCATACCGTTTGTCAGGGTTTAATTTACAAAATGTAATCATTGGTTAACATGACCTACACTAAGAAAATTAGTAAACCAGTTCTAATCTTGGGTGAAGAGGTTTTTCCTAAGAGTTCCCCTTTTCAAAAGGAAAGGGCCAAGTATCTAGATGGTCTTGTTCTCACGTAATAAGCAGAGTATTACCAAGGGCTTGCTCTGATCCACCAAACAAATCAAATATCTTTAAACAATTGTTGAAATAATAAAATTCTCCTCTGCACCCAGTTGAAACACCTTAAGTATTAGGTACTCAGCATTCACATCCAACCCTTCAATATTACATGTATATCTAATCAAGCAAAATGCAATACCAAAATATTAAATAGGTGGCATTAACTTGATCCAAACAGCTTGCATGCAAAGAAGGATTCTAATGAGAGGATATTGTATGGGCTGGCTGTAAAGAAGCAAATAAAATACTAAACTCCATTGTGGTGAAAGCCAATGTCTGGATTTCCCGTTTGCTTTTCTTCTCTTTTTGCTGTATTTTCTCAAGTCTTTATAACATTATAACATCATTAGAATTTCTAGATCACAATACATAGAATCCCAAATTAACATCAAAGCAAATCAGATGGAGGAAGGATACAATATATGATTAAGGCTAGCAGGTCTGTGGTGACATGAAAAATGAATACATCAAAATATATCCAAATGCATCAAGAGTGTTTACACTCTTGAAAGCAAAAGTCAAGTATGACTACTCTACCACTACTCAGCACTAATAGTCCAATTTCTCACAGAGGTTACAGCAGAGGTAGGTACTGGGGAATGACTTCAGGGATAAATAATGACTTTATAAAATAGTTATATAGAAGCTTCCAATAGCTGAATGGTGTGAAAAGACAAACTTTATTAGCTGCTAACAAATGCTACTTTTCTGGCTGAAAAACAAAACCCGAATATTAACTGCTTTACTGATTATCCGTTTGCAGCAAGTAAATAAGAACATTCAAAGTCCAGTCCACTAGTACTTGACTCTCAATATTACTTAATACATAAACCTCAAGGATGCCTCAGCAACACCTTTAGAACAATTGAAGTTAAAAATGTATCGCTTACCTCTTGCAATACTTGTCCAAGTGTCTCACGGCTGTGAATGCGCTTCCTGTTGGAAACCAAAAACACACTTATTTCTGCACAAAGCGTTGGGGGATCTTGTAAACATCAATCTTTACCCCACTTCAAAAAGAGAAGACTGTTATGCTAGGCTTTGCTCCACATCCTTTCCCTCATGGAATCTTACTGCAATCTTATTAAATCTACCACCTCTGTTTCAGACCTGTTGTTATTCACATTGGTCGGAACTACCTGGAATAAGGCCTGCTACTCCTTGCATCTTCTCTAAAACAACCCTGTTTATTAAAAAGCCTAGTAAAATTTCAGCATAAATCCTAACATCCAGATATAGCTGATAATTAGCTGCTTTAGTGCCATTTTCTCCAGCAGTAGACATCTGTTATTCAGCAACCGATGCAAGATTAACAAATGCTTCTCTTTTTAGTCATTTTTCCAATGATCAAAGTGGTAAACAGTGCTTGAAACACAACAGCAATAAAGACTTAAAAAAATATATATATTTTCTATCAAAGAATATGTTACTACACTTACTGTTTCCAAACATCCTGTAATACACACATTAAAAATACTAGAAATGCAAATAGAAGGCAACAGATTTTTACCTGTCTATTTTGGTTGCTATCACCACTGTAAAATTGCCTTCTGTATCAGGCAAGTAGGTAGAAGGTATAATTACATAGCTTCCTGCAGGAAGTCTGCAAAGCTGGCTTACTTCCTGTGAATAGCAATGAGGTACACAGCTAACCAGTGGCTCCAAGTGTAGAAAAGAGGAAGTATGTGGTTTCCAGCTGCTGTGAGGTACCTGCAAAAAAGAATGAAAACATGCCTATCTTGCCATCTATCTAACAGGCCTCACACTGTTAAATTCCTAGTATGCCATAGTATGGTACGTTCCTTATCTACTCCGCTCCCAATATTCACTCTTCTGTAAGAGCTATAGAAAAGAGGGATGGGAAGGCAGTCAGATAACCCAGATGTCAATATTGGGTACATATAAATCATTCCTAGTATGTTTGTAGACTATTTATACAACCCACTACCCACATAGCTCAAAAGCTTTTTCTGCGTTTAACCTCACTCTCCCTTGCTGCAGCCTAATGCACTTGGTTTTCACCTCATGGATATGATGAGCAGACTGTCCCTTCTCTTTCTAGTGGCCTTTCCTGTCCTAAAAATTCATAGTAGACTTCTCCTCAGTCTCCTACAGGCACGGAAAACGGCAGTCATTCTTCACGTATTGTATATTTGAAGCTATATGATCATTCCCAGTGCTCAACTCCAGACTCTCCACTTAAGCAACACCTTTTTTTGAGCACATTTTCAAAAAATAAAGCTAGCTTTCCCTGCAATATAGCTACCTAACCAGAAGCTTCCCATCCTACATTTATGCAGTTGATTACTGGCACATACATGTAGAACCTGTCCACATCAAATCATAGCTTGTTTTCGTTCAGATCATCCATTCAACATATCACAGTTCTTTTGAATTCTAATCTTGTTTGCAGATCCCACATCAACTTGCCAATGGACAAATAAATAGTTATTAGAGATGAAGAAAGTAAGACTTAATGATGAATTACCAGAAAGTCTGTTCCTCAATCACTAAGACACAGAAATCTTTGCAAATCCTCAATAGAGTTCATAATTTCTAAAACTAATTTAGAACATTGGAATGATTCAGTGGAGCCAATTATCTGGTTACTACACTATGTAACTATGTAACTCCATATCCTTCATGGGCAATACTTCATAGGATCAGCCTGTGTTTCTCAAAGAAGTGGCAGGTCCCCTGAAAAGTGCAGTGAACTGCCTGATAAATAGTGTGGAGGCTTACCTCCACACTTGGCAAATGAGCAATTGAACTGACCAGAAGTCTTACCTGGAAAATATGGAAACCTATTGGACGACACTTGCTATCTTGGCAGTGCTGACGGAGGGTAACTTTCACACTGCTTTTTCCTGGTCCTGCAGGAATTGAGAGCGGAAAGCAGGGATTGGTATGGAAGGAGGGGAAGTTCCTGCTACCTCCGGCACTTTGCCCATTTTTCCAGCATCCATGCAGCTGCACTGTCTCCCATTCGCCTGCTGGGAGCTCTTCACAGAGAGTACCATCTGTGGGTGGTGGCTTTAGCTCACTACCAAACATGAGAGAAAAGAAACTAAGATGTATAAAACCTGCATGGTTTCACAAAATCTAGAACACCAGTTCACAAAAATTAATTAGTATTACATAAACTTAGAGGGATACAATTCCTCCAAACTTTTAGCAGGCAGAAAAAGAGAACTGCACAACTCTAAATTCTTAGATAATCCACAGAACTCCACAAGAACAACATAGTGAATACAAACCATGCACTAAAACAAGGTAAGGTTTTTGTACATTCATGAAGTAATGTAGCTTACATATTTTAACTCAATACCCCTGTGCTATTTTGTCCTATTTGAAAGTGACACAACTGACGGTGTCTTCTGGAGTACATATGAGCAGCTCAGTAAGTCCAGAGATTACACTGCATTCTTTTTTATACTGTCTTTAATCAAAGGAAACTACCATTTTACCTGACTTGATAGCTGTATTGTTAACCCTTTTTCAATCTAGCCCAGCACTGCTTTGCTGCTTTGCACAGCCATTATGAACAAATTAGTATCATTACCAGTTGTGCAACATTTGAAACCATGTTTCAGAATAACTTGAAACATATTATCTGTTCTTGTTTCCAATTTTCAAGTTGAGAACATGTAACAGATGTTACAATAGTCTGTCCATTCTAGACACACATCCAGGAAGTATTACACATAACAGCGATACTAGGAATTTTATGCCATCGCTGAAAGAGCAATATGTTCTACAGATTTCATATGTCCAGAAACTAAACATATTGCCAGTAAGTCGTACACAACTTGCACCCATACAGCAAAATTAGCCTCAGTTTTGCAGACCTTTATTTGGTCTAGAACTTGATGCCACCTTGCTTCCAAATTCCAGAGTAAATGATTAATGCATGTTCTGGCTTTGCAGTGTAATTTGCCATCTTCTTTCCAAGGAGATGCAGAATATTACAAAATCTGAACAGTTTTTAAACATGTCGCTAACAGTACACTTTGCCTCTGCGTGTAGCTTACCAGGCACAAACTGTTAGACAACCTTGGATTTTTTTCAAGTTTATTGGAAGAAGGTACAACTTTGCTGACTCCACACAATTAATCATTGTGTCTTCTTAAGTATTTATTTCCAGGCTACGGTCACCAACACAGAATTACTCACAAATAATTAACTTTAAAGCACTGAGAGCTATGTAGTCTGCTACAGTTAAAAAAAAAAAAAGTTACCAGAAGCTACAGGACTGTCATTGCTGATATTTTGTGTTGGATAAGCAAGCAGTGTTAAACAGAATGAAAAGATTTTTCCAAGTCTTCTATAAAAGTCTATTTGGTGTCACAATTTATGAAGAAAGATCAGCTAGAACACAATATACAGTGATCCTTCCAAGAATTTTATCACAATGCTGGTAATCTTCTTGAGGTTTTTACAATTAAGTTCAGCTGCAGTGTCAGCATTGAATGCTTTAATTAAAAAAACAGTTCTTCATTCAGCTAAAGAAGACAGCATAAACCTCAGTGCTGCTTTCCACACCCATCCTGAAAAGATAAGCTGTGGGCATTATCTCATTCAAGTCCACTGCTGACACTCCATTTGCTCTTGAAGCTGCACTGCTCACCAATAACAATGTCATATGTCAGGCAATCTGTTCGTGTTTCCTGGCATACATGATGTACCGCTCTCCTTTTCTGTCACTGATTGCAATAACAACAGCTGCTTTAACTTCCATGGTACATCTTCATTTTTTCCATACATTAAGAAAGAACTTCCACATATTGAGAAACACAACTTACAGAAACTTCTTCAGTTCTTTACAAAATACACACTTTCTCAAAACACAAGGTTGCAGTTCAGAGTCAGGCTGCTACTCATCTGACTGCTTCTCACTGATATTTTAACAAGAGGTTCTAGCACTTCATGTAAAACCCAAGGAGATAGAACACTACTTACATGAATTCAAAGACAAAACACTGTGACTTGGTACTGTGCACAACCCTTCAACGTATTTTGAACATTTACACTTAATGCTATGCTTCATATATTTATGCCAATGACTATAAGAAGTTTTCTGTTTTAAACCTACCTGAGAGAGATCCTTCCTGTTGAAAATACACGAAGCAAGAAATTCCCTACTGCATCTTTCAGAAAAGTGCTGGGAACAACAAGATAAAATCCAGGAGAAAGGTCACAGCATACGTGCACTTCTCTGTCATAGGAATGGCAGACGGTACCTACAACTGGGGGAGTAGAGAGGGTCTTTGGAAGGTTAAATCGTTTCTTCTCCACCTAGAATAGATGCATAATGATGTGTGGTGGTTTAGGAAAAATTAGGAGGTTTTTAATAAAACTAAAGATGATCAAGTATTGTTTAAAACATTTTAAAACATGCATACATTTACAAAAGGAAACAAGTAAGGACGAGGAGATCAGCAGATAAGCTGAACATCAAAGAGCAGTAGGAAGAGTTACTATTCAGGAGGGGTAAATTTAGGAAGTGTCATCACGTAATCAGCCTGAAATGTCAGGGTCGGTTTGTACACTAGTGTGGAACAGTCCAAAAAGTTCTGCTACTTGGCACTTAGTGATAAGAAGAAAGTACTAGTCCATAAATAGTTTTTACAGACAGTAACTGCATTGAGAGATCATTCTAATGTAAATCAGAGATGTAAAATGTGTGAACAGCTAAATCATATCACTGCTACAGGAAATGAATTATTTTACTCAGATGTTTCAGTAATGCTTTAAACCTTCTATTTGAAAAAAGAAAAATGTTGCTCCCGTATTACCTTCCAGACATGCAATCCCACAGCCTGGTAATTCTTCCCCTGTATGCCTTCAGTCAAAGACAGATTTTCCTCTGCTAAGTGAATCAGATTTTTAACTCTTCCAGCCCAGTCAGCACAGTATTTCCTATGTTTCTGCAGCAGAGCAATGCACACCTCACTCTTTTCACATACTCTCAGCCAGAACTTAGGGTTGGTAGGGAAGGTGCTGTTGTTACGGCAGCCACCGGCAGACTGGCCTCTCACCCAGGATCCAAAAAGATTCTGTGAGTGATACAGCACTTTTCCTAACAAAATAAGAAACACATGGTGCAGATTTCAGACCAGAGGCTACTTAATTTTATACAACAGATATATAGCAGAGGTTCCCAAGCTCAAGAAAACATGCTGTTGTAGGCCTGACAGTTTCTCCAAGCAGATATTTATAATGGAGATATTGAGAGGCATGAGAATTAAATGTCACAGCTGGTGCTAGCAGATTGCTGACATATTTACAAGAAACTGATTCTAGAAATCTGAAGTTTATCTCCCATTAGAAAAAACAAATAAATCACAAGGCTCTCCAGAACAGCCTTCTAGACTGAGAATGCTAATCTCTCGCAAAACTAGCAAGTAACCAGATTTCAGAGAAATATCTAAAAATCTTCAAATTCCTCTTTTCCCTCTATTCTTCCCAGTAGGAAAGAAAAAGCCTATGGGTCTAAACAAACGGAAAAGACTGAGAAATTATGGTTTAGTTGCATCCATTTGCAATTCAAATCAGTCTTTCCCATTGACATAACATTATTTGCACAAGAAAGATGTTTTCTCATACCATACCTGTATAGAGGCTCTGAAGTTGTCCTTCCTCATTGACTGGAAAGCCCATGGTAATCTCATCAAATTCCCTGAAAAATTCCTCTTCATCAACCCAGAATTCTCCCTCTTGGATCTGTGAGAGCAGTTTTGAGGCAACGGCTGGATCGAGCTGGCTCCATCCTTGGCCACTACACATAAGACAAAAGTTAACATCTAGTTCTTTGCCCAATAAAGTTCCATAACAATGTCCTATATCAACTATCCTATGATGCAGGACAATAAGAATAGGTTTCTTCATTTCCCTGTCAAATGCTTGCACTGAATATTTCTGTATACACATTGCTAGTCAGCAAGAGGAATAATAGAAAGTATGAATCACAATGTATCAAAGAAAAGTTAGAAAGAACCTTATGCCAGATTGGCTACAAAGCATACTTCTAGGTGAAATAGCTACTTTGTTTACAACAGACAGTACAGTCCAAAGTGTGAGAGCAAAATCAAGATTTTAACAGTTGTTCAAAATAGTGACAAAAAAGTAAAGCAAGCTGCACAGGGACTGTTCTGAAAAAATGTTAATGCTGTACAGTGAACATCAAAAAAAACCACCAGCTGTGAAGCAGCTGGTTATCTCCACGAATCTGCTGGCTAAGTCATGATAAACCAAGAATTTAAGCATTCAATTTTTTAGGGCCCATGAAAAGTACTTTCAACATTTTTGACTGTTGCACTAACAACACAGAACAGTTCTGCGCTTGAACAAAACAGGGCTTTAAAGCCGCCCAATGAAATGCTATCCTATGCAACTACATGGCAGCTTACTGTTTGGCAAAGAAACTGCAAGAGACCAAGCGTATAAACAAAACTCTGCCAAAAACAAAATACACTAACTTAGGCCTCAAGTAATGTTACCATATTTTAATGCTGAAAGCCTGCTCCTTGGGTCAAGAATTGCATGTTCTTTTGCACAATCAAAGGATGTTAACACTTTTCAAAATAAGTTAGTAGGGTCTGCCCTTTCATTCTTGTTACTTTGCTGTGAGAACCGCTAAACATATTTCTGCATTTCTACCTTTTATCTACTCTTCTTTGTATCTACTCAATTCTAGCTTCACCCACCCATGCTAATGTACAGAAATGAGAGCACACAAGAAAAAAAAAACCCATATGCATCCTTTCTTCTGCTATATTTTGTTTTATACATACTCTTTTGCTTGTCTTCTGCAACTGAGACGATCAAATGCAAAGAGCTGAATAAAACTGAGTGGCTACTTTTAAGTCACAATCATGAGCAAAGACACTTAGATCAATTACAGAACAACCAAAAAGCACCACAAAACTCAGAGACAAAAAATAAACTGACGTCTTACGTTTATCAAAACATCATTTTTTTTCAGACGTAAACAACAACAACAATTTGTTATTAAGAAATCTAGATTACCAGAACTGATCAAAATGCCCAGCCTTGCAAGCAACGGGCTGCCTATTAGCAGTATTTGCCTACACAATACACAGGCATGCTTCATGCTTCACTACTTTCATAAATGATTTTCCAAATGAAAATAAACCTACTCACCCCTCACACCAGGGACCTCTCCAGCACCGCCTCCCCCAAGGGTTTCGTATTCGAAGTAGGAAGATTTCCTTGCCTGACACTTCAGACAGATTCAACGTGTCTATCACAATAAAGGCATGAAATTCTCCTAGTTCGCTTGCACCTGAATAGCAAAAACAAAACAAAAAAACCCCACGCATTTGAAAGCAAACAAATTTTACATATATTTTACATCGAATACATATATTTTACATCCATATTTTACAACGAATGACATTAAACTATCCTGTGAAAGAAGGCAATTTGGAGACAAAAGAAAGCTGGTTTTAAATCAGTATAAATAAAACGCACAAAAATCCCCGGAGTTCACTGTAGTTGTGACTATGTAGAAATAAATTAAAATTTTAAAGAGCATTAACTCACTACTTGATCTCAAACATCTACAAATTCCTGGTGCCAAAATTCATTGGGATTTCTGAAGTTGGTTTTTAAGTGCCTTTTCATAGAGGGTGGGAAGTATGTGTTCATGTTTGAGAAGGGACCATATTAGCATCTAATATAAAAAGCACTCCTAGAAAGCACCCTCTACCCTGAACTCAGTAACATTCTCAAATGTTTATTTATCCAAGGTTATATAAAACTGCACCATGAAATTCTCATGGTACTAAAATCAGCACCACGCACTTGCTGGCTGCCTTGTGCTCTGAAGCCTCAATAGAGACATTCACTTTAAACATGTCTAAAACTTTACTATTACCTTTTCTGGAATCGAGGACTGAGCAGCTTATTACACACTGTTCCTTCAGATTCATCAATCTTCTAAACACTGCTTTCTCTAAAACCATGCCAGACTTCTTTTTCTCCATGTTTCTTCCAGGGCTTTTTAGGGTCCATCTTTCAGCAATTCCTCCAGTCAGATCAACCAACGCATCTGCCACCTGTCCTGCCCACAGCTGTTCATAAGATCCATGCACTCTAAAAAAAAATTTAAAAAATATTCTACCAACAGAACTAAAGAAACATGGTTCTTACATACATACAACCCTACTCTATATCATAATCATGACTGTACCCTACCTCATATCCCCAAGCAGACAAGAGAAAGCACGTACTATTTTATTCATACATCATCTAAAGAATGTGAAAGCCATCAGAAATCCCACTGTTTGATAGGAAGTTTATTACAATTCATTCCATCCTACACAGAAACTGCTCTAATTTAGTAGTAGTAGTCACTTGTACCTTATTAACAGTGTTCTACATCATCTGGCGTGATACGCTAACTGCATTCCACATAAATAACATTACTTTCTCTTCAATTATTCTTCTTTCACTCTGCACAAACCACAGTAGTATTTCCTTCAACTTAATCAAGAGACTACCCTACCTGATGTAACAGAAGCAAAAGACAGCAAAAGAAATCACAACCATAATAAAATGATAAGACAAGATAGAATGGTAAGATCTCTACAGAAATCAAAGAATATTACCTTTCAAACCTACAGAGAAGCTTTAACTCGCCATTGCTGCTTCACAACTTCTCAATGAATCTACAGTTGAATTACTTCATACCTAAAGTCTTTTTCTGCCCTCTGCTGGCAACCACTATCTTTTGTCCAAGTTCTTTTGGACATTGATGTTGATCTTACCAGCGCACTTGGTCTCCAAATTGTTTTGTCCATCTGGACAGCATTTTTATAGATGCCATAAAACATGAAATAGCTGCATTTTCAAACATATTAATAAGATAGTCGTTTCTTCTCAAAATAATAAACTATCAAATTAAGCATGAGAGCAGTGAAACACAACCAGAGCCTCAACTAGCATAAACTTATGCAATGCTGCTGCTTCCCATGAATACATTTGCACACTTTCTGCTTTCCATTAAGCCCTCAACTGCCATCAACTGCTGCACTAGCAAAATACTCCTCTTTAATAAATTATATGACCAATGGATAGCGACTTAACTAACATCGTTTGAATCCTGATAATTCATTGCAGCTCTTTTCATCATAATTCTCTCCCTAACACTATCTATCTTACCTCATATGCAACTAGAAACACACCTTACAGATCTACAGTTTAAAGAGCAACTTCTGCACAACCCAGTATGGGAAAGCTAGTAGTAATTGTATTTTATATTGAATAATAAAGAGATCTATGCCCAAAGCAGTCAGATAAAATAAGCAGAAGGTATTGTATTGTACCTCCCTTTACTTCCCTCAATATCAGTGTTCACATACTTTGCATAAGCTTTTTCCAATAGTGGAAGCCAAAACAAATCCTCGGTCTGACACTGGGAAAAGCAGAGTTTACCACCAAGGCAAGGCAAACGGTCATCAATAGTCACTTCCACCCAGTGTCCAAACTGCCAGACTCGACAAGTGAAGCAGCCTTGATACGACTCATCTGTCCAGCTGGGCTGACCTGGAGGGATTACCTAGATGGGAAAACCCAAAATCAAGACAAATAATTGTGTTCCGGGTTGTTTTTAGGTGGTGAAGGTTTTTTTGTTTGTTTGGGGGTTTGCTTTTTGTTCTTGTTTTTCTTGGGGTTTTTTTTGTTTGTTTGTTGTTTTTTTAAAACAAAGCCAGTTTAAATGGTTGAATATCAACCATTTGTAAATAATCACAGGAAAAATATCACAGCAAAAGCAGTAAAACTGAGCATGATGAAAGTGATACTCATGGAGGCTTGAGATTCAAGAACAATACACAAATATGAATTAGGTGAAAAAAAACCTTATAAAACATGAAATACAAATCTTCTCTATACCTTGTTCAGTAGGTATTTACTCTTCTGCAAAGCTACACAGGCACACAGGAACCAACAGTCTCCCAAAATCCCTTGTTTCACTTGCACATCCTGTAGATTGCTTGAAAATAACCGAGGAGTAGAACAAATGTCCTAAAATCAGAAGATGGGGAATGAAAGTCAAATCCCGCATGACGTTTTAAGGAAGTCTGTGCTTCAGGGAATGGGAAGGCTCCAGAGACATCTCACAAAATAAGGGAATTGTCTTTTCAGGCACAGCCTAAGCAAGCAGTAACAAATTACTGCCTTGTGGCTATTTTACTGGTACTTTGTGTGAGGTAAATCTAGTTCCCACCTGAATTTTAGTACACAAATGTCACCACCATGTGCAGGCCTTAGCAGAGGCAACAATAAGTGAAAGACAAGATAATTCATCGGTTCCTTAATGGACATATGAACAAGTGTGATAGAACTGATGCCATTCACATTGAACTGCACATCCCAAGTTACAAAAATCTCCAAATTAGCATAAGAGAAAAATCTTTCCTAGGGCAAATAGATTACTTGATAGCAAGAGGTTAATTTCAAATGCAAAGTTCTGAACACTTAATTGGATCTGAAAGTGAGTTCTCTCATGTGCTAAGAGTGAGAGAACTGCAGGAGATGGGAATTAACTGATCAGCCCTCAGGACTAATCAAGGCGCAAGGTACAAAAGCAGAAAGTTGCACAATGGGCTCCACAAAGTAGTTTGTTTGCCATTTCTATCTGACAGCTCTACCACAGTTCTACTGCCATCCCCACATGGAGGTGGGGAAAACAATACCACTAAAATCAATATACGTCTCTTCTCCATTACATTTTTATAGCCTCTTTGTTTTCCCTCCTCACAAATGAGGTATCATAAATACTTCACTTTAAACGAATGTACTGCGGAAATGCATTCTAAACTTTTTAGCTCTCACATGGCTTGCTCTGAAACCCAGCTGCAAGTTTAAAAGCAATACAGTCATATGACACTATAACCTTAAAAAAGTTTTCCTTCACGTTATTAAAGAAATCAACAATCACAAAAAAACCCCCAATATCTTTCTGAAAACTCTAAAATCCAGTTACTTGTTTTCAAGATTTATGCAATATATTGAAAAATTTGGGAATGACATTAACCCTGTTTTTTAACTTGGTATGCACATTATTTGCATGAAACATAAAATTTCTGAATTTCTACTAGTGCCATGAAATTCACTTCAACAGGATTTAAATCAAACCTACGAACAAGCACCCAGACTTAAAAACTATGACTCCTGTATCATTGACACTGGCATACATCAGTTTTATCACTTCTATATTTCTAAACAATTAAAATACCCAGAAACAGTCATTCAGTGCTAACTAGCATTTACTATCTTACAGTCCAGTTCTGCTAAAATCACAGTCTTTTATACCTTAAAACTCACCTTAGGTCTCAACCAAGATATCTCGCCTCTGAACTGTGCAAGCGGGGTAGAATAATCAAAAAATATAGAGGTATCACTGGCTGGAAACGTGGGGTCTGTGTAAAGGTCTCTTTTCACAATTAATTGCTTTTTCTCTCCCAGCATTTTCAACACACTCCTAGATAGCTTTGCCGGCTATTTCCAAGACTATATTGCCAAGCACCAACCTACAACACAAGTGAGCGTTACTCGGGAATCGTAACTGAGAAACAAAAAGCAAGGCAGATTTATTTAGGAACAAAAAGCCTCTCACTCTTTCCACGGAGCACCCTGCACCACGCCATTGCTGGCCTCTTTCAGCACCTGATACCAGCCTAGAGGTCCCCCGGTCTGCTGGAAAAGAGAAAGGGGGAGTCTCAGAGGTGACCTACACCAGGAGGAGCCTCCTCCCCGTAAACCCTCCCCACAAGGCCCCCCTCCACCAACACCCCTTCCCTCACAACCAGCCCCAACAAGCGGCTCTCCACAAACACCTCCTCCTCCTCCCCTTGAGACACACACACACACCCCCACCCACCCCCGACACCCTTCGCCGCGACGAGCCTCAACCAGGCCACCGCTGCACACACACCCCCCTCCTCCAGCGCAGCCACCTCCTCACCGCGGGGCACGCCCCGCCGCCATGCCCGGGCGGCCGTTACCGCGGCAACGCCGGACACTCTCTCACCGCCCCTCAGCCTCTTGACCAGCCCGGAGGTAACGGATTGAGCCGCTCACCAATGAGAAGGTGGCAGGCGGGCACGTGGTGCACGCACCACCAATCCGGCGCGGCCTGTGAAGCAGGGAAGGGCAGGTCCCAGCGTGCCCCGCGGCCGCCCCAGGGGGATGGTGGGGGGCTCCGGGCAGTGCGGGCCGGGGAGCCTGGGCGGTGTTGTGTGCTCGGGAATACCTGGAAGAGACTGGAAATTCTCCTCGTCAGAGCTGGAGGAGGAAAGCTTAACGGTCACCTAGCTGAACAGTCCTTAGGAGGGGGAGGAAAACGAAACCAAGGTTGTGACAGAAACTGCCTGAGAAATTGTGGACCCTCACAAAGTGATTTCCCGACATAATAGCGAAGATCACATTTTCATTTAGTTTGTCACTACCTGGATGAGGACTGAAGCACCTCTCCTGTGGGGACAGTAGGGGTTGTTCAGCGTAGAGAAGGCTCCAGGGAGACCTTAGAGCAGCTTCCAGTGCCTAAAGGGGGCCTGCAAGAAAGACGTAGAGGGGCTTTTTACAAGGGCGTGTAGGAATAGGACAAGAGGGAATGGCTTTAAACTGAAAGAGGGTAGATTTAGATTAGATATTGGAAAGAAGTTCTTCCAGTGAGGGTGGTGAGACATGGGAACAGGTTGCTCAGAGAAGCTGTGGCTGCCCCATCCCTGGCAGTGTTCAAGGCCAGGCTGGACGGGACTTTGGGCAACCTGGTCTAGTGGAAGGTGTCCCTGCCCATGGCAAGGGGGTTGGAACTGGCTGATCCTTAAGGTCCCTTCCAACCCAAACCATTCTGTGATCATTAATAATTCTCTAAGGGCTAAACTGACAAAGGAAATAACATTGCTTCTCATACTTTGATAGCTACTACTGCCTCATCAAATAAAGAAAAAATACATTAAAAAATACTGACTTGCTATAAACAATGAGAAAGGAAAGAAATGAAAAAAAATACAAGGCTGCCTTCCCCCCCCCCCCCTTTTTTTTTTTTTTTTTTTTTTTTGCATTTGGTCCTTTTACACAAGTATGGTCAAATAAGCAGGCTGCTGATGCAATAGGAGAGGGCATGATGTTTACAAAAAAAGCTGGTTTTCACACTCGTCTATAATGATGGGTTCAAGCCTAAGGGTTATGTTACCTGGTCCTTGCGCAGGGAGGTTGTATTAGTGAGAGAGATCTACAGAACACACTGGTCTGACTCATTTCTTTCAGAAATGAATGCAGAAATCCTCCTCTTGAACCTCTGCCTTGGACAAACAGAAACACAGGTAACTGCAGTAGCTGTGCAACCACGGACTAACATTCTCTGCCCCTTGCTTATGCTCGTTGTACAGACACAAGGCTTCTCCCTTGCATACAGCAAATTTAATCAACAAGACTTTTCACGTTGGATGTTTCCACCCTTTCAGAAGCAAAGGAAACATTGCCATCAGTAAGAATAAGGACCTCTCTTGTCTATGGCTCATGCAAGAAAGCTGCAGCTGTGCAGGCTGCAAGTGAGCTGACACAAGAGGGCTCTGTTAGGGAGGGAAAGAGAAAAACAAGGCCTCTGTATCAGGAACAGTGAGGCTCTCATCTGTGTGATTTCAACCTTGCTGTGTTCTTTAGGCAACAGCAGTCACAGGTCACAACTGCATAAATTCCATCAAAGGCCAGATTCTAGAAAGCAATATGAATGTTGAGCTCTAACTGGAACGGTGAGTTCACCTGAAACGGTGAACTAGTTACACATGTAACAGTATTTATGATGTTATTAGAAGAGATAGACATTATCTTGGTCTCTAAGATATCTGACATGCTTTCCTTGCCCCACTGCAAAGTTGGAAACTGACAAATTTATACATTATGCAGCTGGCAATGGGTTGGGTTTTTGTCTATTGACCCCAAACTTCTGGGAGCAAAGGTAGCAGAGAATTTTCTCTGCGGCCTCTTGGCAATCCTGCTGGATTAAACTACTCCTGAAGACAGAAACACAGGTCTATTTAGACAATAAGTCTTGAAGAGAATATTTGAAGACAAAATGACACTTGCCTTTTTGTCAATCTGTTTCTCAGTGCGCTTTACATAGGTTGCTCCTATGTAAAAGAGGAAAGCAGGCTCCCAAGAGGTCGACTCCAGTTACTATGGGAATTTAAACAGTAAAAAGGGATTTGCATCCAGTTAAATAGTTTGTTTCCATGTGAATGAAGACTGTTCTTTGACAGAGTAGTTTTTGAGATTTTCATGATCATTTTCCAGTTTTGGAGTTTCATCACCTCGTGTTTGCTTTCGTCTCAAATTCCAGTGGTTCATGGACAGGGAGATGGTTAAAAGTGATCGAGCAATGGTGGTTGGGCACAACACGTGTGTGTTTGTTTCTGCAAGCTCTGACACACCACAGAAGCTGTTCAAATTGCACTGGGGAGCTCTTCCAATTATTTGGATTCTGATACGCAGCTTAGTTCCTGCAATACCACTAGGCTGACAGTGGTCGGAGCTGTGTCAGAGGAACAGCACAGAATGGTATTTTGCTTAAGGGAGATTTTGGAGGCGTATTTGGGGTTTATGCTCAGAAGAGCATGGTAAGGAAGAAGTCTCTGATGGTTTTCATCAGCCAGCCAGAAGCAGCCTGGTATCACAGTGCTCTCTGCAGCTACTGGGAAGACAGACTCAAATCTTCTTCCAGAGTGGCTTGGCCTGCGGAAGATTACCACTGCTAGACAAAGATCTCCCTCATTACCTCAGGCAGACCTCTAGGAGGTAGAGCACAGCTCCAAACTTCCATGCTGGCTACCACAGCACACAAGAACAAGGTGGTACGAGACACCCAAATTAAAACAATGCACAAAGTTGTCACACACTTAGGGTCACACACCTGGATTGTCAACCAGGTACGACTTAATCCGTGACACTTCACTTTACACCAAATCATTAGAGCATGAAGAATATCCCATCCCTTTCCTATCACTTCCCACTCTTCCTCAAAACCCGAATATGTGTTTAGAAAAGGGTCCAATGCTCTGCAAAACCCATTAATGCCATTTCTTAAATTTTAGAGAGACTTGTCTCTAATGTAACACCTTCCCTAGAGGGCACAAAGCATACTATGTTCAACATAACCTTAATTCTCTTGACAAGAAATCAGAGGTATAAGACTTGATTTTTCCAGTGCAGAAGGTGCACATAGAGTGAGGGGAAGTGTTCACACAGGTTCAGCCACGTAATGCAACCAGCTAGTCCCCCTCTGTATAGAGTGAAGAGTCACCTCCAGAGTATAGAATAGCTTTTTCTCTACACTTCTTTATCTAGAAAACAACAGGTTGCTGTGTCCATGTAAGACATGCTTTAACTGTTGCCCAAATTACTACTGTAATTAATGAAAAACAGGATAAGTGCACAATATTAATAAAAAAATCTTTTTAAGTGGTACAAAATACACAGCAGCATGAGGTAATTTTTGAGAAACAGTGTGCAATTTCCACTTTAAAAGGATGCTGAAACATTATGCTTCACCCCAGAGCTAAAGCAATACATAAAATGTGGAAGACATACCTTGCAGCAACAGATCAAACAACTCGATCTTTCTTTATGAATTAAGAGGTACTTACACAGGAAAGAGGTTAGTAACAGTAAGCAGTTGATGTTTGTCAAACAAAGCAGTAGCTTTGAGAGCCGGAAGCTGAAATTAGACAAATCCAAACTAGAAATTAGGTATGCAATTTTAGGAACACAGGTAATCAAAAGCTAAAACAACTTACCTGGGGCTTCAACAAATTCAGTGTCATTTAAGTTCAGTCCTCCCAACAGAAAAAATAATTCTGTGTCTCAGAGGATAGTGGCTTGATAAATCTCACATTGTGATTTCTACTGTGGTTTCTGTTGTACACAAAGTCTGATACTGTCATCCTAATGACCTTAAGCTTTTATCAATCTATAGTAAAAAGTGTGAAAACAAGCATCATGTGATTTATAAGAGTTGACTTGATTGTGTTGTTTTATATTTGAGCACACACAAACAGGGAAAACAGACTGAAGTGAACTTAAGTGAATTGTGCAATACATGTGCCTATTATGGATGTACAGAAGGTCCTGTGTTATCTGGAAAAGGCAATGGCCAAGGTCATTGCAGTGCAAGAACATGAGAAAATTTGGGTTAAAACAGAATATTTGGGATGCTTGCTAGAATTGTGCTTGGTTAATGAAGTGCATGGTTAGGATGTTGCAACATATCATGACAGCAAGATTACTGATATAAACTTAATAGAGTAATACGTGTAGTTAACAAGAATTATACTTAATGTATTAACCAACATGGCTAAGAAATGCTAAAAAAAAAAAAAATCAGTAATATTCCATTTTATTGAAGGGTTTGGCTCTTCAGAGCTTTTCCACAAGTGGTATTTTTAGGTCCCATGTTGCCCTGCTCAAAGCTGCAATGAAATAACGTAACAGCTTTCATTTTCAATATAATAAAGATAACCCTGTCTCTTGGCACCTGCTTAAATAAAACCAATTTGCTGTACTAATCTTACTTTAACAGATCAGAAATGAACATACCAAAGGCAAATAGATAGTTTCTATTTAATCTCAGTCTAATTTGCCTGTCAATGTGAAATCTACTACAAATCAAGACAGACAGTAGCCTGAAGCATTAATTTAATTTGTGTCAACAAAAGGAAGGCTTATCTCCACAAACTTGCTGCCAATTTTTCATCTCTTCAAAATAAAAATGCACTCCTTGCTCACAGGACAAGCAAGTATACCTGAAGAAGGATGCATGGAATGCTTACAACAGATCTTGCTCTGTGTTTCAGAGAACAAGTCTTACGAAAATAGCCACGTGATGAGGTCTCAGAGATGAAAGCAGAAACACTAACTGAGATTTCATGTTCTTTAATCAAGAAACAGTCTGTTAGGTTCAGCCAACATTTCCCTGCATTGATGCATGTATATGCAAACACAGCTGATCTGATGTATTTCAGTCAGTTGTAGTAACAATAGATAATATTTACTTTTGATTATTTGCTTTTGCCACCTCTCCAGCTTCTTGCTGTTCAGCTTTTAAATAGCTTCCAAACTCCCTCTATTCTGCATTCCAGAAAAAGACAAAACAAAGACAATGTACCAAGTTAGCTCTTCCAAACATCCATAGCAGGGACGCTGAAAAACTGCCCAAAAGGCTAAACTTGTCACAAAGCTCAGTTTAATTTGACAATCATCATAAGGCATCCATGTAAATTTAAAATTCCCCACCAGAGTCACATATATTCTCCACGACATGTTACAGTGGAGGCCTGGGATTCCAAAAGCTGCTAGTGGTTACTGGTCTTGGCCAGGCTGCTGCTGCTAGCAGGGGGGTCCAGGAGACGCAGCACCAACAGTGGCAACTTGGGAAGTGGAAAATCAGCTTGCACAAATCTCATTCAATAGAACAACAAATAGAAAGAGATTTGTGCAGAAAACATCATTGTCCATCCTTTCTGGGAAAACAAAATGGAATTAAAAAGATAATCCCGATTCAAGAAGCAAAGAGCAGAGCTTGAAGTTCTGAAGCCCAACAATGCTGATGACCCATTTTGAAAACTATGAAGCACTACAGAAGCCTGAGTTCATTATTGCTTTATCCCAGTTCAGCCCAGGCTAAGGCTACGGTGAAGTCCAAATTAATTTAAAGCCAGAAAATGCAGATCCAGTAACAGCACCTACGTCCCCATCCACACATGGGTGTAAACAGATAGTTTTGGTGAAAAAAACCCCACAAAAACAAAAAAAGAAACAAAACCAAAACAAACCAACCAAACAAAAAAAGACCAAAAAACCCCCAAACCCCACCAAAAAAAACCCCAATTCCCTAATGTCCCCTCTTCCTGTGCTATGTAGATCCCCATAGCAGGGCTAAAATAAAATTTGCCCCAAGTTATATAAAAGTTTCTTTCTCACATCTCCTTTAGCTGAGCCTCTCCCAAATGTTTCATTTTCGTTCCAACTAGTTCTCCATCCTGGTGATACATCAGCTCAGAGATGCTTTGTGGGTGCTCACTGAGTGGCACACAGGTACCCACACATTAAAAAGAATGTGGCACAGAGTCTTAAGAACCACCATGTGTAGTCTGTAATACCCAACAATGCTTTGCCCTCACCTTCCTGAGACTGAATGGTGCAGATGGAAGAGAGTGTCTTCCCATCTTGCATGCCTGGCCAGTGAGCAAGAGAAATAGCATGCTGTGTAAATGAAATGGCATCTTACCACCACAACCACAAGTCAGAAAACAGACTCGGGTAAAGCGGGGCTTAAAAGTCTTCTATCAAGAAGGAGGGTGCTTCCCTCAGACTATCGTATGATGGGGCAACTGTTATTCAGGCAAATGTTATTCAAGGCAGTAAAACTTTAGCACAGATCTCCATGGTTGACTTTAAGGCCTAATTTACACTAGGGATCTTAAAAAAAAAAAAAAAAAATTAAACTAAAGGTCCTGTTAATTTCCAAAAGGACAGAATAGAAGACAGAGTGCATCTGACAAATACACGTGCTACACATCCTAACACACAAAGGTTGCAGCTAGACTTGTCAAAAGTTAAAAAGATTTAGGCATCCAGCTAGTACCAGAATTGATGGCATTTGGGCACCTAACTTTTTTGAAAATTCAAGCATTTCTTTATTGCCTGTCCCATTGAGTGCAAAGGGAAAACTGAAGGTAGGGTTAACTACAGAAGGATTTCAAATCCATCATAAGGTTTCCCATTATTATTATTTAGCCACCTAAGGGCAAAGGGGAACAGGTGCTATTTAAAATTAATTTCTTAATTACTTAAGCATTAGTCCCCTACATCCCAATCACAATACTTCTGTCACAGTAAGGAGCATAACACAAAAACATGTTTGCTGCCACCAACAATTCCTGAGTCTCTCCTTTGCAGAACTTCAGCCGAAATATCAGGATAATGACAGCTTGACACACACACACTCCCCAGCAACATACACACGGCAAGTAGGACATGCCTCAGTGGCCTCAGACAAGAAAAAGAAAAAAAAAAACAAAAAGAAAAAAGAAACAACCAACCAACCAACAACCCCAAAATCACCAACCCACAGACTTGGAGAAACCATCCAGAAGAGCCTCAGGAAAGGGAACTATCCACTTTCCATGGAGAAGCAACTGCCCAGGAGTCCCTGCCCAGTATAAACCGAATCAAAATATCCACCCCACAGCTGAAGGAGATCTCTGAAATCTGGCAGTGTCACATGCTGGATACTTGAAGGCACATTTGCTTTGTGTTTTGGGAGAGAAATCCAGTTACAACAACACACTGCAGCGCCGAAGGAAAGGAGGCGACACTTGGTATCTTTCCTCTGTTTCTGTCCCCACTTTCAAGCTTCATGGCTGGCATGAACTGGTGATCTAGGCAGACACATTAACATCCCTGAGTGAAATGGCACCATTTGTGGCCTCTGAGGCTTTGTCCTCAAGCACCATTGCTGGTGTGTCTGTAGTGACTGCTGTAGTGTCAATGGCAGGAAATGGATTCAAGCCCTGTGATAAGATCTGTTGGATGGTTTTGCGCAAATTGGGGTGCAGCTGGTTTTGCGTCTGGTAAAAAATTTCTAAGGCAAAAGACTTGAGGGTGCCAGTGCAAAGGTCCTCATAAAGTGGAATCGTATACATCCGAGACATCTGCAAAAAAGGAAAATTAGATAATATCACTTCGATCAAAGTCAAGAGGTTCAGCTCTTCTATAGCTACACTCCAACAGCCCTGAATGCCTTCAGACTGGAAACAATACATTACCTCAAAAGACAGCCGAGTCTATTCTAAATAAGTTTAATGCAAAGATCTTTATGAATGATAATAAAAAACCATTTGTTCTCTAAGACTGAGCTACTTCCACAAATAACAGAACTATTTTTAGAAGATTGAGAAGAGGCCACAGAGAACACATGCATTAACCTTTTGCTCCTGCACAACAAAAACTACTGAAAAGAATTTGATGAGCCCTAGTCTTGCTTGAAGTATAAATATTCAAACAATCACATTATTTATTAGTGTGAAAATATCTGGTCTGGAAAAGGCAGGGCTGCTACAAAGCAACACAAAAAATGCACCGGGCAGAGCTGGGACAAGGGTTGAGTTAGGCTACAAAAGCAGAGATTATCTGTAGGCATTTCAAATGACATCTGCCCATTCCTCCCCACCCACTAGCAGGTGAGCCACACTAGGCCCTTCACACACACCTGGTCTACACTTGGCCAGGAAGCAGAAGTTCCAAGGTCTTTCACGTCGCATTTCTCATGCACATGTCTCATGCACTGAGAGGTGCAGTGATTTTAATCCAGCAGTTAGTACCTGGTTTTCCAAGAAGCGACGGACTTTGTAAAGGTCTGGATAATAGTCATTTCGGACTACAATCTGCAACCAGCGGATACGGATTTCTGCATTCATGGAGTCCAGCTGAGAGGAGTAACATTCCGAAAGCTTTTTTATCACCTCTGAAGAAAGCACACACAGAGAGAAAGAACTATGACCTATTTTGTTGAGTTTGAGGATCATCAGAGAATAACGAATCTTTAAATCTCAGAATCATAAAATGGTTTGGGTTAGAAAGGACTTTTTTGCCCAAAGCCCCATCCAACCCGGCTTTACGCTAACGATAAGGTCAATGAGGGATAGGGCTCTTTAGAATTAAATTAATTATTACAGGAATACTTTTCTACTATCCTGATAGAGTACTCACCACGTGGCAGTGGTGACCCATCCAGCAATCTGTCCAAGAAAAGCACGGTTTGGAACGTTCTCCATTTAGTGAGGTCAACGCTGCTGGCAGCAGCAACAGAGTCCAGAGGCTCTGTGGTCCAGAGTTTGAAGAGCGTCTCCACCGGTCTGGTCAGACAGGATCCCTGAGATAAATCTGGCTCAGCTAATGGAGGTCCTGTAGCATTGAGCCAACGTTCAAACTCCAGTCCTGGAATGAGGAGCACCAAAAATGTGGAGCAGGTGGCTTGGCTGCCTCAGGGTTCAGGACTCGTCAGCACAGTTAAGAGAGGTTCTAACAACAGCAAATCAGACTGATCCATAGTTACAGCAACATTAGTGTCTTAGCAGTCTCAGCAGCCTAGCCTACATTACACCTGGAAAAATGCCAGCAACACTCTCCAAATTTAACCATGAGTTTTCTAGAGTTCAACATTACAGTGGGTAAGTACAAGAAACGCACATGCTCTTAAGACAGCCAGGCCAACAAGTGTCTGTGATCGAACAATCTTCTAATATAAGATTTTTTTGTGCACGTGTTTCTCTTTCTCTGAATTTTTAGGAAGACTGAAGAATACGAGGAAAACCTGCTTCATTTAAAAAAAAAAAAAAAAAAGTGAGGGTGCTGACTAAACTCCTACCCAGCAGCAAAACCAAGCAATTGTAAATGTATTTTTAAAATCAGTAACTAAAAAGTTTCTCCAAAAGCGGCAGAACCAGCAGAGCCTCGTTTCCAACAGAGCTCTTCCCCTTGACCCTTTACCACCTCAGCACTTTCCTAACACTTGGCAATACTTCTGTTCCACACCATCCATCCTAAAACTCCTCTCTCCTGCATCCCCTGAATATTAGCCAGGCAAAAGTTAGCATGTGCTGTGGTTAATTCATTAGCCAACCAGTGGTCAAATAAAACATACAACTGCTGAGCTCACACTGCAGCTTTTCCCTCAGTAGGTTTGCTCATCTACATCTCTCCACAAAGCTTGTAGGAACCTAATATCCTTAAGAGCTGTACTCCACTGCCAGTCTGGTTTAAACTGACCAACAGGTTCAGTGATTACTTGCCAGGATGGACACATGGAAGGATAACATTGGTCTCATTTCTTCAAGCAAGTGGGCTAATAAGCACCTAGTAGTTTACTGACCTTTCATAAATCCACCCACGGCTATAAATAGGGGATGTAAGGGAGAGTGAAACATTATGGAAAAGATTTTATCTGCATGGATAGGACCTTGGGAAAAGTTACAGTTCTCAAAGCAAGTTGTCTGTAATTCAAGTAGATTAAATTTCAAAGCGTATTCACCTTTTCCCTGTATTTCAGCATGTGTAAATCTCACATGCACTGATCATGCTGTCTGCAGCGTTAAAGATGAGTTTATGAGAAAGTTAACTGAGGGCTAGTCAGCTGATCAAGGCATAAATTGCCAGCAATTTAAGATTTGCCAACTGGAGGAAGTAACAATAAATCACAGCCATTTCTATCACAAACATGTGGCTGTTGCCAAAGGGGTCCGTTTACTTTAGAATTTTCTTATGCATCCTCAAAACCAAGCACAAAATTTATCATCCGGATTTTCTATAGTGTTTACAGTTAACTAAGTAAATTTCCTACCTGCTTTGCTCTCAACACATTGCTCTTTCAGCTCTGGAAAAAAATTCAGGAAGGAATCCAGAAGATCTTGAGCAACAACACTGGTAAATTTGTACTTCTCAATGTAGGCCTGAAACAGTAAAAAGGATAAATTATGGATAGGAGAAAGACAGCTTCCTTTCAATGTCGAGCCACTACATGCAATAAAAATAATAAATAATAACAAACTAAAAATAAATCTATATAAAATATAGATTATATATAATAAAATATATTTTAGTATATATTATATATTAGATATTTTACATATAGAATAAAAACATAAAAAATAAAAATAATTAAAAAACCAACAACAAACAAAATAGAGATGGAAGCATAAAACAAGTATTTGGAAGGTTTAAAAATAGTTTAAAAAAAAAAAAAAAAATCAAGAAAAATATTCTCCCTCCTTCCCTCCAGATGAGGAAAAAATTGGGTAGCTGCAAATACACTGACAGCCCAGTACTGCACTGAGCTCTTCTTCTGATATAGATCACAGAAACATTAATGTATCAAGGGCAGGAAGGTTTCCTCGTACTTGACACTAGTGGAAAGTCAGAAAATTCACTGATAGATTATGGACTAAAGACACCCTTACAAAACTAAAGATAAGAGAAAGATGGAGTGGGGAGATGGATGGGAAGAGGAGATGAAAAACATGCATGCAGCAAAAAGAAAAAGCTGCATGAGCTGTGTCACTTCAAAAACCAAGTCAATAGCTGACATAATTTTCTATATGTTTTGAAAATGTACTTCAAGGCACAAAACCTGCCCCAATACAGGAAACCATACCCCTTGTCACCCTGGCTAAAAACCCACAAGCTACTACTTTTTAGTAGTAATGAAGTCACATTGTTCCAGTTACAGTCAATCTATGCTGGAACAGCTTTGTAATTATTTAGAACACAGAACAAGAGGTAACAAAAATATACTACTACTCTGTATTTGGTGCCCCATAAACTCAGAATCTGAGATGAGAGGAGCATGAGCACATTCACTGAAGAGAAATCTTGTAGAAACAATCATCTCAGTGGACAGCCAGGCCCAAACCATTCTCCCATCTCAGACATACTGGTATTCAACTTTAGCCCTACCAATTAGCCACAGTGCCAAAACTAGACAGGAGTCAGGGGAGGAGGAGAGCAGCTCTGAATCTCAAGAGAAACTCATGCTTATTCACACTCACTCTTAGGAAGGAGTCAAAGTGTCTTGGGTCACCACAGAGCTGGGACAGGTAGTAAACAAAGCAGTAGCCTTTCTCATAGGTGAAGAGGTTCATTAAATTACTGGGATTTACACCTGAAAAGAGATGACAACAATTTTGTAAGACACTCGAATGAGGACAGTAATTTTCAACCCTTCCAAGTATACAGACCCCTTAGAGATCACCAAGTCAAGACGTAGTGACTTAAGAATGAAACAAGCCTGTGCCACTACATTTAATTGACTACAGTAAACACATAAGCTGAGTTAAAAATTAAAAAAAAATAAAAATAATACAAAAAACCCCAACAACAATGACGACAAAAAAGAAAAAAAAAAAAAAATCAACCATTGTAAGCTCAGTATTAATTCCCAAAGGAACAAGTCACTTCAAATTAGAAATCACTGAAAGTTGGAATATGAAGACAAATCCTTCTTTTTTTTTTTTTTCTCCTCAGTGCCAAACTCAGGGAGCCACCATACCACAAATTTTTAAAGATATTAATATAATCACTCCTTGTTCCTTTTTTGAGACTTCCAACACATGCTTTTCCATTCTATTTAGTTCCAGTATCACCTCCAGTTTCATTTTAGGTTATTTTAAATACCACCTAGATTGAAGATTGCTTCACAGTTCCAATGGTGACCACAGAACTAGAGAACTATCAGCGAAGAAGATACACGATGCTGGAGTGCAGACATGCATGTGGCTCAGGGGATAACCAAACAGCCTCTGCATAGCTCACTCAACAGGAAAGCAAGTACATATGCTTATCTATATGCTATGCATATGTACATAGTTCTTACATGAACACATAAAAAAGGAACATTTAATAGCACAGTATTTTATGTGGTGTTTCCAAATATTTTCATTTTTAAACTACTTTATTTTACATATTCAGAAGCTCTAACCACACAGCTTTCAAGGCAGTTTTCATACTGTTTCTACTCAGTGAGTCTGTTCTGTTCTTAAGCAGAACAATATTTACAAAGATGAGTTAGCCAACTTTGAAGAAAACTTGAAGGCAAGTTTCCTTATTTACTTTCAGACTGGTTTACAAACCAGTATTTCTTTATTCTTTCTTTTATAAGGGATATGGAAAAATTAGTCTTTTTTGGTCTATATTCCAGCACTGATATACAGAAATTTTGTGTACAGCAGCTTCAGCCAAAAGTAATACCTGGCTCTAGTTTAACCTGAAGCTTGCTGACTGGGTTGTCTTCTCCAAGGAGTTTCATCTGTCTATGGAGAGCATCAAGGCGGAATGCAGTCTCCAAACATGTGAAGGCAGCTCCTACGCAGAAAGAAGCTTATTAGATGTGGGGAAAATGACTAGCAAAACCCAACCTGTGCAGAAGTAGCACAGGCACAAAATAAAAGCTAATGAAGGTGTAAAAGACAACAGAAAGACAGCATCACAGTAATGAAACAGCGGAGAAACTTGAGTGCAAAAAATCCTTGCAATCTGTAATGAAAGTCAGAACCTAAACCAGTGCATTTACTTATTCTGATTCTACAGCAGGCTGAACTGAAAAACAAAGCAGCATGAAAGCTATGCTAAAGTTTATATCCTTGACATCATCTTATCAGTTCTTGCAAGCATTGGAATGAGTACTATACAGGTAACTTTCAAAGGAGCAATCGAGTGCCACAAAAAAGTAATGTCACTGGTAGTAGACACACGATTCCATATTAGGTGCCAAGAATAGTACTAAGCAAATGTCACCCCTTGGGTGAAAACAGAAAAGGGTTAGATTTAGTTGTTATATTACAGATCCTGTGGATCTTTTCCTAAAGCTTTATCTAGCATCCTACCCAAACTGTAACATACAGCTTTCACCTGACATTCATTAGGACTTTTTCTACAGCTGTAACTGGGTAGGCTGCACTTTGGTCTAACTGCACTGTAGAGCATTCCATGCTTTCAAGCCAAACTAGCTATATTACACTGGCAAGTCGAGATCTTTCCTATGCCACTGCAGATGTAAAAAGCTGTGGAAAATGGATTTTCAGATTCAGAAGATACTTAACATCTATCACTATTAACACTTTAGGTTTCTTTGTGAAGTCTTCAACTTCAACAACAGGACTTGTTACAGAGATACAATTCTCAGGGTCTCGATGTACATACATGAGAAAATGATATAAGCAAAATGAGAATTAAGAACCAGGATATATATGGAAGCTAGAAGAACCTGTACTGGCAGAGAAAGGGGTGGATGTGCTTAATAGGGGAAAGCAAGAACTAGGATAGCTAGCATTAAGGGCAATTATTTAAAGCTACAGGGAGGAGGATTAAGCAAGATCCAAGAGGTGTGGTATAGTCAGTGGACTCTAATTTCTGTAAACAATGTAATTACAAAGATGCCTTTTTTATTAACAGCAGAAGATACTCCAGAAATTATGTCAAAAATGGCAAGATTTAGATCAGAGGTTTGTCTTAGAAACAAAACAGAATGCAAGAAGAGCTTACTAAAGAATGGCGCAGGGAAAGGCTTCTCTTAGTTTCCTGAACAACTGCTGCTTGAAACAAGCAGTTCTAAATTTCAAGAGAATAGACCAAAATCAGCAAGGATCTTGTCCTATGTCAGAGAGACAGACTAAGAAGGGATAGAGAACAGCCAATATCTTCTGACCTGCTCATATCATTGTCATGAATAATATGAGTTATAAGAACAGTCCTAAACACTGAGAATTACTTAACATAAAAGAGCTTTCAAAAATATATAATATACATTGTAACCTTTCCATATATGCTCAGAGCACTTCCTTCTCTAAACTTCATTATCATCAGCTCATCTCCAGAAACAACATAAATGAATAAAAACAAAGGCATCTTTCTAGACACTCTCACTGCCAAGATTTCCAGGAATTTTTCAAAGATTGTTTACAGCAGACGTGTGAGACTACACATGGTACAGGCATTTAAGAACATAATGGGACAAACTAGAGAAGTGTATGTTCCCATTATTCACTTCAATAAAAATCCAATTAAACAGAAAAGCAGTAAGAACGATTTACTAATAAGATATTCTAAAGACATACCATACAATTGTATGTATGTACCATACAACTGATCTGTGAAATTCACTGATATAAGCAAAGGCAGGGCTGTACAATTCTACAGGAAGCCTCAAACAGATAAATGGGCAGCTACATAGATGTGTACATTGGTTTTTTAAGTGCTATTGCTATCATTCGTTCCAAAAGTGGGTAGCTACCAACTGATCAGGATTAGAAAGACACTTGAGGATAGCTATTTCACAATGTAACCATGACAAGATTTCTTACATCTCTCTCTGAGGCATCCTCTGCTTGTCTTGCTCTGACATACAAACATCTCCCTGGTACCCTACCACAAAGTTCCTACAAACATCCTTACCACACTGTGCTAACACAGTTTGCTCAAGCCCCTGTTACCTTATCAGCTATTGACTCCACTCAAAGCCAAGACAACATCAGACTCTAAGTATCTAAGATGCTAAATGCGAAGTCTGGGGCCATGTGTGTTCCAGAAATAGAAAAAAAAAAAAAAAACAAACAAAAAATTTAGCTCCCTACAGACTTTTGAACCCCCAAGGCAAATATTCTATGCAGCCAACTCTCAAGTATTGGTTAGCATAAGGAGAAACATTTCTGCATCTGTACCATAGGTCTCTGTGGTGATCCGGCGTTGTGCATATGTGGCCAGCCCCTCGCTCAGCCACATCTCCTCCCATGTAGCGTTGGTGACTGCATTTCCAAACCAGCTGTGGGCAACTTCATGAATGACGTCAATGATCAAAAACTCATCGCTCTCCAGAATAGAAGAGATGATGAAGGTCAGGCATGGGTTTTCCATGGCAACAATAGGGAAGGATGGTGGAAGAAAAACAATGTCATATCTAAAAGTAGGGAGAGAGAAGAAAGAAGAGAGGAGAAAGGAGAGAGGTAAATTACAGCTTATTTCAAAACACACAGTAATATTTTTTTATTTTTTTTTTTCCTTTAGGGAAGGCTCTTCTGTGACTTTTTTGTGACTTCAGGAACAAGATTTCTAGAGCAGCAGTGCCTAATTCTTCTGCTTACGCTACATACACTATCACACACACAGTGTTGAGTCCCCACAGGCTCCCAGGAAAGAGACAGGTCAGGAAGCTATAGCATAAATTGATGTGGTGTACGTGCAGTGTCAGCAAAATAACTCTGGTTTGTCTGCTTCAGAATGTAACAATACTATTTGTTTTGCTTTCCACATTTCCCTACCTACGATCAGCACTGGCACACTGTGCCATGCTCTCAGATTATTTCAAGGAACATTTTGTAAAATAACACCACCATGTTCTTCCTGCTTACCTTTAGCAAAGAAATACAGGAAGCCTTTGTAAACATTTTCTCCCATCCAAAGAAAGAAAGCATCCTCTCAAAAAACATTCTCTTGTAATACAGAGTCAGACTGTCCTGAGTCGGGTTTTCAGCATGCTCAGGCATAGCACAACAAATATATGTCAAGTACCACATGTAAAAATCAATAAGATAAATAAAACTGCCATATATTTTAAATGGTGTCCAGCCCAACATTGGACTTGCATCACAAAACTCTATAGTATGAAAAACCTTAACTCCTCAGGCAAGATCCACTGTTTAGAGACCTCCAATTCTGCCCACCATTCCAAAACCACCACATGCTTCCATAATCCTCTCTGCCATGTGCAGAGACAGAACTCCAGTTTGTTTCCACCTATTACAGTGCTTCCAGTTGAGAGGCTCGTTTGTCCTGCTATTGCTAGCACAGGGAGAAAACATGATCATTTCTTTCTACTTTTTTCCCATTACACATTCCTGGGAGACTTATTAAACTCACCGTCCCCATATATATGGGCCATACAGACTCTCTGCAGCCGTCAACCAGCGCTCGACAATGCCAGAAAGCTTGCTGATGGCTGTTGGCAGCAGGCAAGGCTCTGCCCACACTCTGCTCCTGTCACAAAACAGAAAACATCAGGTGATGCTTCAGCAAACTGAATTATCTCTTAGAAAAAATAGCCTGACTTCTCACCACACTTCCATGTATGGTAATAGTGCTGAGAAGTCCCACATCAGACTTGGGCCTTCTTTAGCCTAACGCTCTATGCATACATGGCAAGAGATAACAAAGATCCTTAAGGGATAAGGCAATGACATAAATAGCTGTAATGACTAAGGGGACAATAAGCAACATTTATGAAAAAAGGAAAATATCTTGCCAGTGCAGTGCCATGAATTTATTTACATCCAAATAAACCACCAACTCTCTGAACGCTCACAGCTCACAGTCCCAACTGTTCCCTTATCGACATATGGCTCAACATATTTACTACTTATAACATGAAGCACTGTACAGAGACAAAAAAAGCAGAATCAACTCACTGCAAATCTTACCTAGGACCTATGTCTGCATGTATTAGGTCTCCTGCCACCAGGGCCACGAGGTAGGCAGGAACTGGATATTCCATGTAAAATTGATATACACCTTCCTCTTCTAAGAAGGTACTTTGGGTGGTACTCATCAACACCTGTATGCCTGCTGGAGCCTGGAACACCAACATCATACACATCAACTCACTTGACGATCACAGCTGAATGACTACACCACAGATCTCTCTGGGTTTTTTCATCTATGCCTGAGGATGTACATTAAAATCAATCATTTAGATAACACAAAATGCAAGATTTCTGTGAGTTTTTTTATATCACATCTACCCAGCCCAGGAAAACATAACAACCAAAAATATTACTCCTCACATACTGCATAGGTCTTATGCCAGCTGCCCCAAAAGTGCCCAGATACCAAATTATTTCATCTATACAAAACACAAAATTATTTGATTCTGCTTTCATAAAGCTTTTAGGGTTTTCCTTTCAAGAATTGATAAAATACAGTTGAATATTACCATCAATAACCACTACTGAAAATGACCAGCCAAATTCCCTCTATTATATTATCCATTTCATGGTTACTCTTTCAGCACTGAGTACAGGGAAGGCAAGACCCAAGCATGATAGGCAACAGAGTTACCTTTGTGACAGTAACCCGTTTCTGGCCCAACAACCAGAATGGGATCTAAAAAATTTTATAACACTGTCACAACTAATATTTTATATAGGTACATACACGATGTAACTATACTTTCACAAATTAACAGCAGCTAAGCACTCCATGAACCATTTACAGCCCTTTGGTCTCTTACCTTGACAGTAGCTGAGTAGGTACATTTCACTGCTGGTGTGTCAAAGCAGGGGAAGAAAGACCGGTTACACACTGAGTGGCCCTGTGTGAAGACAAATGGCTTGGCGTTGCCATACGTCAGTTCTGGATCCAGCCACCAGATCTGTTGAAACATGATGTGAAGAAGAGGTGAGGGAAAATGACGAAATCACAAGGACAAACTGCCAAAAAAAACAAAACCTGAAATCAAGAGGATTGTGGGGGAAAAGAAACACCTCAGCTGTTTGGCTCTCCATATGAGTACTTGGCACATGGCACATTTCTATTTCCAACAATACATCTTTCTACTCCTGTTTATTTGCTGTGACTACTCAGAGTAATTTTCTACAGTCTCAACACTGAGTGGTGTCACACAACATAATGTCTTCCAGCCACTCGCTATTTCTGTTGTATTGATTTTCTTGGTTGTAACAGGTCCCTAACAAACATCGACACAACCTTCTGCTCAGAGGGAGAACTCTGAATATCTTCATGTTTTGAATTTGACATGAACAGGAGCAGTAGGGGGTCAGGTAATGCAAGCTGGGGGGAAAAAAAAATAAATAAATAACCCAAACCCACCAACCAAAAACCCTGAGGCTGAACAGTGTACACAGCATTATCTCTGACCCTGACACTGCCCCGCTGGCTAAAGCATCCAGCATTTTGACACTCTGTAAAGAAGTCAGTATATGTAAGAAACATCTGGTCAATGACACTGGAGGCCTTTTTTTACAGAGTGGATAAGGAGATTCTGGGTGGTCACCAAAAGAAAAGCAACAAAACCCACCACCGAGCATGTCAATTTTCAGTATCAAACAGCAAATAAATCATGAGTCAGACCCTCGGCAAACAATCAGAACAGATTAAGAATAATATGAAAAAGTGCAGTTATTCGCCTTTTTGGTTTTTCTGTTTCAAATGTAATGTTTATGCTTTCACATGCTCCCTGCCTCCAACTTTGAAGTGTAGGAACAATTTTAAACAAGGATTTTCTTGTAATCCTAGAACTCTGGAGCTACACTTCTATGGAAAATATCAAATATTGTGAAACTTGCAATAAAGTTGTAACCACTGGAAGTCTTGGGAACAGTCAAGCACTAGGAATAAAACTTCTGAGTCTGTTGAAATCTTAGATCAAAGCAACCAATAAATCTGAATTCAGGGAACAGCAGTTAGCACAGACACTAGTTCAGTTCTGGTCCTCAAAAGAAAGCAATGAAATATTTACTGAAGAGAAGCCTGGGTACTATGTCTGCTCTCGTTTTAACAACGTATTACAATTCTGTCTCCTAGTTAACCTTTCTGTGTTCTGGAAGTCAAAAGTTTTCTCTCTTTCCCGCTGTCCTATAAAGTTACTCTTTCTTATCTTCCTCCCTTGCTTTTAGACCCTTCTCCTCAGATGCCAGCATGCCCCTCTCTCAAATCATCCACTTCAGCAGTGCTCCCGAGGATCAGTGAAAGGTAAGGGAAGGAAACATACTGTCAGCAGCTTTCAGTTATTCATAGAAGTTCACGCTTCCACGGGAAAATGCGGGTTGGTTTGTTTGGTTTCTTTTTAGTGGAAGGCATTATAAAATTAAAAACTTTCATCTAGAAGTAAAATTAATCTCAGAGCAGCATTCTTTCCTTGAAATTTGTTTTAAGATTGCCCTCTTCTGTTAGAAGCCTGTTGGGCCAGAAACATGCTTAAAAGCATGACTTCTGATGAACCCTGCCTCATGTACACCACAGGGGCTAAGGCTATGCGACTATTCAAATCCATGTGCTGCATTTCAGCCTATCAATGGCCAAATCCCTAGGTCAGAGCTGAGGTGCACTGCGTAGCTACAGATTTCCACTCCATGAATACCTGCATTTCACAGCAGTGAATATCATCTCTGTGATGTTATGTTGTGGAACTGGAGACAACTATTCCAGAAAACATTTGGAGACACATCTCATTAAAACCTTCAGTTTGAAACTAATAGCTTCCACCCAGAACACACATTCACATAAAAATTCAATATGTTTTAATCCATGGTAGAGGCTTTCTAATGATCTAGGAAGGAGGCTCAGAAATTAAGTTTTTAAAGATCTGCCCCAATGCCAACTTTTAAAAACACTCCTCTATCACTGGCTTTGTGCTCATATCACAAAAAGTCTGACTTACAATCTGTATCATTGGCCCTGCTGAAGAGACTCACCTTCAAAAGGTCCTGCTTCCTTTGCTTTTTGAGACAGAAAAGGCTAACAAAGAAAACAGAGAGATAAGACACCACCAGACCTAAGTTGCAACACTAGCGTAGGAAGGGAAAAGGGCTGACAGACGATGCGTTAAGAGCAGAGAGATAAGGGGAAGTTCTCCACAACCAGCACAGGAAGAAAACATAAGCAGGAAGCAAGGGGGAACGGAGAAGCCGATTCTTGTTTACAAAAATTAAGGACAATTTCTTTTCAACCAGTCCCCCTTTATTTGACATTTGGTTGAAGTTAAATGAAGCACCAGCTCCACAGGCCAAGAGGGAAAACATTTGCAGAGGATGAAGTATTTTTTTCCCCGGTTTCCTAATGTCTGCAGCTACATGGCAAGCCTCCGTCTCTCTTTCCAGATGCACTTGGAACAATGATGAAAGTTATCCTGAAACAATATAAATAGATCTGTAATATAAATAGACCAGCCTATGCTGCTGGACAGAGGCAGGGCTCTGGACTGAGGAAAATGAGCACAAGCAGCATCCCAGAAAGGAGTGCGTGAAGCAGGGTGCTGCTGGGGGTGGAGCACTACACAGGGACAGAGCAGTATCATTTGCTCTACGTCCAAATCCCTCCTGTGTTCCCCTTTGGAAATATATATGATGTCAAAGTGCTCACCATTTTTATCTAGTTTTTCATATGTACAGGAGAGCTGTTCCACACATTAAAGCTGCTCTATGACGCGTTTTAAGCAAAAAAAAAAATTCTGCTGCTTAGTTCCTCTGCTAAGCAGAGGCTTTGGGCAGTGCAGGCTTCCCCCTGCCCACATTCTGCAAAGCACCTCACACTTTATAAGGCTTTTGCCAAGAATATTATTTTTATTGACTTCGATTATAATCTCTCACCCAAATCGGCAAATGACAGAGGCTATTTGCTAAGCCTCTTTCAGTTTTAAATCTCTCCATGTTTCTACTTGCATTATTGTTGAAGCTCCCAAGAAGTGCTGCAATGCCACAGTTTCTGTTCTAGCCCAACAAGAAGCCACTTCACCTGACAACAAAGTAAACAACACTTCCAAGACACCGAGGTTGTGACAGGAGCAACAAGGCACACACCTGGACAGCAAGTCACTGTGAGGAATCAGGACAAATCTAATGGAACAACAGGGAAATTTTCAGCACTGCAGAAAGGGCTGTCCTTAGTGCTAAATACTGAAGACGAGGAAATGTAATCATTTTTTATACCAGCACACAGAGCAGGGTTTGCATTGAAGGTTGTCATGGAAAGAAAATAGCACTGGTGTTAACACGTGCACTGCCAAATCAGAGGTGTGACACAGTGGGCAAGAGACAGATGTAGATTTTTCTTTCTAGGGAAGGAAAAGAAAAAAAAAAAGCTTATGAAAAAGTATTTATAGGACCAAGAAGTAAGGGGGCAAGGGAAAAGAAGTAGAGAAAGAGCCAGGCTACTGTCACTGATACACCTGATCAATGTGTGCCTTCAGCCCACACCATGAGAGATAGTTGCGAAATGTTTATGAAGGTCTCACTTCTGATGCAAACTGGTGATGTACCGAGCATATGGTTTCCTAACAGCACAGGGAGCTGGAATGCTCTGTGAAAGGCAGAATTAATCTCTCAGCTGTCTCTCAATGTCCATCAAACAACCAAAGATCTTGGCTCCTTCCTCCACACAAGAAATAATGGGACAGTCAAATAACATATCCAGATGGCTCAAACCAAGTATATCAAGGCAACAGGTTTCTAATTTTAAACAGACTACTGTCTCCGCTGCTGATCTTACTGCCAACACATCCATGCTGCACTGTAATGTAACATGAATTTACTGTTTTATGGGTCTCACAAGTATGCTAAGGGTCCCATAGAAAATAAACCCTGACCTAAACAGATTATATTCACAGAAAGGATGAAGAAAATAGAACTTTCAGGAGAGAGACGTCTAAGACTGTAAAGTTGCTTCAATAACACAGAGAAAAAGGACTGGGAGAAAATGTACTAGACGTGAGTACAAACCAGGTCACCCCTTATACACATACGTGCCACTCATCCCTATTAAAATGCAACACTGGGCTGAACAACAACCATGACAGAGAGCACTACAATGGCGCGGACTGACTTTGGATCCACAAACAAATAGTTCAGCGTGCTGAACATGAAGGGCTAGAGCAGGTGCTACTCGAGGACAAATATTCTGCCAGCCAAAACCTACAATAGTGAGCGAGGAAACCGGGCACGATTTATGGGAGTGAGCACGCCTGCTTCTGCTTTTCAGTATCACTTGAAAAGGGCAGTGCATGCCCCTGACACTGTAACCATCAATAATCTTTTGACACAAGTCCTTGTAGCTTCATTTCAACTGAAGCAGTACACACCATTAAAGGTACAATAGGCTTCAAAAGACAGGATGAAAAATAGCTGGTTCACGTCTGATCTAGGGGAAGCAAGACAAACAACAGAGGGAATGGAAAAAATGCCCTACTCTCAGCATCCTCAAACATGTAGCATTCATGCTGTACTCTGTGTAGGGCCAAGGAGACGTGTTAACACAAGGAAAGACTAAATGAACATCACATCAATCAGGTGATGTGATCAGCCCTGCACCTTTCAGTGGTTGTCAGATCATTTCTAAAGCTGAGTGTTAGAGCAGTATTTTGTTACATCTGAGATCATCTCCGCAGACAGAGTAAGACAGTCTGCCCCTCTGGCAACAGGGCTAGCAAAACCCAGGAGAAAGCACAGGCTACCCTAAAATAAAACAATTTGCTCAAGAGGAGGAAAGTATGTTATCATGTACTTCAGGAGGTATGGCTCAGCCCTACTGAGAATGATTGTGAAGCACACACCACCACCAAATTAGCTGTAAAGCCTTCCCACCATACACAAGGCACAGAGTGGGCAAAAGAAACAGGTTTCTTCATAAAATCTTGAAAAAAAAAGAACATAATCTTCTGAACACACTGTGGGCCCCGAAAGACATCTCCCACATACCTCTTCAGTGTAAAAACCACAGCAGAGTACGGTACAAGGAAATACTTAATCCAGGAGTTCCAGAGCTGAAAAGGAACAGTACTTACAAGTGGATGTGAATTTAAAAGCACCAGAATTTCATCTCATTTTTGCGCTCTTAGGGAAGGACTAGTATGTTAAAAGGTAACCATATAACAAAAGGAAATTTCTGTCAATAAAAACCTTTATGTTGAACTCACTATTCCAAGTGAGCCAATGTATTAAGACTATCCAGATCATTGTGAGGATGAAGTCACTTCTGTGAGCTTCAATGTAGTATAAAAATCAGACAGAAAAAGATCCAGCAAACTCGTTCTATTCAGCAACACTCTCCTTTCATAAGGAAAGGCCTGGTATGTACATGCTATTGGGTTACTTGAAACTGTTAACATTCAATTCTTGCTAAACATTGTAATAATCAAATAGGTACACATTTCTGACCAATGCAACAGCAATGTCAGACCAGCAGGCTGAGAGTCAATTCCATTAGGCAAGACAGAGGCATCAAAGTTGCAAGACTCTCAAAAAACATCCTTTTGGCAAATAGATTCATGAACCACGTGACGAAAACCACATTAGTTTAATTCCCAGCCTGAGCAGACTGTACAGTAACAAAAAGAACTGATGCTCGAGTGATAAATTTACGTTTTCTATCAGAACTTCTTTAAAACACAAGATCTGCTAAAGAGCACATAAGAGGGCAGCAAAAACAAAGTGCTTCTAAATACCAGGGGTTTAAAAGAAGTGACAGAATTTACAAAGCATCTCACTATTGAAGGAGGCTAATCCATGCAGACACAGAAGCACCTCTCATGGCCGCATCAAAATGGGTGTTTGGGGTCATTTCTCTTTTTTTTTTTTTCCAAGCAGGTAACTTGTAGGAATACATTGTATCTCCCCCTGCTCCTCTCAAAGCTTCTGAACAACTGCCGAGGTGTGCAAGGCCTGGTTTTGTAAGCACCTGGCAAAACCCATGGGGAAACTCCCGTACTTGGAGATTACATAAGTTGTCCAGAAGAATTCAAGCAGGCAGGAGTTCTCAGTTTTTCACACTCCTCCCCAGCAACTGCAACACCCTTAAAGGATGAAAAACTTTAAAATTACTATCGTGATAGGGGACGAACAGCGGAAGCAAGGGAAGCGAGGGAAGCAGAGTGGCCTGGGAAGGTGCGAACATCACTGCTGAGCACGGCGTGGCACCGCGCAGGGCTCGCTGGCAGCACGCAGGGACTGGCACCGCCGGGTGCTCCTGCGGGCACCGGACAGGAGACAGATGCTGCTGACAGGCAGGCAGGCGGCTGCCAGGCGAGGAAGGAAGGGGCAGCGGAGGGACGGGGACGTAACAGGAGGGGCTGACAGTGAAGTACCTCCCACCGCCTTTGCTGCGAGGCCAGGGCGCTTCCCCGACGGCCAGTTACAGCAGAAGGAAGATGGGAGGAAGGCGCGGGTGGCACGGGAGAGCCTACCAGCCGTCCCGGGACTGGGCTTCCCACTCCCCAACCCTCCCATTTCGGCCCCGCCGCCCCCCGCAGCCCAGTACTCACGGCGGGGCCGTCGGCCGTGGTGTAGCGGACGATGATCTGGAAGGGCTGGTGCGGCTGGAGGGCGGCGGGCAGGGAGATGGTGAGGGACGAGCCGTAGTCGGTGAAGGGGTCAACCCTGAAGCCGAGCGGGCAGGCGGCGCAGGGCGGCTGGGCGAAGACGGGCAGCGGCGGCGGCGGCGGCTCGGCGGCAGGCGGGGGGCTGGCGGGCGGCTCCCCCGGGGGGGCGGCAGCGGCGGGCAGCGGGCTGGCGGCGATGCAGGGGGCCGAGAGGAAGGTGGCGGTGGAGGGCGGGCTGGCGGCGCAGGGCGGCGCGCAGGGCGGCGGCGGCGGTGGCGGGCAGGGTGGCGGAGGCAGCGGGACGGCGGCGGTGGCGGCTTCGGCGGGCGAGAAGGCGAAGGAGCAGGGCGCTTCGCCCACCGCGGCGGGGCGGTAGGCGGCCGAGAGGACGCGCAGGGCCGGGTGGACGTCCAGGACCAGGGCGCGGGGCTGCGGCCGCAGGGCGCAGAGCTCCAGTACCAGGCAGCCCGCCAGCGCCCGCACCTCGGGCCGCAGCTCCAGCCCCAGGTGCAGGTGGCGGAGGCTGAAGAGCTGCGAGCTAGAGGCCGACGCCACGTCCGGCGGCGGCTCGGGAGGCGGCGGCGGGGCCGGCGGCGCCTCCGGCCCGGCCGCGGACCCCTTGCGGCAGCAGCACAGGCCGGGTGGCCGCGGAGCCGGAGCCGCCATGGAGCGGCGGAGGAGGAGACGGAGGCGGCTGCTGCTATGTGAAATCCATGGGCGGGCGGGGAGGAGGGAGGCCCCGGCGGCCGGAGCGACCGGGGCGGGGAGGGGGGAGCGGGGGGGGGGGGCGGGAAAGGCACCGGCTGAGGGAACGCAGGGCCCGGGCCCGGAACAGCCAGCGGAGAGCACGGCCGCCAGGGGGCGCCGCGCGGCACGGCTGGGGGCGCTCGAGGGCAGCCCCGCCCCGCCCGCCGGCTGCGCGCGCACCGCGGGGCTCCCGCCCGCTCCCGCCCGTAGGTGTTGGGCGCGCGCTCCGGCGGCCGCGTGCCACCGTTGCACCGCGCGCAGCCCCGCACTGCGCCTGGGCACACCGGCTCACACGGCGGCTCGGGACGTGCACAGGAAGCCCCCAGCGCCCCTGCTGACCGCCGCCACCTCCCCAGCCGTGCCGCCGGACCCCGGACCCACCGATCCCCCCCTCCCGCTGTGCAGACAGCCCCGCTCCGTTCCCTCCTGTCGTCGGGGGTGCAGCCTCCCCGCCAGCTCTGCCCCCTCCGCACAGCCGGAACGCTTCATTTTCACGCCCCTACCCATCTCCAAGACAAACAACCCGTAACCCTCCACCCCACGGCTCCCAGCGGGGCTGACCCATACACTCTAATCCCACTGGTACCTATTTGGCTTCCTCTGTCCTGCTCCTGGTTATGCTCCTCACATCCAGCTCACGGTCTAACCCTAACAGCTCCCCTCTACCAAAACACCCCAGAGACCCCCTCTTTTAATCTCCTCCCTCCCACCTTGGCTGCCCATAGTTGCCTTCCTCCAACACTCACCCTAAACTGCCCCCCAGATCCCAGCTCAGACGTAACGCACTTTTCCCCATCCCTCGAGGCAATCAATCACACACCATCCACTGCTGCCTAAATCGCGAAGGACAGAAACCACAAAATTATCGTCTTTACACAACTGCTTCTTTCTCCGCATGGCAAGGGTAGAAGACAGTATGCTGGAAGGAAGGAAAGAGGTGTGCTGGAAGCAACTGTGATTTGAAACTCCACGCCGCCCAAGAGCGGCGTACAGGAAATCTCTGCCCCACGTAGTCACACTTGTGTAAATTATTTTCAGTGTTAGGCTTTGCCTACCTCAGCCACCTGATGAGCCTCCAAGGCACAGCTTGTGGACGACACAGGAACAGTTATTACATGATTGTGGGTTTAACAAACCCGTAGTGGCACACTGTAAGCCTCCCATGCCTTACACTACTGACAAGCAGCATATACACCAAGTTCCAGTGGAGTTTCCACCATATCATCATACTTGAGGCAGAAACTGTGGCCCTGGCACAAGATGGCTGCTGTTACCAGCTGAACAAGGGTAAACCAAATCACACTATTATTCTAGACCAACCTGAAGCTGGGTCTACAAAGAAATCTTGTGTGATTGCTTACATATAGTAACACACGCTACAGTTGCAGCAAAAAGAAACAAGGCAGCCTTCAGGAAAGCTCTTTGCTTGATGAGGGCATCACAGCCTCCCTGCACCTTCTCAGTATGTTCCTTTGAAGCACCTTCAAGAAGCAATTTTGTCTTTGCTCAATCCCCTTCTAACTAGGAGAAACTTTTTGTCCTGCCACCTTTTCTCTCCACATCCTCCATTCACAAATGGCATGTTCTGCATTTATGCTTCCCTTCTGGCACTTTTTCTCACTCATCCCATTTGCCTTTTGAAACAACAATAGTGCTTTCTCAAACTTCATTCCCAGCAATGTACTAAGACTGCTTGATCTCCCTCTGGCTTTCATGTAGGGGTAACACACAGACCACAGCCCAGGAGCCCCAGGATCTGACCTGGTATGATCTTCACCACAGGTAATGAAGTCTCCTGATGCGTTCAAGCTAGCCCAAGTTCAGGGCCTGCGACTTCATTGCACCAATTTAACTGCACACTAACCCCACTGGGTAATTTTAGAAGAATCCTACCTGCGTTTTGATTGAAGTCCCAAGCAAGTGCAACATTTCCACTCATCAGATAGATGAGATGAGCAGGAAAACATTCTCTCAGAGCCTCTAAGCTTATGATAATAAGTTGCACTTCAGGATCAGCTGCACTCACTGCATTTGGACAGAATAAGCAAAACTGATGCAATCAAAATTCTGGAGGGTAATATCCCAGACAAATCTCTCTCAAGTTGCACACCTGTTGGTCTTGGGCTACAGCCTTTGCTATATACTAGGAAGCCGTGCTGTATACTAGGTACTAGTATATACTAGGTTTTGGCTGTGGTACAGTTCATTTTCTTCATAGTAACTGGTATGAGGCTACATTTTGGATTTGTGCTGAAATACTGTTGATTACACAGGGATGTATTATCAGTTACTGCTGAGCAGTGCTTACACAGTGTAAAGGCTTTTTCTGCTTCTCACCCCACCTGTGAGTAGGCTGAGGCTGCACAAGAAGTTGAGAAGGGACACAGCCAGGACAGCTGACCCCAACTGATCCAAGGGATATTTCACATCACACAGTGGAACCCTGCTTTCCTGGGGACGGCTGAACACCTGCCTGCAGCTGGGAAGTCGTGAATGAATTCCGTGGATTGTTTTGCTTGCATGTGTGGGTTTTGCTTTACCTATTATACCTGTAACTGTCCTTATCTCAACTTTCTCACTTCTATCCTTCCCGTTCTCTTCCCCATCCCTCCTGGGGGGAGCAAGCTGTGTGGTGCTTAGTTGTCAGCTGGGGTTAAACCATGACATAATGAGGTGTGATCTCCATGCTATTTTGGGTAGGATCTCTTTAAGGAAAGCCTCTGTCCCAAGCCCACAATCTTATTCTACTCCTTGTAGGATGAGCTGTTCTCTGGGATACCACACTATAAATTCTAAAGCAGGATCCAACTCCTGAAAATTCCCATCATCCTCAATGTCTTGTAGAATGCTTCAAACATAGATACTTCAGTCTCATTTGTAAATGCTGATGTTTCTTCCTTTCACTTCAGTGACAGGGCTCTGGGCCAGGCCTCCGCTTGCTCCTGTGGTTCAGGACGAAAGCCAATAAAAAAATTACTGCTACCCATGTGAGAAGCAATACTTGTGTATTGTCTGTGAGACAAGTGCCAAATGAAGCAGATAAGCGATTACAGCAGAAAGAACATTTCCCTCTGGCAGTCTCTCTCCTTAATTCCAAAGTAACAATGCTGGAGCTAAGGTTTAACAAAATGGTTGAGTTAATCCCTGCTGTCTGCAGGTGACTGTTAACCGCTCTCTCATAGGCCCTTGTCTGACACCTTGAGCTATTTCAGCTCCCTGAAGCAAGAGTAAAATATTCACCTTTTTAGCAGCGTAACTGGGAAGCAGCAGTTTGGTGCAATGAATCCTAAGCACAGTTTCTTCTCGTACCTATACCAGTGTTACAGTTAGCACCTACTGAAAAGAGCAGCCCCACTTCACCTCCCTTCCAGGTGTGCCTTCCTGTCTCCTTCTTTGTACAGCATTCCTGCTTTTGGAGGGTGAACTTTCTGCAAGTTAGCTTTCTGAACTGAGTCACTGCTGGACCAGGCAAGAGCCAGTGCTGGCATCAGGGAAGTGGAAGGAACTCCCAGCCTGGAAGAAGAAGGAGGACAAGATCAGGATGGCTCCCCTTTTGCCGAGACTGCCATTAGCTCAGCCTTAGCTGCAAAATGAAGCAATGCTCTGACCCCAGCAGCACTTGAGAACTCAGTTCTGCAGGGTCCAAAACAATCCTGTCCTTGACAGAGTTGCACATGACAAATGACTGATCTGTTTTAACCACAGCCTTAGGCAGATGCATTTCATGCTCTTCCTCTCCCCTTAAGTTTTCAGCCTTCACCTTCACGTTCTACCCAGCTCTACTTCTAGGGAAGAAGCAGGACATTATCTCTTTGCCCTATCACCTCTGCTGCCTCATGCTTCTCCCCAGTTTCTTTTTGTCCTCAAGCTTCTGATTAAAAACAAACCCCCCACCTAGCTGGGTGTTCTTTGGAGAGAGGTGTGTTACATCTCCCTTGCCTAACCACAATATACCGTCCTGTTCCTTGAATTGAGTAACACTGAGCAAAATGGCAGCTAGTCCCTGACACAGAGTAAGCCTGGGTCCAGGCCTGTGAGCAGGGAAAGAACTGTGCTAGTTATTTCTTGCTTAGGACAAGACTTAAAGAACAACTACTACAGCAAATTATGCTTTTTGTGCTATCATCAAGCTACAGTCTAAGCCCTGTTAATGCCATTATTTGCCTGTGGTATTGGTAGGTAGAAAGGCTTGTTGCTGTGACTTTGCAGTCATGCCATGTTATAAACAGTAATGCTTGCAGGTAAATAAAGTGGAAAAATCTGAACCTAAGAAGGATCTTCTGTGTTCCATCTGAACTCCCCCCTTGCTGCTTGAATACTTGCACAATAAACTATTATTCCCTGTACTACTCAACACAAACATACATATATTGTAAGCCACCCCCATGCTGGAGGGCATAAAAATTACCCACTACTCTTTTAAAGAAACGCTTCCACTCTGAAGGAAGAAAGATCAGGCCGTGGTGCATAGATAGGAGGAAAAAACGAACAAACAAAAACAGCCTGCAAAAACTGTCCTCCAGGGCTCAAAAAGGTGCAAAGCGATTCATTGCCCCAAAAAAACCACTTAAGTCAATCAAATTTACAAAACCCAAAATAGTTTTATTTACTTTTCAGATTTCTGCCTCGGTGAAACATTTTGCAAACATGCTAAGGCTACAAAATATCCAAGTCGACAAAGACATGCAACGCTGACCATTCAATAAGTCACGGCTATCATAGGAGCGACCGTGCCTCACCAGGCCACAGGTCCCGTAAAACAGGGATGGTGTACAGTGATCATGGCAACGTACTACGCAGGACCTAGTAACCTGAGGTAGGTCTCTTTACAGTAAGAAAACTATGTCCTACACCAGTGTTACATCCTGATCAACAGGAACCTCTTCCAAGTTCCAGAAGACATGGAGTGGGGGACTGTTTCCTTAACAAGTGTGCAATAAAGAAACAGGAAATATTGATACTGTTTAACCTTAGTATAAGTGAGCAGAACAAAGAGTTAGTGCTACCCATGCCAGTGAAAGCCAACCTAAATCTCTGAGGAGTGTTAGCAGCTTCAAGGTAAAGGAGTCAGTCAGCTGAAGCAACTCTGGAAAGGCTTTCCTGCTAGCATACAGGGTATGACTTGAACCTTATGGTTAATTTGTTACAGATCATTCCACAAACAGTTAGATTTTGGTTTTGTTAGGTAAGCAAAGCAGGAAGAGCTTGGGCTTGCTTGCATTAAAATAAACCCTGCTGACACAGTAAGAAATACTGTATCAGGACACAGAAAATACGAGGCCTTAATGTGACCCAAAAGTGGTTCTCCACTCAGGAGATCACTAAAAACCCTGCTTTGGGAAAGCATTATGGGAAGCAGCAGCCGCTGCCATGGTGAACATTAGTGATGCTCCAAATAGCTTTGATAAATTACAATGCAATAGTTACACCACAGAGCTCTTCTCCCCTGTGCTAGACAACAAAGATGTGACAATAAAGGACACTATTGCAAAGCTTCACTTCCACTCAGACACGCAGAAAATCTGGCACTAGGAAAAGACCAACTGTAAAAGACAAAATGGTGTCTGATACAGTCCAATTACAAAGCCAGATCTCTTGTACCGTAAACTGTACAAAAATGATAGAAAAGAATATGCACTGTTATTAATACAGTGCTTATTTTAATACAAAATAAACAGCTTACATTTCCACTGTAAATATAGGCTATATACAGAATTATGTATAGATATAGCTACATGTATAAAGCTTCATTATAGGCCTCTGATACATTTGTAACTATGGCTCCCTGAGCCATTTGTAGAGTGCATTTAATAACAAAAAATTAGTAATATGATTATGGAATAAATACAATAATAAAAACATGAAGAATTCTTCTGACACGGTTTTAAAAACTCTCTGGCTTGACACATTGTGCTAAAAATTAAAAGATGAAAAGGCAATAATCTGCTTGAAGGAGGAGGAGGAAGAAGAGCTGGCCTGCCACAGGCAGAGAGTGTAGCTCTCCAAAATTAAAGTGACTTTGCCCTGAATTTTAGCCCTTGACAGCAACCTTGTTCTCCGCAGCAGCAAACATAGCATAGAAACGCGAGTTCTCATTGGCCAGAAGGGCAGACGGCTTGTCAAATTCCACTACCTAAAAGCAAAGAAGGCAGGTAAAGTATGTCAGTAAAATCCAGCAGAAAATGGATTCCCACCCTGCCTTGGACTCATGACACAGTACTGAAGAAGCTAAAACATGGCATTCATCTTTAGATGAGACAACAGAGGGTGAAAGTGCACACATTTATGCATACATACTGTAACCCAGGATGCTTCAAACTTGCTCAAACATTAGAACTACCCAGCAGGAAACAACATCTGGTGGCTCTGGCAAACAGGGGCAGATGCTATGCGGTTTTGTCCTCTCTGCCTTTAAGAGCTTTGCCAAATGTTCTTACATTCGATCTGTTTATGGCTCCCACATGGAAGCCTGAAAAGTGGGTAAAGGATCTCTCATATGCCTGTTTGATAGCACAGGGCTTCATGAAAGTAAGCAGAAACTGCCACTGAGCCCCAGCAGAGATGCTTACATTATTACCCATCTCAGAATTAATCTACAAAGAGTTTTAAAAACACTTTTAAAAGAGAGACTGTTGTTCTATGGTACTTTCTTGAAGTGTAAAACAAATTTTGTCCTTTGCTTGTCATAGTCAGGCAATAGCTGACTCTATTGGAGTATTCTTACCAAGGATGTGAATGAACACAGGGGATTTTCCCTCTACACTGCAATACTAGCTGCTCCTTCAGTTCAGCCTGCACATATGGCACCACCAGATTGCAACAGGAACTGCAGCCACAAGTCTTTCTGCTTACCTGTCCTTGTGTTAGCACCATGATCCGATCAGAGCCCAGTACCGTGTGCAGGCGATGAGCAATTGTTAACATAGTGCAGTCTGCAAATGCCTCTCTGATAGTTTCCTGAATCAGTAAGTCTGTCTCAGTGTCCATGGCAGCTGTTGCTTCATCCAGGATCAAAATCTGAAAGCAGCACAGAATCCTAGCTGTTACCCATAAGAATGCTTTCCCTCCCTGAGCATAAAAACCATAAATGTAGAGTGGCAGAATTATCATGACCAAGAGCTGTCCACAAGTTCCTTATGGAGCTGTGGTCACAAACGTAGTTTTTACAAGCACCCTTTTGGTTTTCTTTATGTAATTGCCTTCAATAAACTTAGCCTATGGATCACACTTTCATTTTATGGTCACATCCTAGAGCCACGAGATGTTTGGGTTCTGACCTGGACCTCAAGTTTCCACCACTTTCAGTTTTACATTCAGCAGCTAAATCTCAAATATAAATTCTACTGAGACGTCCTTGGTAGTGACATTCCTTCTGGAATGAGTCAATACTAACTAGGCTTACTAGCTTTCTTATGCTGGAAAGAATTACCCTTTCTCTCAGAGCCAGACATAAACTGATTTGGAGAGGTGTCTTGTCAAAGCTAAACTAGACTTGTTTTGTGCAGGTACTGCAGAGAGAGCAGTAACTTCTGCTGAGTAGTCTGGCTTTAAAACAGATGCAGAGTTATTACCCATCACACATGGCACACACATTTTTTGGTGTGCCATATTTGAGAAAAAAGGATGTTAAAATCAGAATCCTCGTCAACCTCAATCCAAAAGCCCTTTCTCACTGTAATTATTTGTCTTCCATTCCTGCAAAACCTTTAACTTTGCCGGCACAGCATGGTCCCAAATTCCACTTGGAGTCTACATTTTAGTGGAGCATAATGCAGAAGAAAAAACTTGGCCAGCATTCACAAAAAGGTGGAAGAAGAAATGAATCTGATGCTCACCAGTAACAGGACACTCTGAATAAATGACTAGGCCAGTCTGATACCCTATTAATAACACTAATGAGCGATACCTTTCTGATGGCAGGACATTACAGGAGTTAGCAGTTGGCTACAGATGCCTTCCTAGTTGTTCTAATCCTATGCCTCTCTGGGTTGCAATATTGTTGGTGTGATTTCTCTGACAGATAGACTCAATCAGGCACAAAAGGCTTCCTCAATCCTATCAGTTTTCTATTTCCATCTATTTCTTTCACTGCTATGCTTACTTTGCAACGACGCAGTAGAGCTCTAGCTATGCACAGTAACTGTCTCTCTCCAACTGAGAAGTTTTCTCCATTTTCCATCACTTCTGAATCAAGTTTCATAGGCAGCTGGGCAACCTGTGTCAGAAAGAGGCAAAAAAATCTTAGAGCATTGCACAAAATCACATCAACATGAATAGAGATCTCCTGACAATCTTTCTGACCTAAAGAAAAGAGTGAATCTAGTCCCTGCATGAGTTACTGCAACCTATGTACCACAGCCATACATGCCACCTGACTTACAAGAAAAGAATTGGATTGGAAAAATCATGGCAGTGAGACTTGCTGCAGGGGGCCTCACAAAGGGCAAATTTTAAGTTCAGTATAAATGTGCAATGGTGACATTAACATTCACAAATGTAAATGCAGAATGTACACGTAAGGCACATACAGAAAAATATCACTTGAAACATTGCGACATCCTAGGAGTCCATGTGATAAAAGCACTCTGTCAAATAAAGCATAAACAAGAAGGGGAAAAAGTTGCAAAGAAAAAGCTTTACCTAAAGGTCTCTGAAGTAACTACTAATAGAACTTGTTGGTTTGGAAGCCAAAACACAAACAGTTATCTCATAGGGCACATAATACTTACACACTCCTTCATGTGAGTCCTTTCCAAAGCATCCCAGATTTGTTCCTCACTGTACTGATTGAAAGGATCCAAATTTGATCTGGAGGGGGAAATAGAAAACATAACCAGAATTTTTATTCAGCAATGAATGACAAAACAGCAGTGTGCTAATCTATCCAGACAGATGATTCCCATCCAGCCTTCCACTGACAGAAGTGCCTTGCCAAGGAAATCAGATGCTCCCTGCACTCTGAGGTTAGAGTAGCCAAAGAACAAAAGAGTAGAGATGGAAGACAAAGATACAAAAGTTTCAATTAAATCTAAAGGGAAAGCAAGACTTCCATAGAGGATGATCACATCCAGTTCTGCACTGGGTCAGTTGAAATAATTTAGCTGTGCTTTTTTGTTTGTTTCAAAAACAGAGTACAGAAGGTAGTATGCCTGAGAACTAACATCTCACCAAGCACCCGAGTTCAAGTATAAACTGGTAGCCTGCTTAGTCCTCCTGACTTCTTATGGTCTCACTAACCTCACAGTGCCACTGAATAGCACAGGTTCCTGAGGAATTATTGAGAGTTTGCTACGAAGATCTGCCAAACCAATGTCATTTATTTTCACTCCATCAATTTTAATACAGCCTCCAGATAGTTCAACAAGACGAAAGAGTGCCATTCCAAGAGAAGACTTCCCTGAAAATGAGACAGGAAAAGCAGTATTAGTGTTTCTACAGAGCCATAGCAGCTTTGAGATGAGAAAGCATTTTAAAAGATGGCCATGTGTAAGAAAAGCATTTTAAATACCATAAAGTCCTGGCAAACAATGCTGGTAAATGCTGGGGTTCAGCATTTAAACTTCTAAGCAGTTGTAGGGGCAGCTCCTAATCTCTTCTCCCAGAAACCACCCCTGCTGTGCTGCCCCATCCCCAGTACCAAAACCACGCCACATAAACCCAATACAGCAATATTAATTACTTATTTAGAAATGACGTTTTGGAGTTGATTTAAGTCATCTCACAGACAGAGGGTTTGATTCTTCACAGTACAGACTTCTGAGACAGCTTAGAGCCAAACCTGGCTGCAACATCAGTAAAAAAACTTTCAAGAGAGTCAAATAAGCTGCAATGAGCATTCTGTGCCAATAAGCAGCTTGGGTGTTAAACATTATGAGCACACTGGCTCAGGTATAGTAGGATATCCCTCTACGTTAAATGGAAACTTGCCTTCATTATTGTTTACAGGATCCTGCTTATGTATGCCCATGAAACAATCAACCACTGACAGACTGCTGGACCATTCTTGTGCAATTAACAATTTACTCAAACACAGAGAAGACAAGAGGAGAACCAATAGGACTGTCCCACGCTATTACATCCCCATTCTGTGAAAGCAGTAATGTAACTGCTTGTTCTTCCTTACCTGAGCCTGTCCTTCCCACAATGCCAATCTTTTCCTTCGGTTTGATGGTAAAGGACACTTTTTTAAGTACTAGAGGAAGGTTCTCTCGGTACCGCATCTCTGCATTTTCAAAAACAACTTCACCTTCCTGTGGCCAGTCCAGAGGAGGAGTCTTATTTTTAATTCGAGCAGGAGCTTCCAGGGAAAGTGTCTTTAAAAACAAAAACAAAACCCAAAACCCAGAAGTTCAGTTTCCAGTAAACAAAACACCAGAAAGGAAAATTATCAGTTGCAGCTTTCAGCAGGAGTTCTTCCCTGCAGACTTGGCCCGTATCAGTTCATGGCAGTTTTATGATGAGCTGTATAGCTGGATGTGAGCCCAGTGGTTCAGAAGTTTACTGTGTTACTGACCACACCATTATTCGCCTTTTGTTGCCTCAGTAATGACACTGGTCCTTCTAATGCAACGATGTTTTTGATCAATGGAATTCAAAATGTATTTTAGGCCTATTATTTATGAGTACAACCCTATTGAGTTCTGTGGCACTCCAAAGCCTGGATGCTTCTGGATGCAAGATCTACTGTATTTCTATGTCTTATTTGCTATGCCATGCTAGGGTCACCTCTGTGTATCCTGACACAGGAGAGAACACCCACATAACACATTGTACAAATGCTTTTCCTTCTTTTCTTCATTCTTCCCTGTTCTATTAAATCACTGAGTCAGTTGGGCCCCCTCCAGCTTGCTCACTTTCGCAATTTTACTCTGCCACTTAACAGGTCCCTCATTAAGCAGTTCACAGATTAAACAGAAAAGCAGAAAGCCAAACAAGTGTCTTTATAGCATGTTTAGAATGAAGCCAAGGTCACCTCCCACATTTGGCTCAAGCAGCCTCAAAGAACACAGAAATCCTGCCATGGGATTCACCTCATGTAACTTTAAACCCATACAAAGTAAGAATCTCCAAATGAACCAGGCCCCGTCAACTCCTTTATAGTCACTACAAAGCAGCCAGCATTACTGATTTTTCTCATTCTAATATAAACACCTAGAACAGGTAAAAAATTGCTCTCTGGAGATACCCCATTTCCTACATTGACTATAGAAAGATCCCACAGGGACTATGTCAGTTGTGGACATCTGCAATATCTAATTACAGACAGACTAATTGTACTCCAAAAGTTTGAGAAGAACAGCAATTTGCTACAATAGTGCTACAGTTCTTTGAGCTTGATGCTTAGAACAGCAGCCTCAGAGTCCACACTGAAAGAAGCCAAGCCTGGGACTTGTAAGACACAGAACCTGCAGTGTTTCACTGCTCACACACCCCTTCGCTTTATATTCAAACTAGTTTTACAGTTTCATAGTAAAATGGCTGTCTAGAGATTCAAATAATAAAAACCAGAGAAAGTGTTGCTTAATAGCAATATATAATGATAGACAATAACTTAATCAACCAAACCAACAGCCTACAACTATAGGTTTTGTCACTGACAGTGATAAACCTATCTCAGCCCAGTGAGAGACATCATGCAGTATTTGGCACACAGTTGTCAGCTTGTGTGGACACCAAGTCTTCCACATAGAAATTTTCTACTTAGAAAGAGGATTTATTTTTTCAACTGGGGGAGTGTGTAGTTTAATTATTTTTTTCTCTTCAGTATTAAATCCACAGATTAAAAAAGCATTCTATAAATATCAACTACTACATAGTCCAGATTTACAAAATAGATACATATCTCTCTCCAGAGTTCAGAGGGAATGTATATTATGTGTTAAGTAAAAAAGCCTTTCACCTCAAAGACCAGACCCAGCAGAAGGCTTTCTCCTGGCTACACTCTCCCCATTGACCTATGCTCAGTTCTGCAATGAGAGCAATTCCTTGACTTTTTAAGTATATAGAAATACGTTATACAAGACAGCTGTGGAAAAAGAAGTAGACTTATTAGGATGAAGCAGAATCACATATAGATAAAGTAACAAACAGTTACTGCGCTTAAATGAAGGAGTTCCATTAGGTTTGGAATGAAGGATGCCAGAATATCATCATTTTACTGTAAAACATTGTATTGAATTCCTAGCTACCCCTTTCACATACTCCACTCCTTACTGAGGGTGTCAGCAAACTTTCAATATCCTTACATAACTTCAGTGATGCCAGGCAAGTGATGCCTTTAAGCTTAGTTACCTACTACCTCTTGTGCCATTCATCTTGCCAAATGCTTATACACACGCTTCACAAGACAAATTCACTCTGCAGTATTACGGCATGTGTATTAATGTGTATACAAGATCAGAAACATACATTCTGTACTGAGGTAGACTATGGTTGACTTTCTTTTCTCTTATGCCAGCAACAAGAAACTTTACAACAGACAACTGAAATGTATTATTGTCCTACCTTGATATAGTGATCAATTCTCTCAACTGAGGTAAAGCGAGCTTCTGTCTCTGAAGCAAGTCTGACTGTAAACTGGAATAACCCTGTTAACTGTAGCGACAGGAGAAAACAAAAACAAATTTAGAGAGCTGTGATTTAGCATTGAATTAAGAGATTAACCTAATGTATGGTGTTGCCAGCAGGACTAGGGAAGTGATCATCCCTCCATACTTGGCACTGGTGAGGCTGCATCTCAAATACTGTGTTCAACTTTGGGCCCCTCACTACAAGACAGACATTGATGTGTTGGAGCAGGTCCAAAGAAGGGCAACAGAGCTGGTGAAGGGTCTGGAGCACAAGTCTTATGAGGAGTGGCTGAGGGAACTGGGGCTGTTCAGCCTGGAGAAGGCTCAGGGAGGACCTTATAGGTCTCTACAACTACCTGAAAGAAGTGGCAGTGAGGAGGGAGTTGGTCTCTTCTCCCAGGTAACAAGCAATAGGATAAGAGGAAATGGCCTTGAGTTGCACCAGGGAAGTTTAGATTTGGTATCAGAAAATTTCTTCACTGAAATGGTTCTCAAGCATTGGAACAGGCTGTGCAGGGAGGTGGTGGAGTCACCATCCCTAAAGATATTTAAAAGACATGTGGATGTGGCACTGAGGGGCATGATTTAGTGGTGAACTTAGCAGTGCTGGGTTAATGGTTGGACTTGATGGTATTAAAGGTATTTTCCTGTCTATGATTTTATGATATCTGATACTAGTACTCTTGGCATTGGGCACCATATAGCTAAGGTGCCCAAGGCAAGTTAATTTTACTTCATAGTTAATTTTAGAATAACCATAATTTATTAATCACTTGTAAAGCCATAAGTTTAGAAAGGTTTCCCACAAGCAACAGTTCTAAATATTAGCTGTCTGTTTTGTAGTTTCACCTTACAACCACCAGGAGACAGAAAAGGCCAAACAACAGCTTTAATTGCAAGTATTCTGAGCCCTGAAGCCTAACCAATCCGCACAGCTGCAATGCTGGATGCTGTTTGCTGTGAAAACATACTGCAGAAAATATATTTAGACATCAGTCTGGCATCTGTCTTTCCTACTGTCAATCCAATTTCTGGAAATATCCAGGAAAATTGCAATTTGCAGCATATAAAGAAACTCAAATGGTTTCCACTTCATCATTTAAAGAGAGGCAGCTCCCCAAAACAATAGTCTTAAACAGCTAGCTCCCCATAATTTGTAATTTGGCTGCTAGCAAAAGGTCCCAACTCTGAATTGCTTTCCCTTCCGTTACCAAAATGGGCAGCAGTATCTTCTTCCATTCTAGTGCATTAAGGAAAGCTTCCAATGGTGTGTTACTTTTACTTATTAGCAACAACTGTGTATGTGGACATACTCACCTGGACAGCATATGAGATTGCCAGCCCAGCATAGGCAGGAGGAATCTGGCCATGCATTAAGACAATCATAAGGCCAGTGGTTGTGATGAGAGCAATGCTGATAATGTCCAGCCGTACAGCTAGCCAGCGCATTGCACAGCTGAACAGGTAAAATGGTGCCTGATTGTCATCTAGGAGCTCCTGATATCTGAAACACATACAGAAAAGGTTAGTAGACTTTCACAAGCCTGACATTCTACAAATAGCAGAGCCACTTAAACACCTGTTCCAGTACCAGAAGTTAGGGTAAGAAGACTAGCCTGTCTCTGACAAAGTCTCCAACTAGGCCACAAAAGCCTACAAACTTTCACAAATCACGTGAGATGTCTATTTAGTTCAAACTCTTGGAAGTCAAATTACCAAGTTTCTGTGTGTTGAGAGATATTAGTTACTTAGCTTAAATAGGTAAGTTTTAAATAGTTTGAGTCAGAGTTATAATATTGTGTGGTTTAGCATGCTATTGGCTTAACTTTACTAGCTTAGCATGAGTATTTGCTTAAGCCTTGGGTTGTGAATCCAATAAGGTGTTAGAAGACCCCAGAACAAAAAATCACCATTGGACTAGAAAGGCACAGGTGTGCACATATGCAAGGAAGTCAAAAGGGATACCCATCAGCTCACTGGAGCCAACCTCTGTGAAGGGACTTCAGTCCTAGCAGCTAAAGTCTTGCGTTATGTCTGTGCAATTCCTTGAATGGTGTATGAATGCTCAGGTGGCAGCTTCTCCCCAACACTCTGTACAACGAGTTCACACTGCGGTGAACCAAAATTCAGGGACATTACACATACTTTCACAACTTCACCTATGCAAGACCCTCCAGAGGATGCTCAATGGCTACAAATTACTCCACAGGCAACAGCAGCAGAGCTTCAGAATATGCACAGAATGCGTTATCTTATACACAAGCGTATAAAAGTTACAGTAAGTTTTGATAGAATTAGTGACACTAATTAAAACACATTGATAACCACTTAATTTACAACCCTGACGCTGCAGAGCTGAGAAAGTTTATTTAAGGGGAGACACTTGAGACATTCACAAAGCCAATAACTAGATTTTCTGATCATCTAACTCAGTTTTACACCAATCACTGTTGAACAGTGTGTGCAGTGCCTTAGCGCTCTAGCACCAGCAATGCTAAGGGACTGCTATTTGCACCTCCACAGCTTCTCATCTAAACTGGTGTAGCAGTGTTTTCCAGAGCTTCTATGGCAATTTTCCCTGTGCTCCAACACTGTTGGTCTCATGACCTTGCACCTGCAAAACCTTGATAACTGTTACGGCAGGTTCTCATGAGCAGCTACCACTCATGTGAGAAATGTTTCACTTTCCCTCACTAACATTTGTTTTGCAGATTTTAGTTTATACTAGGAGAAAACAAGCTTAGTGCACAAGGCAGCTAACAATCACTTAAATACTTCATAAATGCTATCTGATTATACATGTGCACAGAAACTAACAGCTCATCAACACGCACACTGAGTTTTTGTTAGCATGCTCTAAACTAATGCTAATACCAAAGGAGAAACAACAAGTAGAAAGCACGAGCAGGACCTGATGGAAAGTATACACTACCTGAGAAAAAGTATGGCCAAAAAGTTGTCCTCACCATCATCATTGCCACCTGCTGTGCTGCAGAGAACTCCAGAGAAGGGCATTCACCTAGGACTCTACCACTGTTCTAGTTGGCTACAGGGGAGTTTTTCCTTACCCTTTCTCCTTGTTCTCTCTTATTTTTGACCCTGAAAAGTGACTTTCACCCTGTAGAGCAAATTTGCATGCCATCAGCTACAGAACCATTAATAAATCATTCTGAATGTAAACCTGTTGTACCCTGCTTTGTGCTCCACCACTCTCAGATGGCTATCTAGACTGACCTGTGCAGAAATTCCTGTCCTTTGTGGTAGGCATGGATTGTGGAGAGACCCTGGATGCTAGATGTAATATGAGACAGGAATGGAGACTGTGTGATGTTGTCCAGACGCTTGAGCTCTCGAATAAAGACTCTGCAAGGAAAGAACCATTTTTAAGTGACAAGTACAACCACCATATGCCAACCACTACATAAACGCATATATGCTTGAAGAAACCTATGTCCTACTAACAGGTTAAAGCATCTTTACTTTTAGTCAAAGAAGCTGCACTTACCTAGACACAACATGTAGAACTGTGAACAGGACAATGAGAGGCCCCACCGCCACCAGGAACCAGGGGAAAACCCCAGAAATCATCCCCACACAGAAGAACACAAGGATGACATTCTGAATGAACATCTCTGCTTGAAATGGCAAACGAACATCAACTGGAAAAGACGGAGGGGAAAAAAAAAAAGAGATCTTGAGTACAGAAAGCTAAACCAATCTATTTAAAGCAACTCAGTTCAGCTGTACATCGTCATCAAGGACAGTGATTTCTCCTGGTTTATTCAAATTAAAACCGCACTTTTTCATCAGGGGTGCTTTTGTCTTCTGAGGTGCTAGTAGTCTTTCCAAGTATTCCCATTTGCAGAAATACCATGGATACAATTGACTTAATTACTACTTTGCTGCACATTAGCTTCACCCTTATACCATTAACTGCTAAGAGTCCACCTGCAGTCTATAGTTACAAAAGTAGCTGCACATTTTCTTCTTTATAAGTTGACAGACTTGAGATCAGCTGCCTTCGAGAATCATAACCTAGGTATGTCCCAATTCCTGCTTTGTCTATTCCAAGTGCACATTTGGCAATAGATACAGGATACGATCACCCCAATAGAAAGAGACCAGAGAGTATTAAGGAGTTAACTGAGGCCTGAATGTGGGATTTACAGCGCATACAGCGGGAGATACCTTCATCCATGTCTTTGGAAAACCTGTTGAGAATACGCCCAGTGGGTGTAGTGTCAAAGAACTTCATGGGGCTACGCAGAATCCGTCGGAAGAGCTCATCATGGAGCCTTGAAGATGCTCTGAGAGTTCCCTGACAATGCAGAAAACATTGCAGCATTATGAAAGATGTTTGCCTTCCCATCACTGCACCTCCCCTGGGCACCAAAACACCCTGCTCATTTTCAGTCTCCAACCATAAGGGTTTTCTTCCCCTAGCATTCTGTGCTTCCAACTAGTGGGAGGAAGCTATTAACTGGGCAGAAGTTTAATAGAAAGCATGGTGCAGCCCCAAGAGATGACTTATGGAAACCTCACAACCTCTGATCTGACTTCCTCTGGTCCAAAAGTCAATCTTGGTAGGCGACCAAAAGAACCACAGTGACAGCAGTAAGCAGAAGTAAGGGAAAAAGGTGGGGCGAGGATAAGAAAAATAAGTACATTGGCACATACCTTTACAAAGACAACACCACGAACAGCCTTCAGGATCAACATAACTGCCATAGAGAGTGCATAGATGCCAGCATAGTAATGCATATGAGGGTTATCTTTCATACTGTTGCTTACCACAGTATCATTTCCCAAAGTCACAGTAGTGTTCTGCAGAAAATTCAAGGTTTCAGTGAATAGCTAAGACAAGGATTAAGCATGTACACATTACATGTGGTAGAACTTAACAGTCTTGTGTCTCCTCCCACTATATTTGATATTTCTTTAAAGTACTTCAGTGATCTTTGAATACTTCAGAAAGATTTCCCTAGCAGAGATTGCTGACTTGCAGATTTGTAGCCCTTGGCCTTTTTCCTGCAATATCTTTGAAAAAACTACCACTATACCTACTTCATCTGATCCCTAATCCCTCATCTCATGCTTCTTTCTTGTGTTCTTCTGAACAATGCTAGATACTTCCACACACAGCAATGCTCACCTCGAATACGTTGTATAGTCTTATCAAACAGTTATTTTCTGCCAGTTTGCAGTAAATTCTTCACTGTCACACATTCTCATTCATTTTTTTTCTGCTCGGAGGTTAGCAGCTTGCTTCCCCTTCTCCTCCCCCCAAAAATCTTGCAGTTGTATTTCAATCTTTAAATGCAACAAGACTTGCAATCAAAGCCCCTAGAGTGGGGAAAGTCCCAAACCATCCCACATCATCACAGTCTTCAAAGCAACTCCCAAAAGTCATTTGACTTAAAGCTATGTATTTTAAAAAGATTATCCGGTTAGATTCAAGGTCACATTCAAACAAAAAACAGCAGTAAAATTAGTAATTCCTCCTGCAGCTTGTTGGCCCCTTTCACATTTTCACTTCCTTTTCTTAGGCTAACCAAGACAAGGAACAAGAGGGCAGTATAAAACCACATGAGCTATTTATATCTTTCTTACTAGTTGAGCTCTCTTATTCTTTGAGATGAATTCTCTAGCGAGATCACCTTCCGGGGAGCCTTACAACTTGCTTAAATTAGGAAGCACCATTTGGTCTCATGAGACTGCTAGAGATTAGTCTACGAGAGCAATGAGCAACCCCCCTGCCCATTAGACAGAAAGAGAGTAGAAAAGCTTTTTATCTTACGCCACTGCCTTGCTTGATCCAGAAACTCAGCCACCAATTGCTAAAAGCTGTACTGCCCACATTCAGCACAAACAGTGCCATGATGACAAGGAATGCAAAAGGGCCTCCAGCTGCCTGAATGTAGACACCATAAACAGACCAGGGGACAGAGCCTTTCCCTTTCTCTTCCAACTGGACCAACTGGCCTGTGAAACAAAAGAGGAGGAAGAAAAAGGAGTGAAGAAAAGCGAGCTGTTCCATGAAACTTCTGTAAATTTGTGAACATATGCAAAACTACAGTCATTTTCAAACTGCAGAGTACTTTCAGAAATGCAGACATTACTTCATACGCGGAACTCAATGATTCAAACAGTTTCTCAAAAAGTCACATTTCATCTGCAGAATCATTCACATCATAGTATGTCTGAAAAAGCTTCCTCAGCACAGACTTAAATACTAGGCTGGTATCAGACTCTCTACAGATTTTTAAGCACTGCTGAAAGTAAAATTAACATTAAACATAGGGAACCACAGAACAAACGTCAGACCTTCTAATTCTTCATACCTAAATGCCATGCCCTGGCTAAGACTCTGTGAGTTCCAGGCTATACACATTGCCCTCTTAGGACAGGAGGAAGAGGTGGACTGAGAAACAGGGTATTACAACTCCTTTGTGCTGATGTTCTGACCAGCAGCAGCCTGATTGAACTTCAACATTGTGCAGGCACACATATTTAATGAATGTTCTTTGGCTGCTGCCCATGTCCTGTCATCCATGTTGAGTGATCATGACTTGAAAAAGCTTTCAAAACCAGAGAGGTATATTCCTAATACACTTCGAAAGCAAATATTTTAAGCTTATTGGTGTATAAAATAATTACAGCCAGAAATCTGACTAAATAGTTACCCTCTTCCTTCTTTACAACTTTCTCCTTCTTCACAGACCCTGTTTTGGTACTTTTGTCCTGGGGTCTTTTCAGTGAACTGTTTGTGTTCTTCTTTATATTAATCTGCAGGGAAACAATGACAGTAAACATACCGAAGTAATTTGCTTTGACATTTTCATATCTGAACCCAAACTTTTTACATGCTGCCTCCTAAGAACAAAAGCTTTCAATAGTTTAGCATTCATATAACGGAGGTATTAACTTTGCTGTTATTATGGATGACTGCCAACTCTAGTGGATTAAATTCTCCTCCTCTCTTAATCTGAACTGCTACCAGTCTGTACTGGTAGCGTGCAAGGTTAATTTCCAGAATCAGTGACACTATGAGCATACACAGAGAAGAATGAGAGAAAGATAGAATCCCCTGTCCCTTTTAAAAATAACTCACAATTTTATTAAGAGGCTTTTTTGCCCCAAACACTCTAGTACTTCACTCAGGAAAGCTCTCATGAAATGTCTGTAAGGATGAAGTCAGGTTAACTTGGTCTTCCAGAAATCAAATGTCCAAACACTAAACTGCACTTACTGTTCCAAACCCAGCCATCTTCCACAAATGGAAGTTACAACCTGTTCAGAAACAGTCTACATTAATTGAAACCACCTACACACCATTCTCAGGGTCATCTTCCCACACTTGATGTGAGAAGAAACATCTCACATATATCAAACCACAGAGAATCTAACTTTACCATCCATTTCTTCTTATCTCACAGGGAATGCAAATTAATGCTCCTTCCATGAGCTAGTCTTTACAGAGAGACAGCAAAGGTCAGCCAAGCATGCAGACTGGAGAATCTCATGTTAACTATCACGACATTAATCTTACAATGGCAGAACTATCATCTTCATGCCTCAGGATATGCAGAGTAATGCATTATATTCTTTTACTTCTTTAACTGCCATCTCCCAGGAGAAAATTTCACCCAGCACCTTCTATATCTTGTATTTATCACAATACTACCTTTTCAGAAACTTTATTTTTTTAAATGTCTGCAACTTGTAAATATGGAGCCTCTCATCTCTTAAAAAATAAACTGCTGATGTGCTTCTTAACCTCTTCTTACAAAGAGAAAATGCACACAAGACTTAGAAAAGTAAATCATCGTCAAATATAAAGCAGCAAACTTGCTTACTCCAAAGAATAACTTCAGGAAACAAGCAGGAGAAAAGTGGAAAAAAATAGATTTCTGATAATTTAAATGCATGTCCTACTGAATGGTTCTTGTTATTGTCTAGATTTACGTTTTTTCCACCAACTAAAATACTGGAGCAGAAGTTCGCATTTACAGTCACTGTTTCATAACACAATGTCAAGCAACAGAACCCCACCACCCCCCCCAGCAAAGCATTTTTCATTACATTTCCAAAATACTGTCACACCTAACTTTTGACAAACTGCATCATTTTTGTTGTGCCTCAGTCACACCCATGTGAAAAAAGTAACAAACCATTAAGAAATTTTTCAGACAAAGGTTGTTCCAGGCCTGGGCTAATTTGGAGATATATTAAGAAGTGAGGTGTACAATAAAAGAGACAGGCTTCCTAGTTTGAGCATCACCAGGGGAGATGATACATTACTTTCATGTTCAACTCATGAGCTCATCGGCAGAGTCCTTCTACTAGGCATTCCCTAAACGTGAACCGTTGACTGCAAATACAAAGTGCTAATGAAGCACAGATTGTTCTACAGGAAATCTATTGGTCACATCAGCACATGAATGTGTGAAGCCATTTTCCAGTCTTCCAACTACATCATTTGGTTCATCTCATCAGAAAAGTCAACATTCAGAGCACCTCAAAATAAACAAGTACCTCAATATGTGGTGTTTCTCCCAGCTGTAGGTTATTAAAAATAGTTGCATAATCTCCATTTAAATTCATCAGTTCCTCATGACTTCCTCGCTCAGTAATGCAGCCTTCTTTCATGAAGATCACTTCATCACAGTCAACAAGATACTGGAGAAAATGGCAGTAAGAACAAGCCTCCATCATTATGTCCGCTCATCACACTCCCACACAATACTTTTCAGTAATTTATAGGCATCTGCATACAACACAGCTCTTCTTCTGTAACACACATCTAATATTCAAAGGTCCTGCATTGACTAGACCACCATGATTACTCTCACCATATACAAATAAAGTTATGTTCTATCAAAGCCAATCTGTTATGGATGACACAATTCAGGATACTTAAACATTGCAAATACTGATATACCAAGTATCAATATTTCTATGCACTGAAGATGGAGAAAAAAAATCTCAGATTACATCAATTCTGATTTACTGATACCAAATCTAAGTGTTTTCTGATGTAACAAACCAAGTTAGCAAAAGTTACCAGTCACTACTGGTAACATTAGCCAAATGTTACCAGTCCCAATCAGACACCAAGCAGCACTGGTATCAAATAAAGAATTAGATTGTGCTCCAGGCGTATTTGCAAACCTAGTTTGTAAACCATGCATCCTATAGGCAGACAGGATTGTGCTCTAACAGTTCAGGGCATAGAAATTTCCAGTATGAAAACAACTGACTAAACAACATTTCAAGAAATTCAAAGAAAAAGTGAGAGATGTTATACCTGAAGCTGATGAGTGATGAAAAGGACAGTCTTTGACTTCAGATGCTTCCTGATTGCACTGTTAAAAATGTGATTTCCAACATGAGCATCTAAGGCACTCAGGGGATCATCGAGGATGTAAATGTCCCTGTCACTGTACAGGGCTCGAGCCAGACTGATTCTCTGACGCTGTCCTCCACTCAGGTTAGCCCCTCGTTCACCAATCTGTACAGATACACACCGGTTATTTTATTTCTACAGCACCATGCAACATAGATACTCAGAGCTCAAGAGGTGACTGGGATGAAGCAGTCCATAAGATTTTTATTTATGTATGTATACATGCACACACCCCCACAATATTATTTACTGGTTTAATACTATATATATATTCTACTTTAGGTGTCCACTTCTTTGTGAAATGTGTTATACATTTAAACTCATGGTTAGTATGCTTGAGATGTGGCAGTATTTTGCTTATTTTACTTTTTTGTATTAACAAATCCATGCTTTTTTTCCTTAGCTATTTTAAATCAAGTTCGAATAGGTCCTGTTAAGGTATCTAAATTTACAACACAGTTAAAAATTCTCAAACATCAATATCTGAGTCAAAAACATGGCACAACTCTCAGCAGCCAATGGCCTGCACTGATAAGTTCAGCTCAAGATAGTACATTCAACAATTTGGCTTACATGCATACCAGACTGATGTTCTCCTCACTCCAGTCTAGTCTGCCAAATCAAAACTACTTTCTCCATCTACTAATTACTATAAGCAAAATTTGTACCTCTGTCAGGTCCCCATTTGGAAGGATGGCTAGATCAGGCCTTAGACAGCAACCATTCAACACCGTATTGTATCTAAGGAACAAATAGATAAATAGTAAGAACTCGGGTTTTTATTAGCTAGCACAGCATTATCTCACTTTCTAAACTAATAGCAAACATACCAGCAGCCTGAAACAAATGATCTGCCTTGAATTCCCAGGAGGAAATTGAAGACAGTAATTAATCAACTGCCCAGTAGAAAAGGAGCTGGGGGTGTTCAGCTTGGAGAAAAGGAGGGTCAAGGGGGACATTCTCACTCTCCAACTACCTGAAAGGAGGTTGTAGCAACATGGGTGTCAGTCTCTTCTCCCACGTACAAGCAACAGGACAAGACGAGTTAACCCAAAGTTGCACCAGGGAAGGTTTAGATTGGGTATTAGGAAAAATTTCTTCATCAAAAGGATTGTCAAGCATTGGTACAGGCTGCCCAGGAAAGCGGTTAAGTCACCATCCCTGAAGGTATTTAAAAGACATGTGGATGTGGCACTGAGGGACATGGTTTAGTGGTGGACTTGGCAGTGCTTGGTTATTGGTTGGACTTGATGTTAAAGGTCTTTTCCAACCTAAAAGATTTTGTGAAGTATTGTGAAGGTAAGGATGCAATTTATTTCCAGGGACAGCTAGCGCAGGCCACAGGAAGGGCCTGGCTGGGGAAGAGCCACGGAAGATGCCAATACATTGCAAGCAGGAGTTGTGTTTAAAGAAGGAAAGACCAGGACAGCAAGAGCAAATGACACTGCAGTGCTGCTCCACAGCAGCTGCTAAAAAACAGAGGTCAGACAGTACTCCAGCATGAGGTACAGCCCTCACCACAAATGAGCAATGACAGACACGCTGACAGCCATCAGCTATACAGACCACATGCAAGAGAGACAGGCTCTTAAATGAGACTTAAAGTCTTAAAGACAGACTCTAAAAGGATACATAGGCTTTAACTGCAGTACATTCTGTATCAAAATTTCTCACATTTGAGCCAAGAGTTGCTAAGCTTTCATGAAAATCAGCAAATAGTTCTGACAAACCTTTCTTCATCATATTCCTTGCCAAAAAGAATGTTGTCCCGAAGTGTAGCATTGAGAATCCAGGCCTGCTGGGCCACATATGCAAACATTCCACTTACTGCAATGCTACCCTCCAACAGGGTCATCTGAAATTAAAGATAAAACTGTGAAATTATGCTATTCCATGTTTAGAACAGACTTTCTTCTACAGACAAATAAATGAAAGAAGAGGAAAGAGAAGAACAGAAGTAGTCAAACAGGAATTCTCACCTGTCCTAAAATGGCTGAGATAAGTGAAGTTTTTCCACTCCCCACACTGCCACAAATTCCAACAAGTTTTCCCTAGACAGAGAAAAAATAAATTATGGCACTCATTCCTTACATACTCCATCTGTTTCAGAATTTGGACTACCTTTTGTACCTCTGAGGGGACAGCTGGACATTAATGACAGCTATAAAGGGACATAATAGACAAAAAAGCAAGACAGTATTTTAACTCTTGAATAACAAAGGGTGAATACGATCCCACAGTGGACTAAAACCACATCAACTCTGCAGGTAAAAATTGATGTATTTTAAGATCAGCTTCCCTTTGACTGAGTGTGATACAGGCCCAGAAAATGCTGCAGTCAGACAAAAGCACTAAGGCCTGCCTGAACAGAATGCACCAAGATGCTTTTGAGAGTGGTAAGGGAAAATATAAAGAGGGGAAAGACTGAAAGAAAAACAGAATTTAAGATATATGGGTCCAGTAAAGCTCCTTGCCTAAGAGATGCAGTTTGCCAAGGAACACATACCAAAAAAAGGCTAGAGTCCAGCCACTTTGAAGAATTTCTCTGAAATAAAATGGATGGGTTGATACTCACATTAATCAATGAATTAATCAAAACTACTTTTGTTTCTTCTGTGTAAAAAATGTAAAGTAGACAAAAAGGGTATATAGCCACTTGTAGAATACACTGCTGTGCCTCTTCTCATTTACAAGCTTCTGACAGAAAAACAGCCTTTACATTTTCAAGTAACTGTATACTCCTTTTTCAAGGCTATTTTTTAAACTATAGCATCCTCCTCAAAATTTAAAATATAGGGTTTTTAACAGCTTAAAATAGTTTAAACTATCTCTCTACTCATATGACTACAGAAGACAATTTAACCATAAATACCCTAAGTACATGGAACCCATTACTACAACATCCAACTGCCAAACTGCAAAACTTTTGTATTTGTAGATGTCATGTATCAAATTCAATGCTTTTTCTTTGACATTTTACGTGCTTTTACCCATCTTAGAATGAGGACTCCAACCACTTTTAAATTCTTGAAAATCTGTGTCCTTCTACTGTACAAAAATTCTCCAGGAAGAAAATTGCATGTTCTTCAATGAAAAGAGCTGTTAGGCTCCATTAGAACACCTAATCATCTAAAATGTTCACCTAGAACATAGCTGAAACCCTGCCAAATTATCAAATGGCTGCAGGAACACACCATCTACCAATACCCCACTGATAACCCTGTTGCCCTGCTGATTCTTTAAGCTAAATGGCTCATGTACTGTACAGAGAGCTACAAAGAACAAAACCATCAGTTAGATCTGAAAGCTATACAACCTGCAGTTGTTTCATAGGCTGCTTGCAAAGATCTAGTTTGCTAAAATGGCACAGCTGTTTACAGCAAGATCAGACTCTGCATCCTGGATACTGCAGTTGCCGTGGATATTACAGGAGTGCACAAAAGCAATGTGCTCCATTTCATGCAAAAATACACAGCGCTCTATTCCAAGGCACAGCTAAAAATGAGGCCTTTTGAAAGCTCAGATTTCTTCCTTTTTTCTCTTACCTTTTCTATCTCCAAGTCAATGTTGTACAGAGTCCTCTGAAGCCGAAGGTTAACCAGGTGGATAATTTTGTTCTCCTCTTCGGGGCTAGGATGGTCATCACTGTCCACTAGAAGATGGCCCTTCTGCTCTGCCAGCACAGCTTGCTGTCCCTCATTCTGTAGCTTCATTTTCTCTTTCTTGCCCTTGGTGACTTTCTTGTCTTTTTTCACTTTGGGGGTCAACTTTGGTGAGCTCTGGACGCTGGCGTGGGAGAATTCCCAAGCCAAGGTAGCATTTTTCACCTCTATCGCGGTGTGAGGATTGGCTGGTTTTTTCTTTATCATATGAACCTCTTCCATTAGAAATAAACTCTGATAGGAGTTGTGAGAGAGGTGTAAAGATGAGACACCTGATCAAGACTGGGAGACAAGCCTATGGCACACTCACGCAGCAAAACACATCAGGCTATACAGTAGGAGGAAGCTGAAGAGCAAAAGGTAGCTCATTAGTGTCAACTAACTCCAGGCCTGCTAGGTGGCCGGGGCATTCCTGGATGTGGTGGAAACACTTTGACACACAGATTTTTACAGAACTGCAATACTCTGGATGTGATATGAGAGGGGCTTATTCTTTTAACACTGTTTGCAACTGCAGCTGTGTAACTTCCGGTTTAAAGCCATGAGTAGAATACATCGGTTGATAAAGAGAGGTCACTTTGTGGGAAAGTGACGGACTTGTCCTGCACACCAACTCATTATAGAAGGAGACAGAACGATGGAGATAGAATGACTTTTAACTTCAGCCTTCACCCTTCAATTTTTCTGCTGGGAAAAAGTCATCCCACACAAATTTAGCTGACCTTTCTATCGTAGGCTGCTTGACAATAAGTAGTAAGCCATTAAGTTCATTGTATCACATTTTCCACCACATCCATCAGTATTTACAATCAACACAGATTACGAAGAGATTTTTTTTAAACAGTTTAATAACAAGATAAAAAAAAGTGTTTTCCACTTACATAATTTATGTTTTGAACTAAGAAGCCTTTTGTGAAGACTTCTCAATTCTCAGCCTTATTCTTGCAATTGTTATGCTCAAATCATACATTCATAAGAAAGCTCATACTCATTTACAGAACCAAGAAGTCAATTACATTCTTACTGTCATGTTGAGAGTATCCCCACCTTTCGTTACACTCCCTGCACAGATTACACTTTTTACAGTCAAACTGGGAGATATTATAATTTCCCCTCTTCTCCTCTCCCCAAACTCCCTTCAGTGCACTTGGATTTAAAAAAGCCTGATTTGGCATAACTCAGATGATGAAACAAAAATGTTCAAAAGCAATGGTATTTCAAAACCTTTCTGCAGATCCCAATCTCCTCACACCCAGGAGTGTTTCATGAATGCATTACAAAGGATCCATCTATCTGTCAATGCTTGTGGAATCCTGTTTGGAAATTTCTGCAATGTGCAATGCACTATTGTCTTCAAGGGAGAAGCCAAAATAAAGGCTTGTCCTCTGAATTCATAATGAAGTACACACAGCATATTCACTCCACAGGGACTGAAGGATGAGATAAGATTGCTTATATAGGGGTTTTAATTTTCTGCCATAGATTCTGTTTTCATGCAGATGGTCTTAAAAGGGAGTTTAAGAATTATTATACTGAGAGCCATTTGGTCTTGTATTCTATCTCCTACAGTGGCCAACACAAAAATCCTGAAATCATTAAATAAGAATATTTTGCTTCCCTCACTAGTATCATCTTAAATTTCTAATATTTCTTCACTAGATTTATATCTCTTTTGCAGAATCCAATAATGTGGAGTGCTAAGACCTTCCAAGTCTTCCCTTAATTTCTATTATACACATATAACACCCCACACAGTTAAAACTGCAAGCCAAATGACTGCTTACCTTAAATCTGTCAACAGAAACAGATGCCTCAGACAGAGACTTCACTGAGAAAGGTGTTACTTTTAGAGCAAAAGTCATTGAATTAAAAACAGTGACCACTGTGAATGCCTAAAAATGAGACAAGAAAGAGAATCACATTTGGATGCAATATACTAACAACTCCAACCTTTTAAACGGTGAAATGTCACAGCAGCAATCCAAAGCCGTGGAAAAGGATCACAGTCCAAGAATAACCATTTAAATTTTCAACATATTCTCAAATGGCAGAAAACAGCAGATCTACCCAACTCTTTCTCCTGTGCTTTGTAACAGACCAAGAGAGACATCTTCAGTTGGGTTTGGAAGTCTACTCAAAGCAGCAGCTAGCAAATTCTGCACTAGCCTATTACTTGAGAAGACCTAAGTTCAAATCGTGTTGTAAGACATTTGTGCTGTTCGCATCCAGGCACACTGTAAATCAAAAACATCCAGTAACCCAAATGCCCTGAATAGCAAATAGGAGTGCTCATTTACATTCAGTTCCAAACCTGTTCCAGGAAGTCAGGACTGAAACAGCACTGAGAACTTTTTGTGCAAAATATCAGACTACATTTGCTGCTGTCACACCCATCAGATGTTCATTTCTGTGAGAAAGGCTACAGCCGGGCCACACAGGCACAGCCACAAAGCAAAGAACATAGTGAAGAGAAATGGCTTGTAGCAATATTGTAAAGAATATTTTCAACACTGCGGTAAGTTACCTGAGCTGCTGTAAGATCGTAGCCAAGGATCATGTGGACAGAAAAGGTCACCACACTGGCGATGACCACAACTATGGGCGCCACACCCACAGTGATGCTCTGGAAGTAGCCCGCACGCTCCAAGATTTTACGTTCTTCCTCACGAATTTCTAGAAATATATATTTACATTTGAAGTACGATTTGGGAGGTACATACACAACAGACACTACCATAGCACTAAACACTAAGAGGCCTAACTCTACGCTTTAGCACTTATATATCACATTATATACCATCTCATCTAAAGACTACAGTTCCAGAGGAGCAAACTATAATGCTCTGTAAATCTCCATAAGGATAGATACCTTTTAAATTTAAAAATGGAGCAGCCAGCACATTTACGATAAAATTGATAAAAAAATTGAAAAAAATTAAAAAATTAAGATTAGTGCCAAGCCACAAACATAATTATGCTAGAAGGTGAAACTTTAGAAGCAGGTCTGTTTGTCCAAACCATCATGCATAACAAATAGGAAGCCCCAAGGATGAAAGTGTTATTGCATTGTATATACATCAACATCTACGGTACTAAGCAAGGAGACACCAGGCTACTAAGCAACAGGGCTCCTGCTCAGAAGGGAACATTTACAGATTGTATGAACTCACTTTGAACATTCTGAGAAAACGGTTTGACCCAGGCATACATTTTAATGAACTTAATGTAATTAAGAACTTCATTCATCTTCTGCACACGCTCATCTGTTGTTGATACACATTTTCTTCTGAAATAAGCCGTGAGGCGTGAAACAAACATCTGAAACAAAAGGCAACACCATGCAACATTAATGGCAATTCAGAAAGAGCAAGTACGTTCAACTCATCCTAATTACCAGAGAAAGCCAACTTTGAATCTGAAAAAGGGATTCAAGGATGGGGCAAAGCAACTGTTGTTCTACCATAAAAGTCAGGCTGGAAATACTATTCATATTCTCCCACCCCATCTGCACTGAACACTGCATTCATGATAACAAGTTTTAACAAAAATAAAATTTGTGAAAATAAAGGTGTGTGCTTTTACCAACATTGAATACTACCAGATTTGTTAAAGTTTCTGAAGCACAAAGACTATAAACACATTAACCTAAAGACATATCATGTCGACCCTCATGGCAAATGAATAGTAGAACCCAATTTAGCCAACCTTTTAACCTGGTCCTTAAGGCAAAAGAGCAAGCTCGACTTTGCACAGCCAGATCAACTTCTACCATATGCCAATGCTACGAAGGTGGTAAAACAGTTTTAACATTTTTACTAAACCAATCTAAAAATAAGCAGCTGTTCAAGTGTTTCTAAGGTTTTGCTACTCTTACATTCCTGGTCTGAAATTCAAAACCAACACAGTAATTTCAGAAGTTTTCAGCCCCTTGCCCTTCTTCATACTCCTGCAATCTCTTTTGAGTCCCCATCAATACAGAAGGACTGCTGAAAAGAACTGGGAAAGATGACCAAACTCCACTCTTCATTCCCCTCTTATAAAATATTATTCCCATTATTTTAATTCTTACTACTGGCCAGATAAAATGGACCAAAGTGGACCTCACAACATTCAGCCTCCATGCTTTATAAAAATTTGTATAATTTTAACAATGAATACATTGACACATCTTCAGCAGCCTTACACGACATCTTAGAGGCAAGAAGATTTTGGCTTGAACTAGGCTATTTCAGTGCTCATCAGAAGTAGAGGCAGGATTAATCAAGCACACGTTCTCCCAGATATGGTGCTTTTCAACACCTTTTGTTGAAATGAAGAGCAATGTGCTCATGCAACACTGAGCTCCTATACACAAGCTGGAGGCCTTGTGTCTTTCCAACCTTGACCACAAGCACCTAGCATTTCGCAATTTGATTTAGCTGTGCATCTATGCATCTATACATCTCAGTCAAATCTACCAGGTTTCCTATTTCCATTTTTTAATTTATTTTGAGCTTCCTGTTTCCAAATTTCTGCTTCATACACTGTCTCCAGAAACACCTTCAATAACACCTTTGATGACATGCAGCACCATAAATGGACTAAATCTAGCACATTTCAACACCTCCTATTCAGAACTATAGATATGTCTGACCTAATAAAAATGAAGCAAGTCTTAACTCTTTACAACTCACCATTGCTGGGTAGAAAAGGATGAAGACAGCAGAGCCCAAGAAGCCTGTTGGACCCAGAATAATCACATTATAAACCATTCCTAAGATGGCCACAATAGGGCCCCCAGCCAACAAACTGCCAACTGCTGCAGCTTCAAACATCCTTTGACCATCATTGGAACACACATTTATGAGCTGAAAAATACACATAACAGATCATTTAGATTTAAGGCACGGCTCATTCTCAAGAGAATATACCACGTATCCCTTTTCACATTGCAGTTTCCAAAATGACGCTACAGCTTACCTCTCCAAGAGACTTTTCTTTGATGTTCTTCAGCTTAAGAATTTTCTTAAATGCCATTGTCAAGACAGCTCCACGCAGTCTAACCCCCGTGCGGTAATTCAAAGCCCAGGTTAGTGCGAGGGACCAAGATCGCACCACTTCCGTCATAAAGATGCCAAAAACTAAGAACAAGCTGTACTGCAGGTTGGACTCACTCTGTTGGGTATACTCCAGAAGATGTTTCACAACGAATGCCTACAGGAAGAAATGCAAGCTTGCATGAACACCCCATCATCCCAGAAGACCATGCAACAACTTTATGTTAAGTTAGAAATAAGTAGGCTACTTTGCTTTTAAAAGAGCCGTTTGAAATAGAAAGCATCTTCTTTCTAGAAGTAAAAGGTGTCAATACAAGAAGTACTGTAACACAAAGCCCTGCTGAGAGCCAAGCACTGAGTCAAATTTAGTAAGTAAATAGAGTTTAATTTGGAATCATATTCCTCGCAGCACGCTTCTAATCCTCCGTGTCTTCTAACTTAACATAAATCTGTCTGTCAGCTGAAAGCAATGCATTATCATATAGAAGAATTTTAAAATATAGTCACTACTTATACATCTGCGCACATTAAGAAACATTCCTTTACGTGACATTAAGACCTCTTTTATTTTATCTTTGGCTTGCTTCAAACGTGCTTATTTGATAAAAAGGAACAATGTACCTACAGTTGTAGAGGGGAAGAGTGAGAAGGACATTTGCAAAACATTCCTGGAAATAAACATCAGCAGTTTAATAGTAAAGAAAAAAACAAGTAGAAAGCACAAGGTACGCAATACCACAAATCATTAGGGATGGGGAGAAAAAAAAAAAAAAAAAAGGAAAAAAATTAACCATTTGATCCCTCCCCATACCCTCTCCCCCCAAAATCATAAACACTTTACCTCAGGAATCACATTTCAAACATCACCTGCAAAAAGAGGACAGCCCCCAGAACCACTGATTCCCACCTCCAGCTCTTTGTGGTCCAATGGCACAACATAACATCATACAACTCAATCACCAGCAATACTAATTAAATACTATTGACTGCGAAACAATAGGCTTTTATTTGAAATAAAGTGTCATCTTAAATGGTAACATCTCAAAAACACTGTACAACAGGTAGAGCATTGTATAAACATACAATCTGCACATACAGGATAATTATAAAGGACTAACATCTAACAGTCAGTCTTAGCCTCTAACATATGCTAGATTTGAAACTACACACAAATTATAAAGATACAAAAACAGAATAGTATTTGTTCATGAAGTCCAAAAGAAGTCAAACTTGCAGGTGCCAACAGAGGAGGCTTCTGAGGCTGCACAAATTCTGAAATCTGGTTTAAAAAGTATCCTACAATAAGGCTTCACAGACAGCAAAATATTTCCTAGAGAACTTTTCAACAAATGATGCTTTAAGATACTGGTGCTTTTGATATGCTAGTACAAAGCAGAGAATTACCTTTGCCCACAATAAAAAGCAACAAAAAAAATCTGAAATCAAAGAAAATATTTGAGAAGCCTTTCACATCATAGTCCGTTGAAGTCCTCTTGGCTAAACCAGGTTTTGCAAATAAGAGTTCTGTATAGGTTGAAGAGAGAGGAGAAAAAACAAAACCCCACTATTTCAGCAAAGGTATTGATAGCTATAGCCCAGCACCAAATAACAGAAAAAAATGGAGATCAAATTCATCTGTTCTGAGGAAAGTAATTCTGCATGTCAGAACCAAGGAAACATGCTGTAAATAATTTTGCTCTTTCTTTTTCACAGCTGTGAATTAAAGCCAGATGTCCACCAGGTTCTAGAATGGCCAGAGAAAATTTACATACCAATCCCTGAACAAATATGAGGAGCTCACATTCACAGATCTATTGCATTCCAGCTCTCTCCTTAACTGGTTTTAGTTTTACATCGTGTGTTTGGACCACAACTGCATACAGTTGGTTTGCAGTTACTAAAGGAGATTACTCACTTCTTTTTCCCATATTCAATCCAACATATGCAACCGAGTCACTGAGCAACTGGGGTGAAAATCCCCCTTTTTCATCACGAGCTGTAACTCAGCATGGTCGCAGAGCATTTTCTCGTACACCACAGCATTGCGAAAGTCTCCAAGAGAGGATGTATAAAGATAGCAGATGTTTCCTGGGGTCTCATTCCTCCCAAAACTTTTTAGTGCAATCTTTCAGCACTATGTTATAGATTCAGCATCTCCCGTGATGAAATAGAGACCAGCTTACATTATACCCCCATTTTTTTTTTCCAGAAGAAAGAAAAGAGGAAACAGCAGATTAAAGAATTTTGAAAAGGGAGGGGAAAAGGTCACACAGAATTAACATTTGCGTCTGAACACATACTAGTTGAAATCAAACTAGTTTAATGACAAGAATCCAGCATAAAGTTATTTACAAAACAATAAAGTTACAGTACAAAACTCAAACTCAAGCTAATGGGGAAAAAGGAACTCCTGTGACTATTATTGTAGTAGTTGGTACTAGCTGCTCGGCTGTCTTAAGCATTCCCATTGAATAAACATTACCTTACCTTTGCTCTTGGCGTTGGCTCTGCCCAGCAGGACTGTCTCATTCTGACGCAGAAAACAGCCATCCTGAAAATTCTGAAGAACAGCTTCTGTCACTGGTCCCACTGCAGTGCCGGCATCCCTGCTGCAGCCAGCGTGCGACAGCACGGGGCAGGCTGCAACTGGAGCCAACTGGGAAATCGGGAAACTTACCTCCAGTAGCTTACCACTCCCCCCTCCAACAACTGACCAAACTGTCAAGCTGTACTCCATTAAGATAGCAAGTTTCCCCATCTCCCAAACAGGAAGAATAGCTCTGAACGGGTACATTGTTCAGACCTGGAGTTAAACTGATTATGTTTAGTAATCAAAAAACTTCTTTGCTCCTCAACCCGAACTTGAAAGTTTAGGTAGCTGATCAAATGACAGCAAATATTCACTGGAGATAAATAGTATCTCACCTATTCTAGCACATTCTGATGGTTATTACAAGGCATTCTGACACATGCAGCTGTCTCACCAGGTTACAGGTTTGGATATTGTGCCAGATGCAGAATTTACCAAAATAAATAAAAAATAAAAGAAAAAGAAAAGACCCTTGAAGGATCTATCCAATATAAAAAAACCCACACCAAAAGACCCCAAACACACAGGAAGTCTGCCACAACTCCTTTCCAGTTACAACCATCACAATGCTCATTAGCAAAGCGACAAAGCCACAGCTGTTGGCTGGCACTTCAAGGTCATAGACTTTCAATTAAAATTTTTGAAGTTCAGTAGTGTTTAACTCCATTTTATAGTTTTCACCAATATGGAAGTCAAGTCAAGTGCTTTTCCTGATATCCCTTTTCAGGTGACTGAAAGGGTGTAACAACACAAGAAGCACTGATACTTCTGAGGAGACAGCACAGGCATATCTATGAGGCATGCCATTTTTAAAAACAGGGAGGAGGGATGGTAAAGACTTTTCTCATGCCAAATGATGGAACCAGAAGGGAATTGTTCCTCACTCAGAGAAATTACTAAGGTTCCCTGTAAATGGGCAAATGTCTTATAGATAATTTTAAATTACCCAAAATCAAGCATCAATTGCAGTGGTAGCCCCCAGCCTAACCAAGTAGGTTGTTTTCCAACTTCCCCTCCTGCTCTCTCTCATTCAGCAATCAGCTGAGACAAATTGAGAAAATTACACTATAGAAATTAGGGGCAACCCTCCTGCAAGTTCTGTTCTAAAGATAAAAGCAGTTACTAAAGCCCTGTAGTGAAACAATGACAGAAGCTCTTCTTGGGGAAAGCTAGTGCTGTTAAAACCTTAATCATTATTTATGTTAATTATCAAAGTACATTCATGTATTTCATAACACAAGCTACTATAAATTATAACCAAGAAAACAATACCACAGAAACATTTATTGTTATTCACATTACATGAAACAAGGCAAACTTTAAAAAGTCTTAAAAAGCAGAACATTTTGATAAGACATTTAAAAGCAGGAAAACATTTTAAAAAGACATTTCACCTAACAGTGCACCCAAGTGTACTTACCCAAGAAATGAACCTTCAGCTTACCAGCACACTGAAACGTGTACTACTAGCAGTAATACTGCTCCTACTCCTCAAGGGAAATGTGTAGAGAATAAATTTAGTCAAGATTTCAACTGTAAATCTGCACAGCACGTGCAACAAACAGGTGACAAAAAATGGTGTGAATGTCAAGTCCCGTATGTTGTTATCTTCAGTATGACCCACAGCAAACAGCAGCAGTTCCTAAAGGCAGTAACATACTCTAACACTTCTCCTGTCTGACCGTTCTCTGTAGGATCAGTAAAGACTATACCCACACACCTCTTGAGAACTGCTTGCATTAGTTTTAAGTAGTGCTCTAATATAAAACTGTTTCATTCCACTTCTCGAAGACTGTGTTATTAAAGCCAATAATCTAAGATTAGTATTTTATCAGGCTGAATTTTATTCCAAGATACATTTACAGAATTGCAAAAAGAAAAAGAAAACAATTAGAAGACCTGCACATAAGAATTCTATGCAAAAAAGACCAGAGTTAAGGAACAACTTTAAACTATACTCAAAACCAAAGAGAAAAACAAGTGTGCGTTTCCTCCAAGATACCTACACTCCCCCACCCTTCTCCAAGAACTTGCCTCGGTATTCAGCAAGTGATCCACCAGCTGCAGGAAACCTATCTTGCATTATTGAATCACTATGGAATTTTGCCCCAAAATTTCTAGCTAGTCAGAACATTTAAGTGACTCTGCAATGAAACTTTAAGATTTTACAGTTGGCCATGAGATGGAGCCCTCTGGGGTTGTTAAAAAAAGGATGGATATTACTTACTGGTCCACTAAAACCCGCGAGTTGCGTGATCATCAGACACACTATGGAAATGATGAGCCTGGTGCGGCAGAAAATCCACACAACCCTCCGGAGAGAAGCATCATCAGGCCCACTTTCTTTCAGTTCTTCCTGCCACAATCTCTCTAGCCTAATAAAAACAGAAGCCTCATGTTATAAATTTTTCACCATGTGAGAAGGTACAATCTCATAGGAACTTTTTTGTGAAAATTCCAATCACTTCCTAGCTCAGAGCAACAAAAATTACTAGACATCAGAGAAATATATACATGGTACAGTCTGTTAGGTAAAGAGAAAAATCCGCACCTTGAAATTTCTATGTTGTGTTACTTCTACAGAAGAAAGGTATGAAAAACACAATGCCTTTGCTTTCCCTAAAGTCTCTTTGACAATCTTAATACACTGACTTGCCACAGCCTTTCCTTGCTGATCTGACAGAAGAGTTGTAGAGTCAAAACCTGAGAAAAATTCTCATTAGTCATGAGAGGTTAGCCTGATCACAAGATCCGACCATATTCAAAGCACCTTGCTATTGTCAGTATTAATTTTCATTATTTTAGCAGAAGATTATCTTCAGTGTAGCCTTAAGAACTTTGTTTCGATAAAAAATAGACATACAAAATCAGAAAAACAATTGCTAAACACTCCTGGAGACAGAATCCTCTAAGTTCACTGATATCAGCAAGAGTACAGAAACGGTGCAGCAGGAGGAAGTGGTCTCTGAAGGACAAAACTAAATTCCACTATACTGAGAAAGACAGAACAAAATATCACTGGTGCTTTTCTAGGGCAATATTGTATCATTGCCTGTGAACTAACGTATGGGGAAAAAAAAAAAGAAAACAAGGAAATAAGGAACAAGATGTCTCTACCTTCTGCAATTGACATCTGAAGACTCATGACTTGATAAAGACCATACATCATTCATAAACAACTCCCCTTTTTTGTATGCTCTGTGGGCCAAAGGAGTTAGCCAGGAGAAGGTCATGCAGGAGAAAAGCCCAGCATTATCAACAGGGTGCTCGTGTCTAAAAGAAAAAAACAAAAAAAAAGCAAACACAAATGAAAAAAGAAAACAGAACTGTAAATCCCTGAGAAAAACAAAGCCTCCTCTCATTGAAAGTACTCAGAGTACCAAATAGCCCACACCAGTCATACTTGCTAAACAAATCTGATGTTCTCTGTATCAGTCAGCAGACCTACAGCTGCAATTCTGCTTTGTGAATGGTTTGAAAAGCAACTGCTGTATCAGTTCTTTTGTAGCCTAAAGACTTACTTGGAAGTAGTCCGTATGGGCTTCAGCACATTCAAGCCATGGTGGTATTTGCTCTTGTGATGCTCTTCATCCAGCATTCTCAGCTGGGAATGCACAGAGGTGTCCAGTGGCAGGCCTTCTGCCCGAGCAGCTGCTTCCAAGGCATCCTGGCATTCAATCTGCTTTTACAAGACAGTCAGAGTAGTCAGACTTCAAAACTACTTTTAAAGTCCATGATTCCCAACTCCAGCAACTCTGCTCCACTTTCTTCTGCAAAGTATCGCACAACAACCACCACTATAATTTAAATGTCCTAGAGGACAGGCTTCAGGCTAGCAGCAAAGAGACAGAAAGCACACATTCTAGATCTGCATTAGATTGCTGAATTTGTAAAGCATTCATTAACACTAGTACTGTGCCTGTGCACTCAAAGGATAAATGGACAGACCAGACTTATCTTGCATCCTGCCACAGGTAATACAGTAGAGAAAAATTACAAAATCAACTACCTATAACATCAGTTCAGGAAATCAATGACTGGCTTATGCCATGAATTTAAGACATATATTTGAGATGAATTTACATGCTCTCAGTGTAATTTAGAAATTCTTATTCACAGAAATTTCAAATTGTTTTCAGAATACTACTAAAGTCCCTTCCTCAAAAATATCTTGGATTAGATCAAAAAAGAAATACACATTAAGCAGAATTGTACTTTCTTTTATCATATTCCTACTTTTCTCTTTTTCCCTAAACTAAAAGGAACAACTATGACAATTTTCTCTGCTCCCTGCCACGCTTCTAAACAACTCAGCAATTTTATTAAAAACCATTTAAAAGGCAATTCTTAGATCAGGGGAGTCTTTCCATCATCCCAGTGAAAGGCAAACCTAAACAATTATCTAAGAGGAGAGAGGAAACAGCAATGATATGGAGTAGTTAAAATGTTGCAGAGTTCAAATAAACCTGTTGATCAGAAGCTAGATGTGGCAAAACTATTTGAAGATATAAGCTTGTTATCTATACTCACAGAGGGCTCACTATTGGTTCTGCTAATTTAATAGACCATTTATTGCAGTGCCATGTTACCTGTTTGTAGTCTGGGGTTTTTTTGAAATGGAGCTACTTTGTGGGGAAAAAAACCCCGAGTTCTGAAGGAAAAACCATCCTGGCAGTCTCACAGAGATACTATGTTTACCCTTATTAGTTGCCTTACCAGAGCAAGTTATTTTGTTTCTTTGAAAACAGCAACTGGTCCTGACCTCAAAAAACATACTCACTAAACCTAAAGCTATGATTACAAAATAAGATAGGGAAGTACTAAGAAAGCACAAGAATATTACAACATTATAACACATGAAGTGACTCAAAAATATGCCACGCAATCTGAATTAAAACACTTCTCACTCATTTTATATTAAATTACTGACTCACTAAGGGCAATATCGTCTTACTAAATCCACCCAAATCAGCATTAATAAGAGACCTGCCAAAGATGTCTCGAAGGACTCAGTAGTGGGGAAAAGTTCTGCACCACTGATTTTCTGCTTACAGCAGAGGAATTCATAGTTAGTTTGCTATGTTACCCTCTGCAAGAGCCCCAGGCAAATCTGCCCAAACACCCTGCTGCTGATAAGATGCTTGTTTGTAAGTGACGCCACAGGCTATTTGCAGAAATCACTGTTTTCCAGAGCACACAAAAAGTGCCTGCAAGTTCAACAAAAAAAAAAGAAAAAAAAAAAGTCTTCAAAAACTAAACCCACTGTATTTGTCAGCAAAAAAAAGTTCTTCACCCCTTACAAACAAGAATAGCTTTTTAATAAGAAAGCACAATTGCAAGATACTGTATTTTCATGCAGTCCAAAGATAATGTTCTTAAGCACTCACTCTGAAAAATAATTAAACTCTCCAGAGCTAGTCAACAGAATTCTCTCAAAAAAGGTGGAAAAGACGCTTTGATAAAAGGCTAGAGCACTGCCTTTGAAGTCTTGCCATACAGGTAAAGTATTAGCACAAACCCCTAGCTGAGAATATTGCTCATCTCCAGCTTGGAAAGGTTGTCAAAATCCCACATGTACAACTATCAAGAAACAAGTGCATCACACTACTGTGCAACTAAGATTCTAAGAAAGACCATACAGTTGTGTGTCATGTTAGAAAACCTTCAAAGCACAGAGTTTTATCAGGAAGAAATGAGACTCCTAAGCAGTTTTACAATGCATTTCTAGAGCAAAAGACTGAAGTACAAAATTTAGCAACAGCCCCACTACTGTTCATTTAGGTTTCTGAATCCCTGTTGTTTTTTCAGGTGCTCATCAAGTGGCAATAGCCTGACTGCCTGCATGCATGTACAGTTTTATTGGAAACTAAAACCTTGAAGAAGTCATTAGCAATGTGGTATAACAGGCTCCAGCACTGCTCTTGAAATAAATGTCTAATAAATCAAGCACTATCAAACAAATCAGACAGCACTTTTTCTAATTCAGCAACTTACTTATACACCAATACAAGCAATGAACCAGGTGATACAACACAGTGTTGATAACTCTAAAGATAAGCCCACAGAAACAAAGCAAGTCTAAATCAGAGATCACTAATGGCACAGAGGGGATATAATTCAGATATTTCTTGGAAAATAGCAGCTCACTACTTGGTATCATCAAAAAGGCCAAGAGACAATGAAGAATCGTTACAAAAGACACAAAGAATAAAGCAGGAAATATTAGCATACCACCTAAAATCTTACGGTTTGCCTCCTTTTTGAACACCAGTTGGTCCCCTGTCACTTCAGTTCAATAAGAGTATTATACTTAAAATTACTTTCTGCGAGCAATGAGAACAGTTGGAATAGGAACAGCTCCCACACAAGCATAAATTTAAGACTTTACAGCTGAATAGGAGAGAGGAATAAAGATCAGGTACAGGAATTTGATAGGTCCATAAAGTCATGAAGGGCATGAAGAGGAGAACTACGGAATGATCAGCAACTGTTCTTACAACAAAAAAACTGGGGACACTCGGTGAAATTAATGTTTTTCCACAAAGTACACTTAAAATTTAAAATTCTCTGTCATAGGATGCTGTAAAGTTCAAATACATAAATGGACTAAAAATGGCAGGATTAAACTCACATAGAATAAGCACATCATGGCTTATTATTAAATGCATAAGAGAGGGCAACAGCAATCATTTACCAGGCATCTTATTAATAGCTGATGGATTCAAAAAAAAAAAAAAAAAAAAAAAAAAAAAAAAAGAAAAAAAGAAAAAAAGAAAAATCTGGAGCCCTGGGCAGCTCCTCACAGAAGGTAATGGTTCTGCACTCCACGTTTCACGATGCTGTGACACACCTGGGTACAGGATGATGCGATTCAACAGATGACTGGGAAAATTAACAGATGAAGAAAAAAATCCTGAGGGCAATCCCTGAGAGTACGAAGAGTACTGAGGAAGTACCACTACACACAATACTGTCTTGTTCTTTTACCTCCACAGCAAGTTCACAGGCAGAAGGCAAAGAGAAGCATGGCTGGTGCTGCTACCACAGAGCACACCTGCCCCCTCCAACTTTCTGCAGCTTCAGAGAGCAACAAAACCTTACCAGCACCCGTTATGATGTCTTGCCTAACAAACTGCTCATAGCAATAGTGACCACATAAGATAATGCAAGAGCCAGGAAGATAACGTGGTTGGCTCATGACGGAAGGTCTGGGCAGGTAAGGAAAATAAGTAATTTAAGGGCAAGGAAAAAGATTTGCTCATTAAATTTGCGACAGCAATACCAAATTCACAATCTGCGTACCAAGGCCAGGTGAGAAGGCCATGAAAATACTGAAAATTTAGGAGCCAAGCTACAATGTTATCAAATACACACAGCGTCAGAGGTTAGCAAGATGAAAGTTCTGTAGGAAGCAAGTGGGGCATCAGGAACATTATGCAGAAAGGCAAGCAAACTCACATATGTGAAATAAAAGGATACTTCTGAAAACCTGCTAAGCTGCCAACACGGGCATTTATCTCTGAGGATGAGGAGTGGGTGAAGGGAAAGGAGGCAGCTGTGTGGTATGCAGGAAGAAATTAAAAAAAAAAAAAAAAAAATTTTTTTTAAAAAGTGAGATCCTAGGCAATCTCATATTTACAGAGAAGGTACCAACTTATTGCTTGACAACTGCAACATCAGATGATAACAGCAAAACCAGGCAAAGTAAAACAGACTTTTTTTTTTTTACATCTCTTATCTTAAAGAAAAAGAATTTAATGTATATGCTGCCAACATATGACCCAAACCCCACCCACCAACAAGTACTGTCTTCCTCCTCCATAAAGCAGAATATCTTCCAGGGTTCAGATCACCACAAGGAAGAACGTGCATCTCTTCTAGTCCTAGTGCTACCTGACAGGAAACTAGAGCAGAGTAGACATGAAATCTTCTTTTATTAATTCTTGCAGCTGATACAGAATACAAAACCTACTGTGGTTAATTTGTTATTATGTAAAGGTAAGACTGCTTTATTTAAGTAGTAAAGAACTCTGACTTAGCACCACTGCTGAACAGGAGCTCCCACTTCTTGCATTTAGAAGGCAGAGCTCAGCAGGTTTCCTCACTCTTTTGTTCAAGTCCCCAGTAAGGAGAGGCGAATGGGAAACAAACCAGCATGACAGAGCTCAGAACTAGGCAGGCACATGGGGAGAAGAACAACTAGATGATCACCAGTTCTGCTCAGTGCTTAAAGCATTCTCATTTTACAACTCTGGGATGAACAGCAATTTTAAAGTATTTAAGAGTTTTCATTAAAGGACTGGTGTTTCAAAACAAGATTAGTTATTAGTTGGTATGGGCTGGGGAAGAATAGGATCAACTGTTCCAGTCAACTTAAGGATAATTAAACCAAAATAAAACAAGAGCCTAGGAAGAGATTGCTTGAAAGTTGTAATTACATCCTTCTTCCCAGAAATCCTTCCAAGTCTTTCCAAGAATAACCCCACCTGAAAGTAGTTAGGGGGTAATAGTAGTAGTAGTTAGGCTTTTGCAGGTAGCACAGGCCACCCCTAAAGCCCTGGTGTGCAGACTTCTGTAAGCCACCAACCCCAGGAGCATCTGAAAACTAGGTAGGTTTGCAGGTCCAAACATTATCAAATCTGCTGTTGCTTGGTGAAGTAACAAGTGCTCAATGAACTTTATATTCCACTAAGACAATTTTCCTCTTCTCCTTTCACTGGGTTTGATGCAGTACACAATCTACAAAAGTATTAACAGAAAGATTTGCAGCATTAGACTCCCAGCCTACTCTGTAGCTAGAATGCTTTATAATACTCTGCCCGATTAGAACATGAACTATTTAAGACTAGTTTGGTGTATCATCCGCCCACACCAGCTGTCTCCCTGAAGGAGAGGCAGCAAGGAGCAGGCACTGGGCTAACTCACAGACAATGGGTGTGAGGAAGGAGGCGTTGATCCTTTAGACACCTACATACATTGACTACAAAGTACAGACAGCACAGCTGAATTCATACAGCACAGGGATGAGACCACCAGATAGCTTTAGAAGCCTAAAAATTACTGTTATGGCTTCCAGGAGTGTTGCAATGAACCAAGCCAAGGAGTTCAGACCTCCATTCCCTTCCACCTCCTGACAAGCGGAGTATAAATGAAAGCTCATGTCTCTGCTGCCTTCCCAGCTTCTGCCACAGGGAAGAATAGCTCCTTACAGCACCAACTATATATCTAAATGAAGGAATAAGTGCAGCTCTGCCATATTTCTCAAATGTGAAGAGAAAACTAGCTGTTCAGAGTGTGCTCTGACTTTCCACAAGAGTTCAGAGATTCAACAGCTTGAAGTCCAGTCATTTGCTCTAACACAGTTATATGTGACTTCATTACACAAGACCTCTGCAGTTACTCTTCTGGGCTATGATTAGCAGAAACTGAATTGGTATTTGAGTCATTGTTTCAAAGCTAGCCTGAGTTTAGGCATCCTCAGAGTAGAGCAGAAGTCTCTCAGTAGTGCCTGGCACTGATATGAGGGCTTTGCAGCCAAACAAGATCAGGGTATGCATGTTTGTGATGAGCCTGAATATTTTAGTCACATTCTTAAGCACTTTTACTTGATGAACAAAGTCCTTGTTGAGGACAGGCATATCAGTTTCTTCCAGGAACATTGCTTATTTGACCTTGCCCTTGAATTCTGGCAAACATTAGCACTGAGGTGAGATGTTCTAAATTTTCCTGGCAAATCCATTCATTCTTCTAATCCAGGAAATGCACAGTTTGGCACGTAGCATTCATTTTGGGATTTTGTAACAGTAGCTGCTATGTATACATCTGATAACAGCTGTGCACATGCTTAGGCTTCTGGTATACATGAATCCATGTATTGTTTTGCAGGAGAACTAGTATTCATGATCTTGTAATCAAAGGATATAGGATTTATTCAGAGCTGAGGTTGTACACGAAGCATCCAGCACTGAAACTACATAGTGCATGCACACTAACAGTATAGTAACAGCAGACTCCAACTGAATTGGAAATAATGATCATCCTTAACTACAAGTTTCTCTACAGAATTAGCATCCTATATGAGCTTGGACCACAAAGCTGGGAAACTAACTCCTCACTAAGCAGTTAAAACCAGCATAGCGGAGGCTGAGGATTTGAATCCTGACTTGCTCAGATAGGCTGTACTATCCTGAACCACATGCAGACAGCCTGCCATATGCTGGAGACATTTTTTCCAGTAATATCCTTTACTTGGGCCATGCTTAAACTAGGTCACAATAGAAGCTACGCAGATCAGTTTAGTACAACACCAGAAGCATCCAGGGAGTCTTTAACTCAAGCTTCTGTGGAGTGCAACCACCAGTGAGTGATGGCAGAAGATTTGACACCACAGCATTTACCAAGCCTAATACAACAGCCTTTTATTCAACTCACCTTCCTGTACTAACACATGCTTCCAAAAGCAAAGGACACCCCACTCAAGAGGCAAATTAAGTCTTGATTTATTTCAAGTTAAGTTCTCCAGTAATTTGATATATATCCATCAAATCCCTCTGGCAATCCTTATAATTGTACATGGAGTTTCTGAGATAGCCACCGGGCAGAATGGCTCCAGCACTAATATGGAACACTATAATTAAAAAGATACTGCAAGCTTTCCTTCACTGAAGGTTAATCTGCTCCTTATACACTTTCGGTCATGAGCAGGCTGATATACATATCTGCTTTGGACAAAGGGAATGCAACCAGCAGTAGTCAAAGAATGCTGGCAAGTGACAAGATCTGAGGTGTTATGTGGCTAAAACTTAGACAAAAAGATGGTTAGTGCACTAAAGGAGGTAGCCAACTTTTAATGGAAGCCATGAATTAGCCAGAACACCAGTGTTCCTCTAGAGAATGTCTCTGCCCAGAGAAGGATTTTGCCTTTTTGTTCCTCCTATTACTAAGTATAAGGCTTCTCAGATACAGTTAACCCCCCCTCCAAGTTTCAGGTAAACTTTTAGTACATGACTGGTTGACAGATACAGGCCTTTCTCAGCTGGTAGTATGTGCACATATACACAGAATACAAGGTAGAAATATCACGTCTTCAGAGTGGTTGGAGAATCATCTTAAAACATTCATCAACAACCACGTCAAGAATCTTGTGTCAAGTTGGCAAGTACTTCAGTAGCAGAAAGTTCAATGGCACAACAACTTGACAGAAATTATCGTAACCGAGATACATTCAGTCCTTTGGGATATCATGGAATTGATGCATTTTTAGAAATTGAGTGTTTGCTTCTGCACATCTAATTGTGTTCAAAGTTCTCAAAGATAACAGAACTACTGACAAAGGGTACAGTCACAGATATTCTAGGCACTGTCAGGGCAGTTCAGTCACTGAAACTGGGTCTGAGCAATGCTATCCTTCAATTTCATGCATTGTTCACCTTAGTCTCCATCATAGGAGCTTATGTGTTCCAATTTCTAACCTTCCTTTATATTTAAGGCCTTGACTTTTTCCTGCCATCTCCCTCCTCTCAATATGACAAATTATGGTGGCTGCTTTTTCCTCAGAAGTAAGCACTTCACCCACTACCTTGATCAAGCAGTCAACTGCAGTTTCACCTTCACACGCAGTGAGCATGGGCATCAGCTCAAACTACTACAGCTTCTAGCTGTAATCTGAGCCAACCATATAGCAGCATTTTTCTGTTTAGAGACTGATTCAGAACACCTACAGGCCTCAAGAGCCTACTTGGGCTGCAGTTCCTAAAGTTATGTGGTTACTTGATTATGAAAACATTAAATCTTCTAGGAAAAAATGCAGAGACTTCCAGCAGCTCCAGCTACAACGAAAAGCTTATAATTACACCATCTAGAAGGCCTGCTCCAAGCAGAGCACCACAGCACTAGTACACACGCTACATTCACATTCCTATTTTTGAAATTGTTGTTCAGCACAGTTGGTTCAGATACTTCAGATGCTCCAGAGATGTTGAGAGGCAGAGTTGATCTGAGTATTGAACAGTAAGATTGTGATAAATTACTTCAAAGCTATCAGTGCTTGAAGGATTTACATCAACTCCAACAAGTTCTGATCACATTCTCTGCTGTCTTTGGCAAAAGCTGTCAGAGACAAACCTGAAAGATAAGAGATTGAGGTGAGGACAGAAGTGTTAGTAAGGCTTCCGATAGTTAAAGTTAGCAACACATTTTTCGTGCATATTTAAAGCACTCTCTACAGTTCCACACTGTCCAGTGTCTTGAAATGCAACAATCCACACTTAAGGCTTACTGCAGATGCTGCAGACATTGCAGTCAGAACTAATTACAGCTTGGAGTACAAGTTGTAAATTAGTGCCCTGGCATTGTTGAATTAGGGACTCTAATTTCAAGAATTGAGTTCTCATAAGCATTGTGTACCATGAGAACAAGCTGCTTCTACATCCTCTCCTGTTGTTGAGAGCATAATGGGGTAGAAGAGCAAAATGCTCACTCGCCTACTGTTCCATCAAATAAACATGAAGTCTACATTTAAGAACCTATTCCAAAGCCACTTTGAAAACAAATTATTTCTTACTCATCTATCATTTCATAGTACATTTCATGGACACAATGGGATCTGCCCTCCTCCTCAGGTCTCACTGCTGGGATCTGCCCTCCTCCACAGGACACACTGCTTCCACAAGAAAAACTAAATACAATCACTTCAGATACAACACAAAGGGCACACAAGCATTCTGAGAACAAAAAGTTCTAAAGGTATGAATCAATATTTCAAAACATCCTTAATTTTTATTCACTGGTAATGTAACAACTTCTTGCAGTTGAAGGCTGATGACTATAGTGCTAGGCAGCAAGTGCACCTAGAAGTGCATCTTTATTCAGAAGAGCCATGCCCCCACATACAATAAGCCCAATTAGCATGGTATTATGCCTTAGGAACATGTAGTTAACACTCTATTTTGTAAGTGACATTAAGGTCTCCAAAGCCTTAAAAATCAATTGTTACAAGAACACACTGCAGTAACTTATTCATGAGTTGACTATATGTATTCACAAGCTGAACAAAAATTGTTTCTTGATTTTCGGTCCCTGAGTGCCTATTTCACAGGTCTAAATTTCTATAGCAACATTCCCATTAAGCACCAGGAAATGCTGGATTAGACCTACTTACATTGCAGCATGATTTCAATTATGATTCCAGGAAGCCTATTTAAAAAGCTCCTGTCTCTCAAATAAGTGATCTTTCAGACTGTGACCAAACAGCATTTAAGCTTCTAAGGAAAGAATTACAAGGTTTTTTTCATTATTGTCATGAACACTGATTACAGCATCCTTTCAGCAGGAAACCTGAACACCAATATGGATGTTTCAGAACAAAAAGAGCAAAGTTGAATACAACCTTTATGCAATGCAAAGAGACATATAAAAAGGCTCTGGGACCTTGGTTCGTAGTAAAATAGGTCTTTCACCTATAAAGATCTTTATCAGGCAATCAACTAATCTTGTCCACTTCAGCTTAAGAAGGGTGTATAAAGATGCAGCAATACAGGCAACAGAAAAACCAGTGAGTCATTTTATTGATCACTCACCACTTCTGGCAGGGCTACAGGCACATCACTGCCACAGGCCATTAACCAGAAGTCCTTGACTACCAGAGGCAGCATGCTCCTGTATCCTCCTCAGAGGGAACTATGCAGTTCTACCTCACACTACAAGGTATGAGGCACCTATGCAACATGTTAGCAAATAGTCTACCTCATGCACTACGTCTGATACAAAACAGTCAAAAACCTGCACAAGCTCTTCTACAAAGATCTTAAGTCAGTAGTGAAATAACAGCCTTAATCTGCTTGCAGCTTGTTATTTGCTATATAGATCATGCTTGCAGCTTTATTTTCTGGTCAAGCTAGTTCAAGTCCTGAGCTAGGTTTTCTGCAAGAAATTTGAGTCCCAGAATCTCTATTGATGGCACACTGGACTGTTTTGTCCAAATGACGGAGTTCTACTACAGCTTAACCCCTCTATTGGAATTGCTGTGTTCTGTCACCAGCCATGCCAACATGCACCCAATAAGCCAGCTAAGGCATCTGACCCAGTATCAGGTTTCATAAAGGATGAAGTAGTGAAGGACACAGTCCCTTCTGTCCCCTTGAAACACATTTTTCCTAGCAGCTGAGCTACAGCTTCTACACTTTTGTTACAGGCAGAGGGGAAGTGCTTGACCAGACAGGCAAAGCTCAGCCTTATGAAAGCAAAGTCTCTGCTTATCCCTGTTACGAAAAATAAAGCATCTCAAGTGATAAGGCCAAGAACGCTGCTGAAACCAGAGCTTGTTTCAACTAGAAAGAAGCTTGGTACACACAAACATGAACATGTAACTTAGATAAGGTACTACGAATACAGCTCCTTTTACTTGACCTCAGCATTTTGCAAGTAAGCAGGATATAATCTTACTGACATGCAGCAACAAACTCAGAGCTATTTGTGTTTATGGATACATCCAAGCTATAAGGCTAGCAAAAAAAAGAAGGCACCTATGTTTCGGCTAGAAATTAACCCTGGTATATTGAACAGCAGACCTAGCAAGTAAAATGGGTAACCTATCAAAACTAGCCCATTTCATTAGCAAAACAAGTCAAGTTCATTCCTTTACTCAAACAAACCAAACCAGATAAAGTTCCAGGTAAGAACTAGAGTGAGCCATTTTCTTGCATCATTAATCACAAATTTTACAGAATCCCTGTTTTGCAATCAATTATCTGGGTCTACTACCCTGTATTCATAGGCATCAAATCAAACAGTAGAGGTAGAAGAGTAAACAAGACTAAAGCAACAAAGTCAAGCTAACCTGAAGCTGCCTCAAAGTTAGAGATTTTAATGCCATGCTGTACAGGCGTGTAGGGCTTGGCTTACTTTCAGCCTTCAGAAAAAAAAAAATAAAATACACACATTGGTTTGATTGATTTTACTCATTTAAAAGGTTTAGAGGTAAAATAAGGATTTTTGACTCATAAGTTAAACCAGGCATCAACATGATCAGAAGATGCACACCTACAGACAGAGATAACATGCTATGATTACTGCTTAACTCCACTGCCACTGGTCAGGAAACAAAGCTGTTCACCAATAGCATCACTGTTGTCACCAGTAATCTGACAGAGCAGACTTGCTACTGGGCAGTCTACGACGATGACACAGTGGACAGCAGGCCTATGACATCAACATAATAAATGCCATTAAGAAGCTGTACAGTGACTCCAGAGGGCTCTTAGTTCCGCAGCAGTGCCTGCTCTAATGCAATCACTCTACCTTCCTCTGAATACCATTAGCAATAGTCTGCTGAGTCATAGAGCCTGTGGGGACACTAGAAGCTGCAGGGCCTGCAACTGCAAACTGCACTCAGCCTGCTGTAGCACACATCACTCTGATCTCAAAAACCAGCAGTGCAGCACTGTTAGCCCACATAAAAACACCTGGCAATACCATTTAAGCCCCAGTGAAACAAGGTAAGCCATATCTGAAGTACATCCTATCTCAGTGTCTAACATAATGCATTAAAAGTTAATCCTTTTAAAACGTCTTCACAATTCTTCCATACAAATACAACAAGTCCCCCTATTTCCAACCCTCTCACACCAGAGCTATCATAGGCAATCTATACGGAATGTTTGGCAACACATCTGCAAGCACCTGGTCATTGCAAAAAATCAGACATAGGCAGTATTAACTTCAGAAAGTTCTGTGTTAGTATTTTAGGAGAGGTTAAGAACAGGACATGTAAGAAAATATTCCAGTGCTAGCATTCAGAACAGCTAATATTTTTATATTCTTCATCTGGCACAGGTTATTAGTTTCAGACCAGATCTTTCACCAGTGTGGGTGTTGCCATTTATCTGAGCATTTATCTTTTTTTGCCCTAGAGCACTTGGTATATGCACTCTCTTCATTGAGAACAAGTCCTAAAAATTAGAAGCTCAGAACAAGGACACACAAGCTTTAAGCCAGTGGTTATTTCAAGACCCAGCTCTCAAATTAAGCTAGAATTAATTACAACAGCACCTCACCATATTAAACACACAGATGCACACAAAACAGCATTCAATACAAATTACTTCCATCTGAGGGAAAAAGTAAAGTATTGCTACCAGAGCAAGCAAGACATCTGCTTTAGAAAATTAATCCTTGAGAAATCCACAGCATGATTAAGAGGGTTTTTTTCAGCTGCCAATACTGAATGGTACATGATTTGTGCTGAGCTCTTCACTGTTCTTACTTGGTTGAAACGATCCTCTTAAGTGCAAAAGCTTAAAATATTGCCCAAATTCACATGAAGATCTGAGTACTATAAAAGTTTATTTTGTTTAAATGTTATTAAAATGTCACATTTAAAAGTGAAAAATGTTTAATAAGTGCTCAGACTTGTTACCAAGATAGCTACAATACCCTTTGGATTGACCTCTTTCACACAAAAGGGAATATTCATTATTGACCTTCAATGCAGTGAATCTATATAGAGCTGGCACAGCAAAAAGGCTGCTGCTGCATGTAATTTAATAATGAGACTGCAAAACAAACAATGGAAAAAATAAACTGACCTGATGTTTAGTATGCTGAAATTTTGACCCTTCCTGCTCTTCATGCTGCATTGAGTTGGCTCTCTCCCTCACACTTCTATACCCAGGACTCGGTATAATGTACTCTTTTCCTATGTCAATGTCTTTCATCTTCTGTAAACGCCAGGGTTTACACGTGTATTTTCACCTCAAATATCTGGAAAAAAAATACATAATCCAAAAAATTAAATTCCACTTCATTATGTGCTATGTCAGACACATCAATTACTTTTAGTAATTTTTAAAGTTTATTTTTTAAAATAAAAATCAGAAAGCAATTGTAAAAGACTTTCATTACAATAGGACTGTAATAGTGTCACTTGGGAAACCCACAGAAGACTAACTTCTCCTGAAGTAGTTTAAACATACCCTGGAGCAACCAAATAAGTACAATGATTCTCAATGCACTAGAGTACTGTCATACTTCCTCCTTTAGAACTCTGAAATACAATTATGCAATCTGATATATTTAAAGTAGCAACTACAGTATTTACTTAAAACCTTGAGAAACTTGACTTGGAAGACAAAATCACTGAAATCTTTTGTTAGTGTCTAAAGTTGCACATACCCAACAACTTACGAGTACAAGGTTCTGTAAAACTGATTTTTCTGGAGATATCACACGATAAAATTGAGCATTAGAGAAAAATATATACCTTCTCTTTAGCATTATTCACTTACTACATAGGCTTTAGCTATCATTAAGTACTAACATGCACAGGAAGGAGTCACATCCTCGGTGCTGCAGGTTTTCCCTCAACCTATCAAGTTACACTCTAAGGTCAGAAGGAGAATCAGAGTCCCGAAAAGAAAAACACTTCCTACTGCAAGGCTTTGTTTACTAACTCTGCGTTCTTGCATTTTATCACTTGCCTTAAACTAAGACGACGGAAGAAGCCTGATTCAGTTACATTAGTCAGAACCTGCATCAGCAGGCTTGGCTTGGCGCGCAGGGCTGCCACCTCTCCGCAGAAGGGGCAGAAAGAGCCTCCTTCCCCCATCCGCTGACACAAGCCGCCTATAGAGCAGCCCTCGCAGCCCCAGCCCCAGGCCGCCCCCCGCTCCGCACGGCTCTCCCATCACCAGTGCCCTGCGTGTCAGCGCCAGGCGAGGATGCTGCAGAGCTGCAGGTCCCGGGGCTGCTGCAGCCTCCTGGCCCTCCATCCCCCCCCTCCTGCAAAAGGGACGCAAGCCAGCCTCCCCCGACCTGACACCTCAAGAAACTCAGAAGGGGGGGAAAGGAGGGGGGAGAGCTGTCTCCCTCCCCGCCTCCCCGTGTCTCCGCCGTACCGGCGTAAACAAGAGAGGCCCTCCCCGCTGCAGCCGGGTGGGACGGGCTGCGATGGCCCCGAGCTCCTGGCAGGAGGTGGCACAGCGCAGCCCCCTTCACTGGGGGGTCTGGGGAGGGGGGAGCTGCTCGACCGGCCGCACCACAGAAGAGGGGGCAAGCTGCCTCCCCGGCGGCCCCCTCACCCACACAAAGGGTCGCTGCCCAACCCCACCTCAGCACCTGCCCCCGGTAACGGGCGGGGCGGCCCCGCTCACCTCCGCCCGGCGGCTACCCCCGATGCGGCTTCTCCACTCAGCGGCCGCAGAACCAAACAACATCCCTTATAGCGGCTCCGGCGTCCCCACTGCGCCTGCGCGGATAGGAGGGCGAGGGCTGCGGCGGCCGTTCCCTCCTGGTGCCCCACGGGAAATGTAGTCCGCGCCTCGGCGCCTGCCGCCCGCCGGCCTCCGCCCGAGGAACTACGTTTCCCAGAAGGAACCGCGCGGGCCACCTCTGTGTAGCTACCACCCTCCGTCCCGCCGGGCCCCGCCTAGCCGCTTCCCGCCGGTCGTGCCGCAGCGTGGTGGGTCTGGAACGTTCGCCGTGAGCCGCCGTGGTGGGGTGCGCGCCCCGGCGCAGCACGGCATGGCAGCAGTGCAGCGCAGTGCAGCGCAGTGCAGCGCAGCGCATCGCGTTGCAGCACGAATGCGCTGCGGTGCAGCCCAGTGCAGTGCAGTACCGTGCACCCCGCGCAGCGCGGGAAGGACGGGGCGAGCCGACCGCACCGAGCGAGGGTGGGGCGGGAGCAGGACCCAGCGCTGCTCAGAACGCCGCATGCGAAGCGGAGGGACCCGGCGCCGAGTTGTGGGGAGGACGAGGGTGATCTCGATTCCCTACGCCCCTGTCCTGTCGCGGGCGGCTCCTGGCTCCGGGCGCTGCCGCAGGGCGCTGCCCGGGTTGCAGAGGCGGAGCGGCAGCGGTGGGGGCTGGTGGCTACAGGAGCAGGCGCGCGCGTCCCGCTTCGGCCTCTCTGCTGGCCGGTGGTTTGCACCAGCCTGTCCTTTACTGCAGCTTATTTACAGCCTTTGGGCTGGGGAAAGCGCGACTGTGTCCTTATCTGGGGCTTAACATTCACCGCAGTTGGGAATGGAGAGCTGGCTTCTGTGCACAGCCGCCGTGCCGCCCGTCACCCCTAGCCGCGGGCCTGCAACGCTCTTTGCAGCAAGCCGGGCTTGGAGCAGGACGTGCGGGAGGCAAAGGACTCCTCCGCGGTGACCCCCTGAAGGGATTCACACCCGCTAAGGGGGCTGGGAACTTGTCCCAGCGCTTTCCCAGTCAAGCTTGGCCCACTGAAAGGGATGGAGCACGGGGAGGGAAGCTGCGGCTGCACATCCCTGTGTGGCGGTGGCTGGGGCGCAGCAAGGGCCCTGCTCCCCCAGTAGAACCTGACACGGCATCCAGCCCCCGCCTGAGGGAAGTCGGTGGAGATGGACGCAGCTGCATTTCCTCTCACAAAGGGCTGTAAATATCCTTAACAAACCCTTGAGCTGTAGCTTCTCCCCTGCTGTGTTTAAATACCCTGTCCTCATCTGACATCTTCCTTCCACCAGCCAAATTTGGCTGATGTCTCTTTTAAGTGGTTTATATAACAAGTGCCTGTTTGCACCGCAGCCCTTGCTCTCCTGTCAGGAATGCCTGTGAGAGTCAGTTTGACAGAAAAGCTGAAATAAACTCAGGTGGAGATGGGAGTCTGGAAACAAAGCTGGATCCAGAATGTTCCTTCCAAGCCCACAGGCCAGCAGTACAGGCGTCACCATAAAAGAAATGATTCAAGGACACTTTTAAGGTACCAGAGAATCCCTTCAGAGCTCCAGGACACATATGGTTATGCATCCTGTGGCATTCCAACTCCATTTTTGGGAAAAATGAGAATCGGCTCCATTGCAGATGCTCTAAAATTTTGGGACAAGAGAACTGACAGGCAGATGCACAGAAGCAAAGCCCTTTCAGAGCATGTGTGGCTGCTGCATTTTCCTGCAGGCTGTTCCTCAGGAACTCACAATCATGCAATTTCAGATTGGTTTGGCTGAGATCTTACTGGGGAGGAAGTTGCAAGGTGCGCTTCCTGCTTTATAAATGCTATGTCCCAGCAAAGGGTGGATTTTGAGACAAAAGCCAGGAGTCAATTTAGAGTAAGTCTCTGAACAGTAACTAAATAGACCTTTGTCTGCATCAAACACACTGGAGTGTAGGGGTAAACACATGTTCAGTTACTGAGCAATGTAGTTTAAAAGCATAAACTGAAAGGACAAAGTATGCATGACAGAGAGAATTAAACTGTGTTAAAGCTTCAAGGTGAATGAATCACTTGCACTGTATTTTAGGGTGTTGATCTGAAACTGTTCTGAGCATGAGCGTGTCTTTGGCCCCTGGGCTGTGGAAGCTGCTTTTCAGAGGTGGCTGGCTGTTCCTGATGACATGCTGAAGCCCAAAGGCTCTGCATCACATGCCTAGAGGGAAAGAAGAACGTGAACTTCCATTATGCCAAAATGGTTGCAAAATATGTTAGGAAAGATGAGCAGACTGTTGTTTAAGCCAAGGGAGCCAGAGCCCTACCTACACTTATTCTGTCCTCAATTTCTCCAAGAGAGCAGATCTGAGAGTGAAAGGGAAGGCATGACTGCTAGCAGAAAACTGTGCTGGTAAATAATGATGTGTACACTCCACTCAGACTAGCTCTGGGTGATGGGCTGGCGGGAGCATCAGCAGTATTTTCACACCTGTGGTCCTGTGAGTGTACGTACTCCCTGAGTAAGATGGTGGGAGGAAAATGCTTATGTAGGCAAAACCCACTTTTAAGTGTGTCACAAGTCTCCTCCAGCATTTGTTCTAAAGGGTATAAATGCTGGTGCTACCAAGCAGAGGAGTTACATCTTTAGCTCCAGTGGCAGCAGCTAATGCTTTTAGTGCTGCAAGTCCTGGATTCATCCCTGCGGGATGGCAGCTGTTACATAAACAAGGCTTGTACAGTATTAAATCTTGATTCAAGATCTGGGATTTGCCGTAATCAGCCTGGACTGCAGCAAGAAAAGCACAGCCAAACCAAAGAGCCAGCGGCAGCTTCAAAGCCAAGGCCTGCAGACCGTGTGGGCAAGAGGCAACACTTGACAACTAGTTTTCTTAGAGGTGTCCAGAACATGTTCTCCTTCACCCCAAAACAAGCACCAGCAACAAATTTAAAGCAGTGCTTGAAACAAACTGACTTGAGTCATTTGAGCCAATAATGGAGTTGACCACGAAAACCAAGGCTCAGTTTGTGGGAGTGATGGTCTTTATTTATCCAACTCTCCTAATATCTCTTTCCCCGTAGGATCTGAGGACTGGATTCTGCCTCTCCAGGGAATGTGGAGCACGTGCTGCCCAGGCGACTTATAACTGAGCTGAACCTTGGATGGAAATAAATGGATATCCATTCAGGAAAGCTTCCAAGCTTGAGGAGCATTGCAGCACTAGTTTGGATTTACAGCACTGCAATTAAGACCAAAGTCTTAGCCACACAAAACCCTGTTACACACACAACTGTGAAGCAAAGATTTACTTGTGTGCTGATGGGATCCAAATGTCCAGCAAGCCCAGAAGACACTGGATGCACGGGTTGGGTGGGGAGCAAGGGGATGGGGGAGCAAGGGAATGGTGGCAAAAAGTTGCAATGAGATGTTAGGACAAAATATCTTAATTCAAGAGAAGTTATGGTATCTAATGGATTTGGTCATGACTTGTAATGAAAGAGCAAGAAAAGTCACAAATATACCTTACACATATTTAGTGCTGCTAGCACCCGAGTTTTTCTAAAAACCCCTGCTGCTGTGCACAGGGTCAGGGGAGGCTTGTGACTGCTGCCCTCGGAGCTGCCTGCAGCAACATCTGGTTAGACACGCCTGCTTATGCTGTGCCGGGCACCTCCCTGCCTGCTGGACCACAGATGCTTGTCTACAAGACAATGCATGCACCACCATACATGATTCATGCCTACCTGGCTCCATCCAAACCCACAGCACGGAGCTAATAACCCCCCCACATGAACGTGACCAAATCCCTCTCCCCCATCCCAGTCATAACTGCACACAAATGGGTTAGCAGGGTTGGAGCATGGAAGACCATTGCCATGAGCCAACATTTTCCTGGAACTCAGCATTTTCCATGTGGCTGCTCTGATTTTCAGGACATGTAGGACACAGGACTTTGTGGGATACTCAAGACCTAAGCAATACCCCAGGGGCCCCTCTCTTTGTAGCACAGACAATCTCTGAACTCCCACCTTTTCATTACTCCAGTAATGAAAAGTCTAATTTCCAGTCTCATTACACTTGCAGTTCTGCAAATGACTCATCAGACATTCATGTCCTTGTGCTTTATATTGCTTCGATGCTGAACAAGCTGTGTTGCTGATCAGCAACTGGAGAGAGTGGAGGCCAGATCACCCTGTACAGCAGGGAGATGTGATTTCACCACCCTTTCCCCGGAAAAGTACAGAAGAGGGATATAATGCTTTGAACCTAGAGAAAAGATGAATCTTTCGATTTCCTCCTGACCTGTTTTAGGCAGGAGTTCATTAATATCTTAATACACCTGTCCATTCAACTTTCCTGGAAACAAACTATACTTGCTCGATGTTTGTGCGGAACTGTTAGCAGTGTGGGCATTCACACTGCAATTGTGTTTCAGAGGATAAGGCTTCCAGGCTGATCCAGGCAGAGATACCACTCCAGGCTACAGCAGTACCACCCGTTGCCTTCCCTTCAGCTCATGTGGGAGGGTGAACCTTCCTAACCAAGCTAACAGTGTTTTGTTCTCAAAAGCTCCTACAAATAGCTGTGGTTTTGCAATAAATGCCTTTCAGTGTTGTTTTGGGTTGTTGTTTTTTTTTAGGATTTGATCATCCTGCTCTATTTCTGCAGCATTTATGCTTGTCGGAGTACAGAAGTAAAAGGTGCGATACCGCGCTGTATCACGCAGGGTAAATTTGATTTGTAATTCATCATTCAGGTTGGGAGAAGAGAACATGGAAAAAGTGCACCATCTTATTTGATATGCTGCTTTCTCTGGGCTTTGGGAGGGTGGGGTACAAATAACACCCTCCCAACACAATTAGCAGCAACTAATTCAAAACTAGTTGTTTTCACAGGGAAAAGTCAGCAGCTTGCAAAGCTGTTGCAACATTTAAAGTGTAATCCAGCGCAGAAAACTAGTTCTAAGCAGTTCATCTCTAGAGTGATTGTCCGATCTTTTTCTATAAACCTGATGATTCAGAGGACAAGATCCTCTGATTCAAGGCCAAAGTACTGCCCAGAGACCAGAAGGTGGTGCAGACCTATGCATGGGAACAAGTTGTGTGGTTCCTACAGTTTGCACTGCGCCCACGGTTAATGAGTAATCGACAGAAATTGGCAGCACAGGTCAAGCTGGAACATGCCTGCTCTCCCAGGCACAGCAGACTCAAGCCTTGGCTGTGTTGTACAGCTGGTTATTAGATGACGTTAGTGAAAAGGCCAAACAATGCTACAATAAAAAGGCTGGAGATGTGTCTGGATGAGCATTAACAGGCTGGGATGCATCCTAGCTATACCACTCTGGCTGTGGTAGTTACCTCCTTTTGGCTGTCCATTACAGCAGTGGCTTTGGTTAGTCTGCAGCACTAAGCATGTGGGGAGAAACTCCTCTAACCCCTCCCTGAGAATAGCTCAGGACTGTCCCCAAGCCACAGCAAAAGGAGAGGACAACAGCTACATCAGAGTGGTGTGTTCAGTTCAGGCTCTGGAGCTGGCTTTGGGTTGGCAAAGCAGCCATGGCTGGACCCATGCTGGATGCAGGCTGTGGCAGGGGAATTGGTTTAAACCTTACAAAACCCAGAGGTGGAGTCTGGGCATGAGGCAGGACGACCTTCGTATTGGCTCACAGGGACACGGTCACAGCACACTGAGGTGAGGGCACACTCTGTTCACTCCTGCCTCTGTGAAAACAGAGCTGTGGGCTTACCAAGGTGAAGGTGTCACTGCTTCCAGCTGTGTGGAAACAGCAGAGAGGCAGAGCAGCAAGGTCACTTGGCTGGCCTGTATTGGGATGTGGTTTTCTTTCAGCTGGCTGCTTATGTGGCTGTGCAGGGCCGGCTTGATGGTCACCATCATGGATGTACAGTGGAAAAACGATGTGTGGATGAAGCTGTGACAGTCCCATGTACTTATGCAGTGTGCTCCCTCCTGCTGCTCTCCCAGCCAGCACCCATAATGCTGCAGCTCCTCTGAGAAGCTCCTGGTTCATGAGGTGCACATCAGGCATGGACAAGAACCACCTCTTCGATCTTCTGGCAGATGATGAGCTTGCCAGTAGCAGTGTCTTCCCTCCCATCCCCCAAACCCTCCCCATTTCCATTGTGAAGTGACCATGTCAGCATCCATCCAAGGTCTCGGTGATGCTGTGATGACATCCAACCTTCCTCTGCTGCTCTCTCCTGCCCTAGGACACGGTTTGTGGGTGCCATTAGCTGTCTCACCACCTGCTTCCATCCTCTGTGGAGATGCTTGTTGATGTAGCTCAGCTAGTCATTATGTACCTCACATCTGCACCAGCTGCGCTCCTGGGAACACAGGATGTTTCCCTGGTGCCTGCCAATGGGTCCGTAAGGAAGGCAACACTGCAGGGACTGCCACTACTGTTGGAGTCAAGGTCTTTGTTTCCCCATGTGTTCTCAAGCCCTTGGGCTTTTCCATAGTGCACCCTCTGCCCACATCACATGCTACCAGGGAACCACCAGCCTGCATTTACCCCTGTGCTCCCAGGTGTCCCTCCAAGGTGCATGGCAAGGATGAGCCAGCCTCAGCGAGCACACAGCAAGCAGCCTGCAGGGAGAGGAGCTTTCCGTCCCACTGGAAACACCACATGCAGCATGAATGAAAAGGGCTTCAAAAAAAGGCAGAAAAATAATTAAAACTGCTGGGAGTCCCTGGTGGTGCCTGGAATCCCATGTGGCAGAGAAAAGGCCATCTGGGATGCCAATTTTGGAGCTCACCGGTGTGTACAGCCAGTTTTAGAAGCAAATGAGGACAACCAAGGTCAGAGAGCGTTGGGCCTCTGAGGCTGTCACTGTGCAGCTGAAAACTGGGAAAAAGGGGAAACCGCAAGTGAAACACAGCTCTGCCTTTGCTGCTGCAGCTGGTGGTGGGGCTTTCCCAGGGTGGCCAGGTCCCAGGGGCTGGCCCTACTGCACACAGGGGTGATGGGGGCAGGCAGTTGTTTTTTGGAGTCTCCTGCTTGGGGTTGCAGGGGAAGGCAAGCAGCTTTGTGTCCAGACAGCGAGGGGATGGAAACTCTGGGCAGCAGTGAGCAATTAGTAGAGCTTGGAAGACTTGCTTTGCTCTGTTGCTGGGGGAGAAAGCAGCAGATACAGTTGTCTCCTGTTTTCTCCCCCCAGGAAGAGCAGAACTGGTTTCCTGGGGGGTCCTGAGACAGCCCCCCTGAGTGCATCTTGTTTTGCTGAGCTAATTGCTTTTGGTTCCTTGGTAAGTCCTGCCTGAGCACCAGCAGCCATACTGCAATACCCAGGTCCCCATGTCCTTGGGAGCCCCACGCTTCCCTCCGTTAGCATGGATAATCCCAGCCCTCCCAGGGCTCTGTGTAGGTCTGGCACAGTGAATGGTGTGTGAGTACATGTGCCCTCAGGAATTCTTGGCCCTTCAGTGATGGATTAGAGCCACAGTGGTAGGAGGATGGGCCTCAGTTCAGGTGGCCACAGCACACACTCACATCTCCTCATTGCAACTGGTGGGACTATGGGAACAGGATGGGGGCAGGGTGATGGTGCTCAGTTCCTGGTGCGGTTCCAGCTTGTTCTGTGACCACAACTGTATCTCATCTCCAATTTGTGGCTCAGTTCCTCCTCCTTAAAAATCTGTGACTGCTGGAAACCATGTGACAGAGGCAAAGGAGAGTCATTGTACAAAAAGCAGAGCAAAGTCTCGATCCACTACTGTACAAAAGATCCTCCCCATCACTGAGCAGCATCTGTCTTCCTCTTAAAGACAGAAGATTGCACCAGTTTGAACTAATGGAAAATGTCCTGTTCAGACTCAGCTCGCTGTTGGAGTGAGGCACATGTATCAATCACCAGCTGCTCCTGCTTCGAAAGTACAGCAGCTCTTCGTGTAGGTGGGAAAAATGAGCTCAAGCATTGCACGGTCTTTGTGAATCCTGTTGCTGCCTCCTCTGTCTTTAAAGAAACTGGGCCTGCTCTCTGCAGTGCACTTAATATGGCTACAGTCTGATATGAATTAAGTCCAACTTGCAGTGTTGGTTTGTTGCTTTTCTGTTTCCTCACTGTGTTTACAGTGTTTTGCACAGAGATGATTTAAAATACATTTTACTGCAGGCATTTGTCAGCTCACACTGATGTCTGGTGACTGCAGGCAGAGTACAATTTAGGTCAAGTTTCTAGCTTAACACCTGCGTCACCTATAGGTAAGAGTAGATCTGGTGATGTCTCTGTGCAGGGATGATCCCTCTGCCATCCAGCTGCTGTGGGGAGAGTTGAGCCCTGCCTGTGCATTTAGAGCTGTGTGCTCTGGACTCTCTTCTTGCATCAGTGCAGAGTTACTATGGTCATGGTATTTTTGTGCTTACCTTTGCCCTATTTTGCACTTCACATCATTGTGGACAGCCCTTCAATGTCCAAGCCGGGTCTATGACACATGCCTCTGCCCAAGAGGTTGTTTGTGTATCTGCACTGCAGGGATCAGAGCAGTCAGGTTATCTCTAAGGGCCAAGGATCCAAGCTGAGTATTACAATCCTGCTAAGAATGTTCATTCCCATATATAGTATTGGCACTGCAGCCATGCCTGGAGTCCCTGTTTGGAAGCAGTGGCCCTGTGATGGGGACAGACAGCCCCAGAGGCCTCCAGCCCGTCTCTGACAGCATGCATCTCCTGGCTGGGTCAGGAGCTGCCTGACTGCCAAGGAGGCTAATGTTAGCACCGTGGAGCTAATAATTTCATTTTATTGCATTTCAGGTAGCTGCACCAAGCAAACAAGTTTGATAACTAGAAGGTGGCAGGTATCAAACCTTGTGACTGGTGGCGTCACCAGTGCTTCAGAGTGTGGTTGATTGCAAGAAGATGAAAAGAAGTAGAAATAATACATCTGTTAAGGGCACCCAAGCCAGCAGCCCAAGGAGAGGGCTGCAAACAAGTGGAGTCTGGGAAGCTGCTCTCAGGGACAAGGTATCTCAACTGCCTGCGCCTAAGACTCCCATTGATGTGACAGAAAAGTGGTGGGAGCGCTATGATGAATTCCTCACCATATCTTAAGTATAGACCCTCATCACATGGCTTAGCACATTGCATTATAACATTACTAATTACTCTGACTTGGAAGAAACAGAAAAATGAGCCTGTAATCCAAGAAACTTCATTTTTTTCTGGTTTCCAGTACATTACCTTTTCTTTGGTATCTATTACAGCTGGAACCAGCACATCTCGCTATCAGGAAAAAGGTCATTAATCAGTTACTTCCTTCTACTTTTCTGCAACCATGTGCATATTAAAGTTTGAAATATATCCTTGACAAATTAAAAGAAGTGTTGAAATGAGTCCATGGGAAACATAAGTTCAGTAACCAGATCTGTAGTGTACAACATCTGTCAAGATAATGTGATGTCCCACCAGCTTTGATGTTCCCCTGAGAAAGTTCCCCTTCTCTCTTTATTAATTAGATCTGAAGGCAGCCCCAAGACAAAGCTTTTCTAAAATAAAATTCTGGGTGCATGAGCAACTGAAAGGATCCTTAAAATGGCACAGCTACTGAACATCACTCAGTTCCCAGCCATCCCTGGAATGTGGGGCACCTTGGGCTGAGAGCTCTAACAAATGTGTCTTTCCTGTGGAGCTCCAGGCTCGCAGGGAAGGAATGGTTAAAGGAAATGTGCCCTCTCCTCTGAGCAGGGCCCTTGCAGGAAAGGCAGTGATCAGAGCACAGATAGCTGTGTCTTGATCAAAGCTCCCCCTTGCTTCTGGCAGATCCGGCGGTGGGAAGCAGGGCTGCCTCCTTCCTGAAATGATGCATCTGGTGCTGGCAGCAGATGGACAACTCCTCCTTCAGCCTCTCCTCCAGGCAGAGCTGGGACTGCTCAGGGAGGGGATGATGGAAGAGCCTTTTTCCTCCCCCGGCCAAAATGAGGGATGAGGAATAACCCTGCCCTTTGCCCCCACACAGGAGAGGGGAGCAGCCTCATCTTGGAGCAAGGGAGCAGGAAGAGAGCAACAGTTCCTGCTGGTGGCTGCTCTGTGTTGGTGGCATAAGGCCCCTAGGTGGAAGGGAGTGGAAGGATGGGCTGGAGACAGCTAGGGAGCTCTGGAAATGAGGCTCTGGGTCAGAGTGGCCAGCCATCCTTCTCCTGGGTATTTTTGCTGGCTGTTCAGAGCCTGGGAATTCCCTCCTTGCCCCTGGCAGCCCTGGGTTCCCTTCTCATGATGCAGGCGACACCAGGTCCTGTCCCTGTAACCCTCTGCATCATGGCATTTTCCTGCCCATCCCCACAGTCTCAAGGGTGCAGTTATGCAGCCCCATGTCTTGCTCAGCCCTTTGTCTTTCCAAAGGAGACGTCTTTTTCTCTCTGGCTCAGTCCACTCATCCCTTCCTGCAGACAACATTTATTATTGAAATGCAAACTGCTCTGGGCAACACTTATACCTGCTTGGGAAGGGTCATTCCCAGCATCTTCTGCTACAAGAATCTACATGGATCAAAGCTGGAAGAGTCAGCTGGGAAAACAGGAGCTACCTCCTCCCTTGTGCACCACTGGACTGGAAAAAAATCTGCTTGTAGGCTGCTGTCTCATTTCACATGGCCCAGTGCAGGGCCAAATGGGAGTGCGAAACTGTGGGTAGATCCTGGACTAGTGAAAGCTTTGAAGGCGAGGGATCCCAGACAGGGAGGTGTTACCAGTGTAGCAGTGTTGCAAAAATTTGTATGTGAATAAGGAACATAGAAAGGGCAAGGGAAGTATCAGTCTGCAGACTCATGAGCCTTGCTTAGGAAGAAAATTATCTCCTGCATGCTTATGCTCACACAGTCCCCACATGACTCGAGTGCTGGTTCCCTGCTCCAGCACTGTCCCTGATGGGAAATGCGTTTTGCTTTTCAGCCTTGAGCAGCTTCTGGGGTCATGCAGGGTGGCTGCCTCCAGGGGCTGCCCTCCCCGGGGGCTGGAGCTCATGTCAAGCCCATATGCCCACTGACTCATTTCCACCTCTCAGCAGGGTGTCCTCCCTGAGCTGACTGAGGAGCCTGCGCCTGCCATGCCAAAAGCCTCGTCAGTCTCTGAGAGTGACCAGAGAGATGAATCAGCAAAGGATGGAGCCAGAGCAATAGCGGCAATAGCAGAAGAGCAGCACACTCATGCCCTCGGATCTGCATGGTGGTTATCTGGGCAAGACCATGTCTGTTAGCTGGACATGAGCACCATTGCTCTGGGGCTGGTGTTCCTCCTCGGGAGAGCAGCTGGTGAGGGATGACGGAACCAGTGTCCTGAAAGGTGCATCCCATCACACAGACTTCATCCAAGAGCTACTTGAGGAGCCTGGAAGTAGCCATTGCTTACTGAGGTCATAGGGAGAGAATAAAACCATCGCAAGGGAGAGAAACTGGAGCAAGGCTTGTCAAGGGCCAGAAACTCAGCTAAAATATCCAGGGCAATATAGCCTACAGTCCAGTCTGTGTCTGTGAGGAGAGAGCCTGGGACAGGAAAAGCCCTGAGGAAGAAGTAAATTAGAGAGAGGTTTACCGTGGGACTTAGCTGTGCTTTCCCTGCCTCTCCTCTCATTCCAGGTGCCTGAGCTCCAGGCAGGGGAGGTCAGCGGCAGACAGTCACATAGATGACCTTTCTTTAAGCAGTAGGGCTATCCCTCCAGAAGACCTGCGCCACCCACAATAACCTGCTCAACTTGGCATTCCTACATGGTACCCAGCAGCACGGAATGACCATCCTCCAGCAGCACCCTTCTGCTGGACTCTATTCTATGAATGCTCTGCTCCTTGTAGTGGGATACACACATTCCCCTCCTGCCCTGTCTCCCTATTTTGGCATCTGAGGAAGTGATGGTGCAGCAGCCGCCTGTCTCATTGCACTTCCCATCTAACACAGGGGCAACATGTAACACAGGGCAGCTGTGCTACAGGGCAGCCCAGAGCTCAGGCAGCAGCAATGCATCCTCCCTGATAGCAGGTGAATGATGCTGTGCCCAGCATCTATCTCACTGGTGGAAAGGGCCACCAGGGAGTCCTGCAAGTGGCACCCGAGGGCAGGTGGAAACCCAGTGGGATGCACACAGGGTGGCCTCTTGTTTTTGGGTCCTCTTCTCAAGGCTGCCAACCCAGGAGCAGCAGAATGCCAAAGGAAGCCCAGCAGTTCATCTGGCAGAAACCCTCTGCTGAGAAGGACAGGAGAGGCTCAAATGAGCAGAGTGGAGGAATAGCCTGTGAGTCAGTGCCCCTGCTTTCAGCTTGGCCAAAGCCCAGGGTGTGGGAGGGAGTGATGTGGAATGGTCAGGATGCAGATTCTATCTGGCTTTCACGTTTGCTGACTTACTTGTGGTCTGCAGTTTTCTTTTTATCGGCAGGATAAAAGGAGTTCAGTGCTCAGGTAAATCTTGTGTCAGGCACAGAGCCGTTCAGGCGTGTAGGAGGGCTGGACAATGTAAGCACATCCCGGCTGTTGCCTACCCCTTCTACCGGGGCAGGCAGACCCTTCTCTACACCTGACAAGCGCACATCAGCTGTGCTGAGTAAGTTCAGGACAGCCCCCTGAGCCCAGACACCCTGCACCAAGGTTCATGGCCTGTCCCTGTCACCTCTGACACTGTGTAGGGACACCCCCAACCAAATCCTGCCAGCACAGAACGGGCGAGGAAGAGCTGAGTTTAGGTGCTAATTGCACCCCTGACCTGGAGTTCAGATGACATACATCCCATAGCTCTGCTGAGGAACCATGGGTGCTCCAAGGGCATCAGAGCTGCTGGCCACCAGGCAGGACATGTGAGGGGAAATCAACCTTGTGATAGATACATGGTTCCTCCATGCAGACCTCCTCATTGCAAGTCTCACCACCCTGACACAGGCCCCACTCAGCCCTGATGAATGGGGAGCCCCAAAGCTGTCTAAAATTGGACCAAATCTGGAGATGCCTGCCAAGGCTTAAGAATGCCTCATGAGCCATCGTCTACACAGGGGAAAGCCAGGGAGCAACCAAATGTTCACAAAGGACAACAAACAGAAAAGAGACAAGGGTTAAAAATGTAGGAACAGGGACCAGGAGGATGCCTGAGAAAGCAGAGCATCCCCACCACACTCGTCATTCCCAGAGCTGGTGGATGCTGCTACATGATGCTCTGTGTAGGGATATCCAAGGATGAGGGAGTAAGGAAAAGCCACAGTGTATTGGTCTTCCCACCCCCCTTTCCCAGCCACTGTGGGACAGTGGGATTGATGCACCTGCAGTCTAACCCAGTCCAGCCTTATTCCAATTTCTTGAGCTAATACAAATTTTAAAAGCTCCCCTGGAATTACATTGCTTTCAAAAAATGTTTGGCCTGGATGCTACTCACCTGCAAGTCCCCTGTGCAACCAAAGAGAAATGTGTGTCTGAAGCCCAAGGAATATTTATCAGGCTGATTCTGAGTTCAGTTCATTAGCAATTACCTTGATTTGTCTTCCCCTGCTCTTGCCAGTTTACCAGGGCAACGTCTTGGAAACTCGCTTCATTTGGAGAGAACAGGATGTAATTAGCCAGATAATCTGCTGATTCTCCTGTTGAGCTCTGTGTGCCACGGTTGGTCTCGACATGGGCAGTGGCTGTGCAGGCTGGATCAGACCTGATTTCTGATGCTGTTTATGCGCTTAGTGCTATGTAGGCAGGAAGGAAGATGCTGTCCTGCCCTCAGGCAATGACAAATCCACCTCTTGGATCATTCCTCAAGCTGTAACCCCTGGGGTGAAACCATCTGGGAGCTTTTGTTCCGGGGTTAGCTTCTTTGCCAAGGCAACAAGATTCCCAAGGGCATGCAGATACCTATTTTTGAAAAGGATGAGGATGATTTATTTCCCTAGGGCAGCTCATTTCTATTTTCTCACTGTGTCCATCCTTGCTGCTTTATTCCAAACCACTAGCTAAGGTCAAGCAACTCAGCTGCAAGGTGCAGCACAGCAAGGGCTCAGTCACAAGCTATTGGTGCAGATGGCACCACATAAGTAATGCCTGAACGTTTTAACTGGTAAGGGAAATTTCAGGGAATACCCGATGCTGCAGAGTCCTTCAGGAGACAGAGGAGACTGTTTTCTACTCTGTCAGTCCTGAACCTGCAATTCAAATAGTGGGAAGGAATGCTGCATGTTGCAAATTATACCCTTCTCCCCCTCACCAAAGACCCCTCAGCACTTCCACAGGGGCCATACAGGCTGCCTATGACACTGGGACAATACTGTAGGTCTACGATTGAGTTGTGCCTCCATTAACCTCCCCCCTCACCAGGATGGAAACGCCATACTATGTGCCTTGGGTTGGTAAGTGCACACCACCTTTCATCCTGGGGAAGGGCTCTACCTCAGCGGCAGGGGTGCAAGTGCCCTGTGTTTCTTTCTCAGATTACAGTTGAACTGTGTATGAGTTCCTTGAATCTCCAGCTGGTCAGTCAGTGGATAGGTGCAGAGTTGCTAGCAGATGAGAGCAGCAAGGACCAGCGCAGGGTGTCACAGATGGTCAGTTTACATGGAGCAAGGGACAAGAATCCAAGAGAGGCTGGTGAGGTGACAGAGCAGGGGCTGTGAATGCCTGTCCCATGTGGAGAAGGGCAGAAGCATAGCGATGGGGCTGGGCAGTGAGCACCAGGTCCTGCAGCAGCAGTGCCGGTAAGGGTCCTCCAGCCACCTGGCTTGGGGCTCTCCACAGCCCTCCTGCTGCCAGCCCCTGAGGAGCTCCCTGGGGAAGTCTCTCAGCCTGTTTTCCTGGTTTAAATGCAGGGGGTATCGTGCAGCTTTCTCTTGATGAAAAACGAGCAGGCAGCAGTGCTGTGTGAGCTGTGCCAGGTAAGAGGGACCGCAGCATTGTGACTGGCAGCAGGGAGAGAAGGGATTCAGCCGAGGGCAAGCTTTTTATGCCGATCTGCTTCTGAGGGCCAGGCCAATATTGAAGCGCATGAGGAGGGACACCCAGACCTGCATGAGGGCAGAGCCTGGGCTGGGGCAGGGGTGGCCAGGAGGACCAGGATCCACAAAGCTGACAGTGTCTGAGCAGACACCACCAGCTGCAGCACCCAAGCAGGAGCCACTTCGCTAAGCTGGGAGGAAGACAAATGCCATCCTCACCCCCAGAAAACACATCTTCTTTCCTCCCCCCCTCACTGGGAGGGTCTCCGAGAGGTCCCTCAGGGGCTATGGGTTTTGGGGATCACTCCAGAGCTGCTCAGCCCTCCACCCTCTGCCTCCTCGGGGCGTGAGGATGAAACCGCCGCTCCTGAGGCGCGGGCATGGCGGCCAGCGGCTGCCTCCATTTGGCAATGACGGATCTTCCCCATGCCGGTACTGACGGACGGGCTGAGATGCCCACCCGGGGAGGCACCGAGGAGCTCCTGGAGCTCTCCCCGGGCCCCGCTCTCTGCTAGGCTGCCTCACGCAACGCAACGCAACGCAACGCAACGCAGCGCAGCGCAGCGGGGCGCGGGCAGGTCCTGCCTCGCTCTGCCCCCTCTCCTCTGCGGGGCCGGGCTCCGCCGAACCCCGCACCCGCGCCCGCAGGAGCAGGGCGAACGCGCGCCGCCGCACCACGCTCTTCTGTCCCCGCCGAGCTCCCGTCGGCGCTTCCGGCGCGGCCCCGGAAGCGGAAGGTGGGCGCTGAGGCAGCGTGAGGAGATGGCGGCGCGCGGCACGGCGAGGCGCGGGCCTGGCGCCGGGGGGTCCCGCGGGCCCGACCCGCAGGAGGAGCCGCCACCGCCGCTCCAGGCGGTGCTGGTCGCCGACAGCTTCAACCGCCGCTTCTTCCCCATCTCCAAAGACCGGCCACGGGTGAGAAATCCCCCCTGCCTGCTGCCGCCTCCTCCGGGCCGCGGCCCCCGGACCGCCTGTCCCGGTCTACCCCGGAGAACAGACAGCTCCGGGAGACCTTAGAGCAGCTTCTGGTACCTAAAGGGGGCTGCAAGAAATGTGGAGAGGGGCTTTTTGCAAGAGCATGTGGGGACAGGAGAAGGGGGGATGGTTTTGAACTGAAGAAGTGTAGATTTATATTAGATATTAGGAAAAGATTCTTCCCTGTGAGGGTGCTGAGGCGCTGACAGAGGTTGCCCAGAGAAGCTGTGGCTGCCCCATGCCTGGCAATGTTCAAGGCCAGGCTGGACGGGGCTTGGAGTAACCTGCTCTAGTGGAAGGTGTCCCTGCCCGTGGCAGGGGGTTGGAACTGGATGATCCTTAAGGTCCCTTCCAACCCGAACCATTCTGTGATTCAGTAAAAGGCAGAGTGCTGGCTGGTGGTGATGGTCAGGCCCACGGTCATGGTGTTACCTGCTGCGAGAGCCCTGGGCTGGGCTGGGAGAAGGTGAGGTACCTCCAACTGCTCTTGGTAGATCCTGGGGTGTGCCTAGGTGCCAGCATCTGCCCAGGGCTCAGGCTGTCCCCATTGCCATAGCTTTTCGTGCCTTTCCCTGTGCTGTGGAAGCCTTTGGCCAGTTCTCCTTGCTTGTAAGAGTTTATATTCCCTGCTGGAGAGGCAGTGAGGATCTAATTGCTGCACTGGTTTGCTTTTCCATATGGCGGGGCAAACTGCTGTTTGCTTTTCATCTGTTGCAGATGCAGGAGTGGCAGCAGTTTTGGGCAGGCTTATTTCTAATAGGGGAAAGAAACAAAATCCTTGTCCTTGCAAGCAGTAATGGGTAAAAGAATATGGCCAGGAAAATGGATGGATAAAGCACTTTAATCATCCAGCTCGGAAGGCTATATGTTAAAAGAAAGAGCACTTCTGGAGAATTTAGGTCTGAACAATTATCTTACCTCATTTGCTGATTAAAAAAATGTTTCTGGTAGTCATAATTATACACACAAGCTCAGGCCTGAAACACAACAGCACCAAAAATGAATTAAAGAATAGTATGAGGTCACTCAGCTGTGCATCAGTAACTCAGTTTAAAAGTGTGGCTTGAATCTCGAGTCAAGAAAACTCAGGTCACTGTTGGTTAGAATTTTTTTCCTCTTGTTTAATTTTGGACACTCATGTTCCTGTGGCTTCGTCAGTCATGTCTGACAGGTTTTTCTTGAAGCAGTTAAAGCCTGAGTGAGGGAATCAGCACTCTGGGATTTATTTCTTCTCCCTCCCCCCCTCCCCGCCCAATGTCTCTCATTTATCTGCGTCGTCTTGAAGAGTTTTGTGTGTAATAACTTCACTTTTTTTATGCCTTTCTCTCTGAACTGAGGATCTGCTCCTATAGAAGATCAGAAACCAGCTCTTTCTCTTCAGACCAAATCTTTTTTTTTTTTTTTTTTTTTTTTGTGAAAGGTAATGGAGAAGTTACTTGTGTTATTTTCTTAGTTCTACTGATGGTGTTATATCCTCAAGTTGGAAGGGGCTGTTGCTGATGTAGAGGTACAGAGTATTTGTTCAGCTTTCTATATCTTTGGTTTTGGTTTGGTTTATTTTAGGCTCTTTTACCTATGGCAAATGTGGCTATGATTGACTATACCTTGGAGTTCCTAACAGCAACTGGAGTGGAAGAAACCTTTGTTTTCTGCTGTTGGAAATCAGCTGAGATAAAAGAGCATTTACAGTAAGAATCTCTTCTTCTTTTTAGCTTCATTATGGAAAGGATTCCTCTGTCATCCAACAAGCCACAAAGGTCTTGCTGATTCTTCTGATGAAAACTGTGTGCAAAAGATTCCCTTTCACCAGTTGTCTCCTAGCATACCTCAAAAAAGACCATTCCTCTTGTGATGGAGTGTGGTTGTGCAGTGTATTAAAAGGGTTGAGTGATTTGGGACTGCATTTATATTGGCATTTAACTTTTCTTGTCTAAAAGCAGGGGTTTCCTATGGGTAGCCATGTAAATCAGAGTACCACCGTTTGTGTTACACCCTGTCTTGGTACTCCGTGCAGCATATGGCAACAGCTCTCTCAGCACCTTTGCGTCTGTATGCTGCAGGTTTGCAGGCTAAAGAGAAACATGTGGTCTTTTCCCTGCTTGAGGTACTGCTTTCCAAGAAAAAAAGTTTGGGTTGTGTGTACTTTTTCCTTCTCCTTTGTCAAAATGTGGCTCAAAGTGGAGTTGGGCTTCCTAAGTTTCCATAAGCTACAGTCTCAAGGTCTAACCCTCTTCAGTTACCTGCTGTATGCAAATGAGCCTACCCAGGCCTGTCGATAGTGAGGTCATTGTAACAGGATTCTCCTTGCATTCACTTACAGATGTGGTGTGCACTGGGGCACTGTGTCCTAGTGTGTTCTCTACAGGAATATCCTCTTTACACTTCTCTGATATGTTTTCCCTCTTCCAGAAAATCCAAGTGGTGCCGCCACACCTCTCCCAACACGGTGCGCTTCGTGACTTCTGACCTGTACCGCTCCCTTGGTGATGTGCTGCGAGACGTTGATGCCAAATCCCTTGTTCGTTCCGACTTCATTCTCGTCACTGGAGATGTGGTGTCCAATTTCAATATATCCAAAGCCCTGGAAGAGCACAGGTAGGTGTTGAAAGAGTGTATGCTTGCCTGGTCTGCTGAGACTCTGGGCTCTAACACTCTGAAGAGTGATTTTAAAGTTCTGCCCTTCTGTTTCAGGTTGCGTCGTAAGATGGAAAAGAACGTTTCTGTGATGACGATGATATTCAAGGAGTCTTCACCTGGTCACCATGCCAGGTGCAAAGAGGATGACATTATTATTGCTATGGACAGTGCCACAAACCGTGTCCTTCACTACCAGAGAACCCAGGGGCTGAAACGATTCCGCTTTCCTATGGTACGTCTGGAATCTAATGGGTGGAAAAGGGCTGTGGTAGTGAAGTAGCCTACCCCAAGGAGGAGGTCCTCCTTGATTGAGAGCTGGGGAACTGTGCTTGCTGCTGCTTTTGGAGGAGCAGGTGGTAGGAAGTAACTCTTGGTAAACTGGCTTTTTTTTTTTTTTTCAACCTTTATTTGAGGCTTGATGAAGTTGTGCTGGGACACATATTTGGGGCTCATTTCAGAGTCTGAAGATGAGGGAGACATATTTCTCACAGTTCAGTTCTTGCATTTATTTCATTCCTTTTCTCTACGTGAAACGAAGGAGAATGATTTGTGCTTTTGCAGGAGTTCCCAAATTGGGATGCATATACTGTTATCATACACAAACCATTTTGAAGCAGCACTGGACCTGACACAGGCAGTTGAATAGCAGCATGTGCAAGGGTAGTACCTCCTCTTACTTCTACCTCTACTGTTCCCGTAATCATGTAGTAATTGCTCTGTAGGTGTCTGTGAAAGGCACTTTCTCCAGTTAGATGGGTGGACCTTTTTTTCAACTCAAAACTAAGGCAGTGATTATATTGCATTTTCATCCCTAAATCAGTAATCAGATTTTTTTTTTACCTTTATATGAAAGCATTAATCACTGTAGGAAACCAAAAAGGAAAAAACCCAAGACAAATAAAACCCATCAATGGCAGAAAAGCAACCCACAGCTGTAAAAATCCACAGTGGGTAGGGAAGCTATGAATGTTGCCAGGAGCCTCCTGGAAGAAAAATGATTGTTTGAAGTACAAGCTGTTTCTTGGAATACTGCAGTGTGTAAAGACAAGGGCAGTCTCTGCTGCTTGACACATAGGTCTGTGTATACCAGGCTATGCCTGCTAAGCTAGTGTCTCAGTATAGATTTCTCTGATCTTCAGAACTTCAGCTAGTTCAGAATTCAGCCAGTACTGCCCCTGGCTTATAGAAGGCTTTTGGGGTTCAGTACTGCATGAGGCATGTGGATCATCTGAATTTTTTCCTCCTTCAGAGTCTGTTCCAGAACTCGATTGAGAATGTTGAGGTGCGCCATGACTTGCTGGATTGTCATATCAGCATCTGTTCTCCACAGGTGAGCTCTGCCCATCTGAGGGTCCAAAATTCAATCTGAATTGCTCCCTTTGTCGTAGTGGTGTGCAGGGGGTGCATGTGGCGTGAGGGTAATAGGTTTGGAAATCAGAACTCCCAGCTATCCTTGGTGACTGAACAGAGAGCCTGAGTGATCATGTAGCGCTGCTCTGCAGGCTGTCTGGGTGCTCAGTCTGTATCTGGCATGCACAGCTCAAGCCCAGGCAGAACTAGGCAGTGAATGCATCGGTAGACTGGCTGATTTGGCACAGGATGAAGCTATTCTGGAAAATACGTGATTTCGCTTCGAGTATAGTAACTGGAACTGGAGCAGAGGTGATGGCTGTGCTGTGGAAAAGTGTCACTATTTGCAAGCTGGTAACATTCAGGGTTATTCCACCATAGGCTTGCTAATGTCTCTTCCACGTCTGAAAAAGCTGGTCTGCAGCCTTCCTTTGGGAGTGAAACTGCAAAGTGAGGCTGGGCAGATTGCTTGAAAATGCAATGTTTTGCCCCTTATGTAAACCAGAGTCTGTCCATAGTCTCCATTAGAAGGAGGAGATGGGACGGTCAACACTCCTAGGAGAAGGAATCAAAGCTTTATTCAAGGCAAGAGCATCACTTTCCTATACCGTGTAACTCAGCTCTCTGAGAACCGCTGAATAGCCATTAATTATCTGGCTTCCCTGGCAATGTGTTCTGCTAAGTATGTTATTTCCTTATATTTTATTCCTGGCAGGTGGCTGAGCTGTTCACAGACAATTTTGACTACCAGACACGGGATGACTTTGTGCGTGGACTGTTGGTGAATGAGGAGGTAAGGAGAGGGTTGTTACAAGGCAGATCCTATTACCTTGCGTTAGAAATGTATGTTAGAAATCTACTGATGTGCTCCTGTCTGTCTCCCAGGTCCTGGGGAACCAGATCCATATGCATGTAACAACAGAAGAGTACGGTGCCCATATATGCAACTTGCTAATGTATGAAGCTGTGTGCTTTGACATCATCCGGCGCTGGGTTTATCCTTTGACTCCAGAGATGAACTTCACTGATGACAAGAATCAGAGTTATACCCATTCTAAACACAACATTTACCGAGGAGTCGATGTTAGCCTTGGCCATGGCAGCGTGTTGAAAGAGAACGTACTCATTGGGCAGGGAACAGTCATTGGCAGCAACTGCTCCATAACAAACAGCGTTATTGGGCAGAACTGTAGGATAGGTGAGTACAACAATGGAGATGAAGCTTTGCCAGGAAAGGGCACAGTTTGTTGGGATTTAGTTTTTAAAGTGTGTTTGTCTCAGAGAGGATGATAAGTGGGTGCTGTTTGAGTTCTAATGGGAAGAAAGGAGAAGAACTTGGTTTTGCAGCAGAGGAAATAGGTTAAAGTTGTCAGGGTACCATAACGATGCTGAAAAGTGGAAGGCACTTCATGCAGACAAGTTGTTTCAGCAGTAGAGAATGCATAGCCTTTACTGATCTGGAGTTATCACCCCCCAATATCCTACAAATGAGGGACATCTGTCCCTGGTTTTGTGAGCTGTCTGGTACTCCTTCTTCCTAGTTTTGGCTGGACTTTTTTTGTGATTTAGTTGTATTTGGGCAAAACCAAGATGTCAGTTGTTACTGTAAACTGAAGTCTTTGTAGAGAACAAACAAATCTTTTAGCTTTAGATAAGTAGTGGCCATAAGCCCCTAAGAAAAATTTTCACCTTTCATCTAACGTCCATCGCGTATCAAGGGCACTGGGTTTCAGTAAGGTACTTTCTAGTGGACTCAGCAGTGTGGGAGAACAGCAACTGCCTCGCTTAACATATTTGTGCTTGGTGATGTATAACAGGTGATAAAGTCACTTTGGATGGAGCTTTTCTCTGGGACAAAGTACACATAGCAGATAATGTGGAGATCTGCCATTCTGTTATCTGTGATGAAGCTGAAGTGAAGGAGAAAGTAAAGCTAAAGCCCCACTGTGTCCTCTCTTCTCAGGTGAGCTCTATTCATGTCTGTTCTGCTTTCTGCCTTTCTCAGCAGGTTACTAGACTTACACTAGACCATACCAGAATACAGGGCTGCCACAGGCCTTTTTGCAGAGAGGGGGATAAGGTACTGCTCCCACCTTTTTCTTCCTTTTGTTTGGCTAGGGTAGTATGGTATGTGATTTAGCAGTACTGATGTCTTCAGTTATTCTTGTTAGTATACAGCTTGTCTTGAGCAGCTGTTGTCCCTGCTGGTGGAGGTACGAGGGGGCAATCAGCATATTTCTTCATTAAAATATGTTACATGTATTTGCAGGTAGTAGTAGGTCCTGGCATCACTCTTTCTGAGGGCACAGTGATCTCTCTGCACCCACCAGATGAGGAGGAAGAGGATGATGACCAGTTCAGTGATGATTCTGGTGTTAACAAGGAGGAAAGCAAAGTGAAACTGAAAGGTATGAGAATCTCTAGCTCCATGCACTCAGGCTGCGCAGGGGACTTTGCCTTCCATGATCTTTTGGGGTCTTTCCCTCCCCCATTCTAGACTCTGCAGTGCAAGGCTGGAGCTTTGTGCTGCATACAGCTTGGACCATGTGTGTTTTCAGTAGGGCAAGCAAGGATATTCAGCTCAAGTTGGACAATGAGATGTACCTCAATACTGCAGTAGTAAAATCTTTGGAGACTCAGCTGTTTTCTGTGGGTTTTTTTGTTTTGGTTTGGGTTTTTTTTGAGAGTAGGAGCTTTGTAGGAGGTAATAAGCTGAAGTTGGAATAGATGTTCAGTTCAAGGCAGGTTGCAAGATCTATGTCCTTGTACCTGGACTGTGTCCAAGGACTTTGTCCTTGTGAAATACTATTTCTACCAGTCTGGATTTGCCAAGGGATCTAAACATGGTCAGCTCAATGTTGCTGCTGTAGAGAGGAGTAAGTCAGTCACTTGTCAAGGCAAGTGAGAAGATAAAAGCTGAAATCTGTATGCATCTGCAGGAATCCCAGCTCCTTCCTAATGAAGGATATTTAAGGGGCAGTAATGTGCAAGTTATACCAGACTATATCAGGTTTGCCTGTAAGCAGATCTGGTACATCTACCTCCTAATCTGTTTCTTTTTCAGGTTACAATAAAAAGGATGTAGGCTCAGAGGGCAGAGGCTATCTCTGGAAAGCGGATGACAAGAATGAAGAGGATGAAGAAGAGCAGAGGCAGAGCCTGTGGGGTGAGGAAAAGTGTAGTATGGTCATCTGAGGATGGACAGACAAGCTTGTGTCACGGAAATTGGCTGAGTGAGATGCTGATAACTTTGCCTAGAGTGAGACCTGGGCTTTGTGAAGCAGTCTGGCTGTAGATATCACATGTGCTTGGAGGCAAGGTGAGAGGTGAAAGCAGATGGTGGACCAGATTCTCTCTCTTCCTGTGCTCTGTGGAAGTTGTTTGTTATATACTGACACACTGAGCTGTCTGTGCTGTGAATGGTGGACTATGTGATACCCTCCCTTAGAGGGGAATATGCTTTGGCTATTCTGGGTACTGCTGGCTTTCTTCCTGCCAGTGACAGCATCTGCTGACATTGCTCCATCATGAGTCAGCAGCCTGCTCAGAATGCATTTGCTTCTGTCCCTGTGCTTTGTTGTCTGCCTGCATACTTTTAAAAGTCCCATTATCCTGGTGGCAGCTGTAGCATTCCCTCTGCAGCAAATATAGTCACGTGGACCTATAAAGAGAAGCTTCCTTGCAAGGACAGATAGTTGCTGACTTGGCTGGGACACCCCTAAAACACCTGGTTTCTCATGCATATGACAGCTGCAGCTTTTGAGTGTTGAATGCTGCATCTTCTCTCCTTCATCAGGCCCAGCTCTGCATTCAGAGGAAGAGAGCGAATCAGACAGTGACCTGAGCATGGGCTCTGAGGAGCTGGACAGTCGGGCAGCGTCCCCTCAGCTAGATGACATCAAAGGTGAGAGATGGGCTCTTAAGAAGTATGGTGAGCTTGCAGATAATGCAGTGAGAGTGAGATTTGTGCTGCTTTCTTAGGTATATGGGAAAACTTGTGGATATCTATCTAGAATATGTTTCTTTCCTGATCTCACTTCCTGCATTTTCTACTTTTTTTTTTTTTTTTTTTTTTTTTTTTTTAATATTCCCTGTATTGCTGTGTGTTAACCCAAGGTAGGCAAGGATGAGAAGCTAGAAAAAGAGCCTCCATCTTTCTCACTCCTGATCACTGGACCTTCAGAAAAGTGACCTCCATGAGTTACCTGTTTAAATGGCAGTGTCATTGCCTAAACTCAGAAATAGTGTGAAGGTCCAGCAGAGTTTCCCTGTGTGGACAGCTCAGTGCTGTAATCATGCTGGAGAATTAAATGTCCTCGTAGGAGCTGCCTCTTTTGGCAGATACGTTTTGGTTTTCTGTTTTGTTAAGTTTACCTGGATTTGAGAGGGGCTCAAGCCAAACTGGGAATAAAAGCCCTTTTCAGGTTAAAACATCTCCCCAAAGGAAATTAAACCAATAAATTTTAGGTTTGAATTCACATCTTTAGGGGAAGATGAAGTTTTTCTGAATAGGAAAGGCTAGATTGTGAAAGTATAATAGAAACCCTGCTCTAAAAAGTTGCAAAGGTAAATAGGTTTGCAGTGGTTTGTGTGGCTAGATCAGTGATATCTAGGAGGTTGCCTCTGTGTGAATTATATTCAACTGTTTATAGTTGATGTGGGTTTGTGCTAGGTTATAAAGAACAAATAGACATTTGTGTCAGAATGCTTCCTTTAAGGGCATAGTTTCTTCAGTAATGAACAGTTTGAAGAATCTGTGCTTTTCCCTCTCATGTCTAACTGCCTGTCCTTTCTTTCATTAGTTTTCCAGAATGAGGTTCTGGGTACATTACAGAGGGGTGAAGAAGAAAACATTTCCTGTGACAACCTGGTCCTGGAAATCAACTCCCTCAAGTGAGTATTTCCTTAGGGATGCTGCCCCTTACGCTGAACAGTTGGGTTTGACAGTGGATCTAGAAAAAAGGAGAAACCATGTGAATATCCGTATATGATTGTTAAACATCAGTTTCATCAGTACAGAGCATGGGAAATGCAGATTAGAGATCATGACTGAATGCTGACAGGAGTTGATGGAAAGCACCAGCTGCTTCTATAGCATCCTTAGTGGTTAGGCTTTTCCTGCCCCAATTCTGCAGTGAGCGATTGAATTGCTATTAAGTAACTGTAGACTGAAAAGAGCAAGCCAGTTTTTGGCACAGACTGCCTGTAAGTTCATGCAGGGGCTCCTGCTCTGTGCATTGCAACATTCAACCAGCTGCCTGCAGCTGGGGCTGTGGTGTGGTGTGGCTTGTCCACTCTGTTTTTACAGCAGCAAGTCTAGAACACGTAATCAGAGTGCCTTTTACCTAGTATTTCTCAAATACAAACCTGTTTCTCTTCTCTTGTGCAACAATATTCCTACAACACTCTCGTAAATGTGAGGGTGCTGTCCCTGCAGCAGCTTGTTCCACTGTGATAGCAGATTTTCAGGATTTGTGGCCTTCTGCAGGGCCTGATGTAGTCCCAGGTGGTTTTATTGCCTGAATATTTGGAAACCCAAACAAACAAATAAAAAACAAGTCTGGAAGATGAAAATTAAACCTTCTGCTGTATCTCTGTGAAGAGATGTGGTCTGCAGAGATCAGATAGTGTGAAATGTTGGGGGGGTTTTGCCTTCTTCGTTGCAGGTATGCATATAACATTGGCCTGAAGGAGATGATGCAGGTGCTCAGTAAAGTGATCCTGGAGTTCCCACTGCAGCAGCTGGATGCAAACCTGGACTCCCAGAACTATTTCTCAGCGTTACTTCCTGTGAGTTCTGCTCCATCTGACTTTTTCTCTGGGCTTGCCTCCTAGTGTGTAGGTGTCTGTCAGGGTGCCCCAGGTAGTTCCTGGCTGAGAAGTCTTTTTGATTAAGCCTGAAGCCACTTGAACTCTTTGAGTTCATGAGCCTTTTTGTTGTCTATAGAAGTAAAAGTGAACTGAAACTATCGTACCTGCTCAGAACTCATCTGAGACTGTAGGTGTGGGGAGCTCTTCTTCAGTACCTGTGGTTGGTTGTTTCCTGTGTGTGATAATACAAGTGCATCACTTGCAGAAATAAAAGAAGGGGGATTGTCAGAGATGCCTTTACAGGCTTGCATTCCAGGAACCCGGCTCAAATCTATCATAAGTCCTGTCCCTGGGGCAGCAGGGAGTGCTCCTCTCCCAGGGGAATCCTTTCCAAGGTCTTTCTAGTCTACATAGTGAAATTGGTGCCAATTTTTTTCCAGCCAAGTGCAAAGGCATGATATTGTCATCTTTGAGTGAAGATACGGAATTCTGTTAATGTCTCTAAAGGGGTTGTATAATTGGGTGAGGGCAATTTCTATTTCCTGACTTAAGGGAGACAAAATAGGGTAGGGTCCGCTTTAAAAAGCGGGCAGTCGTATCTTAATGGTTTTGTTGATCCGAGCTGGAGCCATTGTAGTATTTTTGTCTCTTTGCTGTAGCCCATTTATATATTTGGATTTGCAGACTCTAAAGGTTGCAGAGGTGATCTTTCAGAATGAATGGATCTGACACTTGTTTCGGAAGGACTAAGTTAACTTTTTTAGGAGATGGAGCTAAAGAGGAACATTAGACATCCTCATAATACTTCCTCTGAGGAAGTATGTGCTTTCTATTGATGGGGAGGGGTGAAAAACTAATTCTTCATTATGTAGGTGTAAGCATGGCACTTAATTCATCTCCTGGACGTGTAGAAATGCCTTCTGTAGAAAACATCCATGTGAACTGATCTGTTCATCAGATGGCTTAGTGAGATTTTGCTGTTCGCTCTGTTGAAATTCTGCTTGCTTTTATTCATTTTTCGGTCTGTTTTCTTGAATAGCATGTGCTGTCCTGGGAAGAGAATTGAAGGAGGAGGACTGAAGAGATGTTTAGAGCAGGTGTTAGAGTCTTAAGTGGAAAGCAGTACCTCTGGACAACAGGTTGTATGGAGTTGGTAGCTGTGTAGGATGGTGTTGTGGTGTTTTTTCTTTGGGTTTTGTTGTTGTTGTTGTTGGTTGTTTTCCAGCTAGGATATGGCATCTCTGTCTCCTAGGTTGGGCTTCTAATCCAGCATGAGTAGGACAGGAGAACTTCACTGCAGCACCCAGTCAGAAGAGGTTCTAGTCTGGAATAAAGGATACTGTACAAATGCATAATGATTTGCGTAATTGTCCAAAACCCCTTAGAAGCTGAAGACAATGGAAGTACCTGAAGAAGAGCTTATCTCTGGGTAACTTTGCCCATATTTATTTCATCAAAGAAAAGTTGATGCTCATGTTTAACAGCAGAGACAGCACATCAACTCACCTTTAGTGCAAACCAATAATAATCTGAACGTAATATTGAGGGTGACCATGCCCCATGTCATGGTCAAGTGGAATTTCTCTAAGCAGAGAATTGTGTGATGTGCATTTATGAAACCCAAATTATCCTTAGATTTATCATTTATCAAACCCATTGACTGTTGTGGCAGCCTGTTTCTCCAGGTGCTCCTTTGTAAAGAACAATCAGAAAGCTTCTTTGAGACTCCTTCTCTGGGGCAGTTTTGTGCCTTGGTGGTTTTACTGTGTGCAGAATTGTGCTGGCTTTCGTACTAAAACCGGCAGGAAGGCAGTATCCTGGTGAAATATACTTAATTTTCAATTGCACGCATGATGTTAGTCACTGTTACAATAACCCAATGCATTTGAGTTGATATGCCTCTAATGGAGGCAGTGAATCAGCCCTCAAAGGCTTAGAAAACAGATATCGATGGTCTTCCTGGCCAGCAACTTTGTGTATTTACCAACAGTGCTCTAAAGAGAAGAGACCAGTTCTTCAGGCAGAACATGCATGTTTGTACAGCACCTGAAACAGTGGCTTTTCTGGAACTTGTCATTCTGTAGTTAGTAGAAAGTACACTCCATTAACTTACAAGCATTTACTTACTTACACCCTGGGAATCCCAAACACTAACTTGGTATATGTTAGTATATAATGAAAGCATGTAGCTGAAGTGTGTAGCTATGCAGGTAAAAATGCCTCAGTCAATACTGGTATTAGGCTGAGAGCTGCTTATGACTGTTTACATATGGCAAAGTGTGATTTTGCACAAGATGGGAATATTTGCATTCTGAAAGCGATGAACATCAGAAGCCCACTGAATTTTACAGAACTGTTTTATGTTTCTCACTCTCTTTGTAGCTCAAGTCTAAGAGATGCTGAAGGAAGATGGGTTGCTTGTGTAAGAGTGATGGTAGAGAGGTCCCAGCAGCTCAGGAGGGGAAACTGTGGAAATGCCATAGTTATGATGTATAGTTTGACTTGAAACCACAGTATGTGCTCTGAGATGCTGGCCCCTGAGCATGAAGCTCTTAAGTCTTGCAGCAATTTTAGAAAACAAGCATCCGGTAAAGGATATGCCCATGGGTATTTTTCAGATGAAACATGGAGGCTTGAGAAATACAGCTATCCACTTCGATGTATGTCAGGCATCTTGTTCAGCTCTTGTACAAGTTGTAAAGCAGAGGTGGTACAGAAAACCAGACCTCTGCTGGAACTGTAGATGTGGTTTGAGCAAACATGGCTGAAGCTGCTGATAAACTGAAGGCTGTGCTTCTGTTGTCACTGAAGTAGCATCAAACTGCTTATATAGGTGAGGATGTCTAAAGGGAGCTGGGGGAAGCAATATAGCAGTTTAGTTTGCGGAGCTGGCCACTGTCTGCACTGCTGCCTGGCAGCTAGCATGTGTGGTGCATCTCTTCAGGTTTTCATTAGGGAGCCTTATTCTTTTGTAATATCATGCAAACTCAATAGCTTCTTGTTAGAATTGTGTCCGTTCACGATTTAAAGGCTTTAACAGAAAGGTGTTACAAAGAACTAACTTGCTAGTAGCTTTACTACATTTGAGGTGAAGAATTCCAAAGGATAATAAAAATGCAGGAGGTGGTTGCAGAGGAGGGACGAGTGTTTAAGATTAAGCATGTTGCTGAAGACTTTCTGGAAATACACTATGCAACCCTCAGTTTTTTTGTTGTGACACCATGATGATTAGGATCATTCTGTGCTCTTACTATTGTTCCTTGAGCCAGTCGATGTACTACTATACAGATCAGTTTGTTTGTACTAATCCCCTTCTTAGTTTCTACTTGAGGCATGCAAATTCTAGCATGGTCGCATAGCAAATGTGTCTGAAGAGGTGATGGAGTGTAGCACTGTGGAGTAGTTGAGCACTGTTTCCTAGTACAGGCTACCTTTGGTAGTCCATGCTAGCCTGGGTTCCAGCTCCACTGCGTGTTCTGGAGCAATCCCTCTGGTAGGGCTATTGCGTGTTAACAGTTGTCATGGACGGAATAATGCTGACTAACCCTGGATGTAGGTGAGTCTGAGCTTCTTCAATTACCTGTTTCCCTTCAAAACAGACCAGGTGTGTTCTGTAAGAAGCCATTATTGAAGGCACAGCAAAACAGTGTATGTGTATGGGCATGCCAGGGATGTAGTTGCAGGAATGCCTGCTGTTGAACTAATCTGTTTAAAAAGATATGGAACTCTGATTTAATTTCCTACATTGTTTATGTAGGATGGTCTGGTCATGATGTGGCCAATGAGGAATTTTTGTATCCTGGTTCTCATACCTTTTAAAATTGTTCTGGACAGGGTCTAAGTATCTTTATTACCTCCTTTCCCAGATTCAGGTAAGTCTGTGCTGATTTGCAGAGCTTTCCCTGCTGCTTGCTTTCCAGATGTGTGTAACAAGTGAAAGAGCTGTGGGGGACTCAGGCAGAAATACTGTTTGATGAGGCAGCACCAAAATCATTAAACTAAAGACTTGATAAAAAAATAAGCCTTGGAGGAGAGAACTGAGATCAGCTAATAGTGTAACAACTTCTTGCCCTTCACCCTTCCCACCCATTTCCTGCAGCAGACTCCAGGATCCAAACAAGGCTGTAGGTGTACAATAAATATGTGACTTATACTTAGGGGCTGCTCCACTGTGTTCCTGTTTTAGGGGTGGCTATTTTGCACTGTCCACTTCTACTCGGCTGGAGTAGAAGTGTCTTTTTCTTTTTTCTTGTTTGCTGTTCTGCTCTGAAGGAAAGTTCCAGTGAAATGTCAGCTGCTCTGTGGGGGGAAGGTTTGAGTAGCATCTATGTACCTCTCCTTATCAGTCTGCTGTAAAGTGATTTTCTTTGAGTACCAGGCTCCATTAACACATTTGTTGTGATAATCAAGTATTCCATCCAGAGAAGCAAAACCGAGAAAGCTAACAGATATCCTCAGAGCGTCTTAATAAAACCAGGTCCTGTCTGCACATGTGAGACAGCATCTGTTCTATGGACTGAGCGGGGCAAATATATTAAGTGGTCAGCTGAATGGTTTCTTAAAATGCTTCCCTGTGTCAGTTTCTTAGTGCAACACAGCTGAGGAACAGGGCTGAGTGCACACATCCATCTCCTAGCTCAGGAACTTTTCTGTGTTTTTCCCCTGCAGCTGTTGAAGAACTGGACCCCATTGTTTAAGAACTACATAAAACGGGCATCGGATCACTTGACTGCCTTATTTGCCATTGAGGAATTCTTCCTGGAACATGACAGTCTCTGCACATCGATAGCTAAAGTGAGTATCTGCTCCCAGCTCTGAGGATCTTGTTTTGCAAGTTCACAGTGAAATTCATGGTGGTTGCATAATCGGCCTGTCTGCTTTAGAGGAGAGAATTTTGGGGTCTCAGTGGAGAGGGCGTATAGAAAATCTATAACAATTGCTTTAAATAAAAAAAGTTCTGTGTCTGCCTGTGCTTCTGAGGGAGCACAGCTGAGTGTGAGTAGCAATTGCCAGCATGCAGCCTGAAGGGAACTATTATTTTGTAGTTTCTAACCTAGATGCCCTTGTTGTGTGACACTGAAAGAGGTGAGGCCAGAGGCCTACTTTAGGAACAGCTTTACTTCATTTGTCTCTTCATGGTCGTTGGGATCATGGTCATGCCAAATGGCTTATCCTTCTTTAGAGTGCAAAATAAGCGAAGCTGGGAATAAGGATGGGATTTCTTTTTCAGGTGGAGCTAGTTATGAAACTGGGAATAAAGGGGAGCTGATGTGGCTTATTATCTATCTCCCTGCTTCTGAGGGTTTTCAGTACCTTCCTCCTCACCCTCCTTTACAAATATTTATCCCTGTGTTCTTTCTGCCCTATCATACTGAGCACATTTGACTTGGACCACAGCAGTGTCTCAGGAAGCCTCTGTCTCTTTTGGAGGAGCTCTCCTAGAGGCTGCTTAACTCTTGGTTCCTTAAGAAAGAGTAATCCTCATTTCTGCTACCAGTGCTTCTGGCTAATGGCAAAGCACTTAGGACTGGAGCCAAAAGCCTTCAGTTTGGTCAGCCAAAATGTCCTTGAATTACAGCAATTGTTTGGCATGTGTCCATTGTTCTAGGGGCCTGGGTTTCCCTGGAGGCTGGGAATTGAAGTGATGCTTTATATTTGGAGTTGGCAGCCAGCTTTGTCAGTGCTCTGCCGCAAGGAGACCCAACTGCAAAGTGCCTGCTCTGCCTCAGCACAAAGGCACCCTGAGAAAGCATGATTGTGTCTTAGCCTTGCTGCGCAGGAGTTGGAGCTGATGAATGACCAATTGCTTTGACACCTGCCATAAGGCACTTCTAAGAGAACTGGCAGAAGGAGGGAGCTTGAGGCAGAGCTGGAGAGCTTGATGCTCTTCTCTGCACATGTCACCGTTATGCATATGTAGGCCTGCCTAAGAGGTGCTTGTTAGATCTGCTTTGGGAGTGGGTTTTGGATGGTTTAAAAGAGAACTTAAGTTACATCTTGAACTGACGTCCTCTGTGGCCCCTTACTGCCCACAGCTCTCAATCATACCCTGTATCTACAGAGCTGAAGCTGATGAGGCTTGAACTTTGACTCATTATGTGTCACAGCATCTAACTGTCAGGAACATAAGGCTTGGTAGGAGAAGCACAGTTATTTTTAACAATAAAAGCAAAATTAAGCAGACTGAGTGCCTTCTGTTGAAGGTAGAGCTGGGAGACACAGATTATGTGCAAACATTGTACTTGGACATGATCTAGCCCCAAAAGAGTTTATAGAGAGCCCTGTTGCTCTTTCTTCATCGATGCAGGTGTTGATGACATTTTACCAGCTGGAAATTCTGGAAGAAGATGTAATTCTCAATTGGTTCTCCATGCGGGACACGTCTGACAAGGGAAAGCAGCTTCGTAAAAACCAGCGGGTAAGTCCCAAAGATGTTCAAAGAGGCAGGATGGGGAGGAGGGAGAGAGGGGGAGACAACAGCTGCTAAAAGAAACTTTGAGTGGAGTTTGGTGCCACTGTCACCTTCTGTGGAGCAGCTGCCAATACATGGTAGGACACTAATGCACCAGTGCACTAAACACTAAGCAACACAACTTTGTTCTCCAGAAGAGACGTTTCTGTGCCTTCTGCCATAATCATCCTGTTTGGATGAGGAATGGAGTTAGTAGGAGGAGGAGATAGTTTTTAGTGGGGTCTCTGTAGCACGAGGCCAGCACTTTCTGGAGCAGCAGCATGGCTTGTTGAAGCCAACACCCATTTGAAATGGGCTTTAGGCCAGTGCCCTGTGTGCTGGCCCCATACAATTCCTTTGAAGCTTTCATTCCTGGCTCACCAGTCCCTTCGCATATATTTCTAAGCGTTTGCTTTACTGAGTGGTTTCATTTGGCTTGTGTTGCAAGGAGCGTATAGACTTCCCCCCTCCATCAGGCAGAACTTTGTGCTGCAGTTTGGCTGAGCCCTCTCCCAGTCCTCCTCCCTGGATCTGGAAGAGGAGCAGGGGAAAAAAGCCATCTCTGAAGGACTCCAGCTTTGTTTAAAACCTTTGCAAAGTCAGCTCTTAGTATAGGTCAGCAGTGCTTTCAGCTGCTTATTTGAGCTCAGTTAAAAGGTAAAATGAGCTGCCGCCTTTATAGCTATTTCTCAGGGAGTAGGTTTTTCCCAGCAGAGTTTTCCAAGCATGTCTCATTTAAGTTGCAGCTGTCATCTCTTCTCCCTCAAGTTCTGAAAACTCTTAAACTTTTGCCTTTTTGTTGCGGGGATTGTCTGACTGGAGGAATCTCCCTCAGGAATCTAATCAGTCTGGGTTTGTCCACAGCATCTCAGTTGGTTTTCGTCTAAACTTTTGTCTCTTTCTCTCCCTCAGTCTGCCTCTGTTTCCATGTCTCCTAGAAACACTCTTTCTCTTTTTTGTGTGTGATACTGGTGCTCATTGACATGGTGTAGTTGTTGAGTGCTCCCCAGCATCTGTTTGGTGTCACTTGTCACCCAATTACATTTCATTGTCTCTGCAGCTCCAGAAGTTTATCCAGTGGCTGGAAGAGGCAGAAGAAGAGTCGTCTGATGGCGACCAAGACTGACATGGTGGCTTAGCATGAGAAGAGGCACTCTCACTGCCTTTCTGGGCCAAGTGGGCAGGGCAAGATCAATGCCAGTGCACGGTGTGTAGATGTAGGGCCTGACATCGAAGTGACTGACAATCCCATCATTACTTAAGTTGTGTGTTCCCAACTTTGCCACTTCCCTCCCTCACTTGCCCAGTGGCACCTTATCTTGGATGGTTGCAACCCAGCATAAAAACCATAGGGAAAAGCAGGAGGTGGTAATACCTAGAATCCCTTTGGAGCCCGGATATGATATAATATAAGCTATCCTTTGGGAGGTCCTTGTTACTAATACAAAGGGAGCAAATAGATGCAAATGCATACAATGCCCTTATAAATCTAACCATGGGGGTTGTGGAAGAATGGTCATACAGCTAAGTTATTTGGAGTCATTGTTGCTTCTGGACCTAAGAGAACTCCTGCTGAAGAGACACTGGCAAGGTTGGTGAGTAGGAGCATGTGGATTAGGATCTGGAGTGCAGGACTGAGATTCAGGAGTTCGTGTGCCAGGAGAAGATGCAGTTGTCTGAGGATGCCCAAGGCATTTTGCAGCCTAGAAGGCACTTCTGTGATCTTTCCAAAAGGGAAAATGTCTTGCCATCTGCTGTGCTAGGATCTAACACAGGGTTGTACAGTAGACCTGGTAAAACTGTGTGTTTCCCCCTTCTGCAGAACGGGATAGTATGTGCTCAGTTCCCCTGCAGGGGTTTGCTAATAGTGGATGTGCACTGGTCAGTGAAATGCTGTATGGATCACCAGATCTTAGACGTGATCTGTCTTCTGTGCGTCCCCAGCTTAGCAGATGTTTTAGGAAAGTGTTTGTTTTATAAAATGGGAGCAGAGGTGCCTGGCTCCTCCTGCTGCACCAACTACACTTGTGTTCTGCTCTGGGGCATTGACTGCACCAGCTGCTTTGAGGAGGATGCAAGTTGCTAAATTCTGCTCCAGTGTGAAAAGGAGCAAATGGTATTTCCTTCAACAGCATGTGCTTCATGTTTCCACATGATTTCAGTTATACAATCATGTTATTCAGTTGCTTACTTCATGTCCTTTTGTTTATTTGAAAACTTCCCTCAGACAGCAGGGAAAGTGCTGCAAACCCACTGTAAAGTTCTGCAGCCGCAGAGCAACTCAGCATGCAGCAGGGAACAAGTGTGCCTCTGGCACTTTGTTGCCAACACAGACAATGCGTGGCAGCAATAAGGCCTTTAGGAACAGCTTCTTGGAAGTGTCACTATGCTGTGTTCTTCCCTGCTTTCCAAGAACAGAGGGGGAAAAAAGACACAGTGAGAATTGGCTTGTGCTCCCAGGTGGGTTATTTGTTGGATGTGCTGACCTTGCCTCTGCCCCTTCAGGAGGAGCACGGAATAAATCCTTTGCAGGGGGAAATGCACTGGAGCTGTCCACTCAGGATATTTACTTGGCCGTTCTGTGGTGCCACAATTGTCAGTGAGGGGACGGCATTGAATGCTGGAGACCAGGGATACTGCCTCTTAAAAACTGATGGTCAGGCAGGACGATCTTGTGCACTCACACTATCAGTCGCCAGGATTGTGCATAAATGTGCTTGTTTTCTGACATTGCAAACTCAGTCTCGTAAATGTTGGGGAAATAGTTGGTATCTGAATTTTCTGTATCTGCCAATATTGAATTCAGGGAGCAAATAAAAACTATCCTGGTGTTACCAGCTTGTTTGCTTTGTTTGACTTTGAATTGTTTGTCTCCAACTGTGGCATGTGCCTGAGCAGGGTTTAAGGGGTAAGCAAAATAACTCATCACTACTTTTTCCTCAAGAGATTTTAAGCACAAAATAGGCAGGTAGGGAATCAGCACACCACTGCATTGCTGTAAGTGTGCAGTGATCACTCATGACCTCACTGTTTACAAGTAGAGAACACTTTATTAAAACTTCTGAATATAGAATCCTGGAATGAGCAGGATTTGGTTTTGTGCAGGATTATATTGCAAAGATTAACTTTTAAGTTACCATGATGAGAATTAGTGGGAATGTTGGCTGTTAGGTACTGTGTCGTGCCCTCCTCATGCTGGGGAGTAAGAACTGGCAGAGAGGGGAAAGGACAGCTACAGGGCGCTTGGTAAAACCATTTACAGACCAGCTGCAAGACTTGGTAATTTTAAAATCCCTTGGGACATCTTAAGTAATTTTTTTTTTTTTTCCTTCTACAGTGTACAGATGGCTTAAAAAATGGGTTTAACATGTAGTTCTGTAAATGTCTGGATTTTGCCAGAGGCTCTTGATTCTTTGTGCCAAATAACAATTCCACTTTTGTTTTTTCCATATTCCCTCCTCCTTTGCTCCATAGTAGCCAACTTCTTCATGATGTGAGCTGCTTTTTTATCCAGGGGATAATGTTCTGTGGACAGATATCCTTACCCTTCAGGCCTTGGTGGGGTGGGGCGTGGTTTTGCTACTTTGCTGGGATAGAGTAGCAAAAAGGAGACAAAATAGGACTCTTGATATTCTCCAAGATGGAATTCTGGCATGGTGCAGCATCCTTATGGGCAGGTAAGTGTAGACTTTTTAAAGGAGCATAAATTGCATTGCTTAAGAATAGAGTGGGCTTGATGCTTTTTATTGCTTTCAATCAAGATTTATATTTGGCTTGAAGATTTGAAATGCCTTTGAGAGCAACCTTGATTGTGCAATCCACTTTTTTGAGCAATGCAAGCATAAAGTATTTTTATTTTTTCTGAGGCCATAGTAGTCAACTGTCTTGACTTCCCATCTGATGAGGATGGATGGATGGATGTCACCTTGTGTTCCTGTATCAAACCTATAACTTCAGTTAACAAGTGTGCCTTTTAGAAAAAGATAGTAATTTTGTGTTGCTTAAAGGTGTAAATGGTGGAACTTGAGTACATTCGCCTCTGCTTTGCGCTGTTCCGGGATGCACTAAAATGTCTGGAGTCTGTTTACTCTGTAAGGAGAAGCAATGCTATCAGTGCTGCGAGTTTTTAAATGTAGGCATAGGCCAACAGGCTGTTCAGAAACTCTTGTGGACCTGGAGTGCTCGGCACAATCTCCTACCGCTAATTTCTTTGGCTCTGTGTTTAACCTCCATTCATTAGAAGTGAGTCATACTTCACAAGACCTCTGTGAGCAGTTAAATCAATCTGTTGATTAAGTCTATTCAATCACTTGGCCTGTTCTAGAAGAAAAGACAGCTGTAGCAATGAGACTTCTACACACTGGGGGTGTGTGGCACCCCTCCTCTGGGCTGCATGTGCTCCCTCAGGAGCTCAGCACTTCAGAAAATTGCCCTTTTGGTAACAAAGGTGTCTAACGTACAGGCTCCAAGGTGCATCCACAGCTGTGTTGGGAGGTGGGCAAGAAAGTGGCCTGTCAGGGGAAAACTATAATTCTTCCACACAGGCACAGCTTTTGGGTCAGGGAGGTGTTGCAAAAAGACTCAGGTTATCTCCATCAGGGTTGACACAATAAGCAGCAGCTTAAACTAAACTTTTCCATTCCTGACCTGGATTCTTCTTTCCAGGTACGCCGGCTTTTACCTCAGAACTCTGAGCATGAGGAAGTGACAGTCTTCCAAGAGCTGATGTGGAAACATGAGAAAGCCTCATGCTTCTTACAACTTGTGCTTACCTGAGGTCTTCCCTTGATTATCTTTTTTTCTTTAATCTCATGTCAGAGTCTTCACCCAGTCAGGCAGGTGCTGCCTAGGTAATTGCTAGCAGCGCCTAGAGGACTCTTTCATGTATGAGAAGGCTATTTGGCTCATGCCAGCCTGCCAGCCTGAGGAGCTTGGCTCTGTTCCCTATTAGATCTCTCTGGCTCCTCTTCTTACAGCAGGTGAGTGTGTCGCTGAGGGCTGGTGATCTAGTCTCATGCCCCATGCAGGCCCATGGTGTGATTCTTCCTTTGCATTTGTTCCTTCTAATCCAGGACGTTGCAAGGCGGTTCTTGCCCTTCCTGGTGGTGGGTGTTCCCCAAGCTCTGTCCACTCCAGCTTTGCTCTCAGCCACAGCTCCATGAAACTGCCAACAGAGATGGTTCCTTGGCACCCCTTGGGTGCTGCTGAGGTTTCCAGAGAGGAAGACAGCCAGCCTGAGACTGCTGCAGCACAGAGGCAAGTCCTAGGGGCTGGGGTCACAGTGCTGATGACTTCAGGGAAGAGAGTTGATGGGTTCCAGGGAGAGAGAGGATGGGGGATAAACCACAGAGCCAGGGGACTGTTGGAGCAGATATGTGTGCAGTTGAAGAGGCATCGTGTGAGGAGTTCAAAGGGGCCTGGACATGGGAGGACAGGGTAGAGCAGGATACACCTCATGTTCTGTCATCTGTACTTGAGGGACATGTAGTTGTATGAGAGTAGAGAAGACTAGGAGGTATGTGGAAAAGGACCAGGGCTGCCAAGTCGGAAGGGGAGGCTGGGGTGGGTCCATGAGAAGCAGTGGAGGTTGCAGGACGCAGGAGCACATGTGGCACAGGAGTGACCATGTGTGTGAAGCAGCATCAGTGGGTGCAAGGGGTTGAAAGCTGAATGGGGATGGGAGCCTGGAAAGGGTATATGGATGCATGCCGGCTAGGGCTGGGAATGTGGGTGTGTGAAGTATGTAAGGCAATATATAAAGGGATGTGGATATAAAGTAAAAATCTGAACCTATCCACAGCGAGCGGGGCTGTGCATGGCTGGGAAGGTGCTGAGGGGTGCAGTCCCAGGGGGGAATGCACCCGGAAGAGATGTGGTGCAGCAGGAGCAGCAGTGGATGTATAGCCCTGGGAAGAGGGGAGGAGGGGTGCGTGTGGGGGCCAAGGGCTGATGGGGGTCAGATCTAGCCGGTGGGGGGGTCGCATATCAGTGCGGGATCCAGACTGGGGCAAGGTGCGGGCCTGTAGCGCGGCAGGGCTCTGGGTAGAGGATGTGCGGGTCCGTGCCGCGCACACGGTGCCCGCTGAGCCCCGGTCCACGCTGGGGCCTCGGTCGGGGCTGGGTGCGCGGCATGGCCCCGTGGGGCGCCGGTTCCGGTTCCGGCGGAGCCTGAGCCGGGGCGGCGGGCGGGCTGCTGGGCGGGGGAGGAGCCGCCGGAGCCCGAGCTTGCGCTCTGGAGCCGGGCGGCGCTGGGACCCGGAGAACAAGGGGCGCGGGAGGACTGGGCGTACGGAGGCCGCAGCCGGGCCGGGGCGCGGGCGGGGGCCGGGCCGGGCCGCGTGGGGGCCGGGGCCGGGGCGGCGGCCGGGGGTCGCGGGCCGCGGCGTGCCGGGGGCGGAGGCGCAGAGGCGGAGGCCTGGTGGCCGGGCAGGGGCGCCATGGCGGCGGCCGAGACGAAGATCATCTACCACCTGGACGAGCAGGAGACGCCGTACCTGGTGAAGCTGCCGATCCCGGCCGAGCGCGTCACCCTCGGCGACTTCAAGGGCCTCCTCAACCGCCCCAACTACAAGTTCTACTTCAAGTCCATGGACGACGACTTCGGGTGAGCGCGGACCTGAGCCCGGCCCGCGGGGGGAGTCCCCCGTGTCCGCGCCTGGAGGGCGGGCTCCCGCGGGGCCTGGGGGCGTCCTCGGCGGGGGGAGCGGGCTGCGTGTGCCTGGCTGGGGGAGCGCCCCCCGGTGCAGCGGGGCTCGGACCCACGGGTTGGGGGGCGCCCTTCGGGACTGGCGGCCCCTCTCGAGCCCTGCCTGGGGAGGGGAACCCACATGCATCCTCCACCCCCGTTGCCTTGGAGGAGGCGGGGTGGTGTCCCCCTTGGGCTTTGTCTAGGAGGGATACACGACTCTTGTGTGCGCCCTGTCCAGCGGCGTGTGCACCCCCTGTTACCTCAGTTGGGGGGGCTGATGGTGATACCCCCCGTGCACCTTCTCTGGGGCTGGTGGTCCCTGTATGGTGCCTCAGGGCTCAGTCCCCCATCCTGCCCTTCCCTGATGGCTCTGGGGGAAGCTGCCCCTTGTGAGCTGCTCTGTGGGGGAGCTGGTGGTGTCGTCCATGCACCTTTTCTAGGGCTGCACCCCCGGGTCTGCCAGAGGCACCTTGGAGACCATTGCCGCACCAGAGGATCACCACTGCTTGTGATGTCTGGGCAGCACATTGCCTGAGAGGTTGTCTCCCAGTGCAGCCCCCTGTGGGGTGCATAGGAGAGGCATCCCCCTGCATATCCCATTGGGATTGTCATTCCCCATATAAAGGACCTGGGTATCTCCTGCTGTGCCTGCCTGGGGAGGGTGCCCCTTATTCCCTCCACCAAGAGGATGCAGGGGCAGTGCTCCTCTATCAGCACTTCCCAGGGAGTGGATCTGGGACAGTTTTGTTCTCTTACCATCCATTTTGGGGAGGGCCATCCATTTTGGCAGCTTTGTGCTGTGCATGTCATCTTTAGGAACAATGGGGAAAGGGGACCAACTTTCTCCTCCCCTGCCTCCATGGAGAAGGAGTGAAAGGTCTCCATGTGCTGCTCATCTCTGAGTAAGGGGTGTGTACAGGACCTACTGTACCCATGTATGTGTCCCATCCTCAAAGTAAGATGTCCCGGGCTTGATCTCTGGGATGGGTCTGTATAGAAGAGGGGTACAGCCTCACATCCCATCTCCTGCGGGGCAGGTTTCTTCCAACGTTGGTATTTTCATCACTTCTTTTGTGATACCCTTTGATTCCTTCCATCACGTGTGGCTGGTTGGAGGTGAGGAGGTGTGTTCTGTCTCGTTTGGACGGCTGTACTGACTCATCTTCTGGGGGGAGACCCTGCTGTCTCCTGCCTTCGTAAAGTCAGTGACTGTTCTGGGGAGCAAGTACCATGTGAAGCCAACTCTATGTTAGACTCTTTGTCCTCACTGTTTTGGCTGGAGTCTTCCTACATGTGACTCTCCTCTCGCATTTTGAGGACCTCTGTTTCCATCCTGGGAACACAGCTTCTCTTGGCTTCTACAACATGTGACTCTTTTCCATCCCTGTCTTTGGTATTTGAGAGAGTTGCATGATCCTCCTTCCTCTGGATTACACCTCCCTGAAGATTCAGTGTTTACAGTAGGTCTTGTGTGTGGAGGCTGGGACTGCAAAAAGCCTTCAGTTTTATAGTCTTCCTAGTGTCTTCTTATTGCGCCAAATACCTCCCTAGGCTGTGATTTTGGCTTGTACCCTTCATTGAACAGGGCTGGGCCTGTTCGGGGCTTGGATGGAGATCGGTGTGGCTGCCTCTGCAGGGGTTGCTCTTTCCTCTGCAGCCAAATTATCCCAGTGCCCAGGTTCCCGTTAGCTTGGGAGGTGCCAGCTTTCACATGAGGCTTGAAATTTGGAGTCACTCCTTTGACCACAGTCTGGGACGCTTTGCCTCCCTAAATTCCTCCTGACCCAATGGAGAGCTTTAGTCCTCAGAAGCTTCCCCGTTCTCTCCAGGCAAGTAGAAGCCTCCAGCCCTCATTTTCCATACATTTCCTCAGCAATATCAGTTGTCCGTGAATCGTTTCCTGTCCCTCAGCTGTTGAGTAGTGTTGGGTGCTATGAAACAGCTGCCTCTACCCATCTCGAAGGGGACCGTGTTCATTGGTGGGAGAACTGACTTCTCTGTGCATGCTGTTTGTAAACAAATGCTTTGGGATCCTTTGAAATGTTGTTCTTGAAGTGAATTCAAACTTGTCTTGAATGAAACATTGCCATGTGGGTGGGAGAGTGTCTGCATAACTATAAACAAAGTTTAGTAATAAATAGCAGTGTCTCACATTGGGAAGAGGGGTCTGGTGGCAGTAAAGTTCTGTGCTGTGCCTTTTCATCCTTCTCTGTTTCTTTAAGGCTCCACAAGAGGAGGCAGATGGTAGATTAATGAAACTCTACAATAAAGCAGCATAGAGAGTTATTGTGGATGCTAGCAGGGAGATGGGAAAATCACTCAGGAAGAAACAGCGAGTTTAGTTGCGTCAGAAATGCATGGGATGAGGTTTTTGTTGGGACTGATTCAGATAATTCTTCTGGGAAGTGTGAACCTCTCTGGAAGGGAAGGTGCAGCTGAGAGGGGTTGGAGGCTGCATGTGGACAGCCTTTTCCTCAGGGAAGTCCTCTGCGATGAATTGTGCAGTTAGAGCAGCAGGTAGCAGGGCATTGTATGAGACAGAGAGGAGAAGGGGCATCCATGGTGGCACCATGAGAGGCTGTTAGGAAAGCTGTCTTTGCTCATTTCCAGAGAGCTGAAGAACATGCTGGTGGTTGGCTGGAGCACTGGGAAGGGAACAGCCAGAGCAGTCCAGCTGCAGCCTTGTCTCTGAGAAGCCCTGGAGCCCCAGGCACCACTTGAAGTAGAATCATAGAATCATTTAGGTTAGAAAAGACCTTTAAGAACATCGAGTACAACTGAAATATTTCGTGATCCCTGGTAACTGATGTCCAAGACAGAGCAAGCCATTGGTTTGCAGGGACCAATGCACGGGGAGACAGGGCTGGACGGTCAGGAGGCACCTCAGCTGCTTGACTGTAAATGCATGGGCAATTAGCGAAAATCAGGAGGAGATTAATGATGGCTGTATTCAAAAGCTGTGTGCAAAGAAGGGCATTGCACTCTCACACATGTATCTTGGTCCCTTCCCTCAAGATGCCCTCTGCCCAGCATGGAGGATGGTCTGGCTTGCACTGACAGTTTCTCAGCTGGGCTGTGTTTTGTCAGTTGGGCAGTGTATAGAAGTAGCACCTAGGGTAAAGCGCCTTTGTGAAAGACATGAGCTATTAACAGTGGATGGCCTGTTCAACAAGGCAGCTGATCAACAAAGAGGAGACCTGCAGATCTGATGGCTCGTGCTTTTCATCAGTGATTGGACCTTTTGCGGGATCCCTGTGGCATAAGGCTAAGTTCTCACATCTTGTTGGGAACAGAGGCATCTCACCTTCCAGGGTCAGCTGGAGTAAGATGTGGTCCAATGTTTCCTCTCACCTCTGTTGCCCAGACTGAATCTGTTTCTCCCTCTTCCTCCTCTTTCCAGGCTGTAGATCTCCAGCCTGGCATTCCTATCCCCAAGGCAGTATTGCAGCTGCAGTCTTGGTGTGTGGGATTTTTCATTCTTTTGTTTATCTTGTTAATATTTGTTTGCTCTGAGAATCAGGGCCGTGATGGAGCAGCTTCAGTGTTTACATCTCCTTGGAAATGTGAACTGAGGCTCCCCTGGGTGGCTGCGGAGTTGTCAGGCTATGCCAGGAGCTAATCCTAGTCAAAGTACTCAGCCCCAAATTAAGAAGACCCCAGAATGGTGTCACCTCTAGATGGGAAGGAGGAAAAAAGAGAAGATTTCATGTACCTGAGCTTGGGGAGAGGAGCTTTGAGCAGGAAGGCTGCAGGTTTCATTGCCTCATGTACCCGCCATGTAGTGGGTTACAGCCACAGAGAATCCAGCCTGTGCCCAGTGCTGCAGAGCAGTAACACAGAGTGCAGAGGTTTTGTGCCTTTGTTGGCTTTTTGTATTGCTAATTCCAGAACTGGGGACATGCGGAGGAGCTAAGGAGACTGATAGTGGAAGTATGGCAGTGCATAGATGTACTACACTCTTCCTGGACCTGAGATACTTTGTGTGGATATGCCTGGCTGTGAAGTGTGGAACTATCCTTAGCCTGCTAACCTCACCCTCATTAGAGAAGGAGGTTTGTTTCTTTGTCTACAGCTTGAGTCTTTTTTATTCAACATTTTACAGGTAAGATCTGTGTGCTGCTCAGCAGGAGAGAGCCTTAGATCAGTGCAGTGCTACGACTGCTCATGAGGTGTATGTCCTCCATCAAGGGTTTTCATGGAGCAGACTTTAATTTCTGTCCTTCTCCACTGGGCCACCTCTCATCTTCTAGGCTAGAGAACAGAAAGACCTACTTCTCTTGCAAGGGGACTATCTCTTCCTCCCCATGTCACCTACTTGTTCAGCGTTGCCGGGAGGACACCAGTGATTTGATTTGAGGTACACTGGTGAGATGGCAGTGCTCCTCACACCGCTGCTGGTTTCTCCCTCTGGCAGATCTCTATTCCAATTTTAACTTCAGAGTTGTGGTGGGTGATTTGTAGGTCTCAGCTGTCAAGTGCAAATTGGTATCCAACTAATCACTAGCCCAGTATCTAATCCAGACCTGCTTAATTATCACCTGCTCTCCAAAGCTGAGTATGAGGCAGTGATTAGGGCGATGCTTTGGAGGCAGAACAAAGCGGGCGCTGCTGGAATTCCCAGCGCAGGGGTCAGATGCCGTTGGTATTTGGCGACCTCATCTCCTGCACATGTGCATGGGGAAACGCGTTGACGTTCACTGAAAGGCTGAGTGATTTATTTTTATTGCAGGGTCTTTTTGAAATTGATGCCAGCAGTGACTGTCCTGGCTGGAAGAGTTTGGAGCTGGGGAAGGGATCCTAAACTTAATAAGCAGTGTCAGTCCCTAAGCAGTGGTGAGCCTCTGGCATGGTGCCGCTGCCTTTCCTGCCAGCTCTTTGTAGCATGAGTTGGGGGAGTTGTTTTGTTTTTATTTTTGGAGCTTTTTATATTTATTTTATTTTTAATTTGAAACTTTGCTGTCTGCAGAAGACCTCTGCTTGTCCCATGCCCCTGGTGGAGAGTGCTTCCATGTCAGCGTGTTTTTCATGCAGGGAGAGGTTAGCAAGAGGTCTGTGAGTGAAAGGGCTTTCGAAACTCCATTGCATGCTCGCCTCCTTTGTGGTGCTTCTGTCCCAGTGACAGCACTGGTCCTGCTGTGAGGTGCCCATCTCCAGTTTCTGGCCAGTCCCTGTCTTTTCTGTGCAGAGGGCATCACTTTGCCATGTGAGAGGCCACAGCACCCAATCTGTTGTGCTCCCTACTCTGGAGGATGCAGGTTCCCTGCCTGCTCATGTGAGATGTGCTGCCCTCGTTAGCTAGGGTCCACCAGAGGTTATTTTTTTGACATTTTGCATGTAGGTTACTGCAGCCTGTGCTTCTGTCTCCTGGGCTGCAGAGGATTTGGCAGAGAGCTGATAACCACTATCTGTGCTTGTGGTGGGAAGTTCCTGTAATGCTGCTCATGCTGAGGGGCGGCCCATCGACACTGGAGCTGATGGTCCTGGCTGTAGCTGCTGCTGGAGGCTGTTTTCAAGTGTCGTGGTGGTGGTGGTGGGCTGCAGCAGTGCCAGGGCTGGGGTGCAGATGGAGAGGGTTGCTTGGTGTTATTCGCCCCTCCACTGGGTTGTATTGCCTGCGCCTGGCAGTGTGTGTCCTGCTGTTCAGACGCAGCTATAACTCACTCCGTAGGTGTCCGGCTTTCTCTGTTGTGGTTGGAGCTGTGCTCTGAAGGCCACATTGGATGGCAGTCATAGCCTGGTTTCTTTGCCCAGGGGTGGCATTCGGAAAGCTAAGTTAGCCAAATCGGGCTGCAGACCAATTTCCCTAAGGCCTTGTCTGTACTATGCAAACAATGAAGCTTTACAGCAGCTATTGAACTTGTTTGCAGCTAGAGCTGGTCCGAATTTCTTTTTTTACTGGATGTATTTTCTCTCAAAATATGGTGTTATGTTGAAGCCAGCATTTTTCTTGGAGAGGTATTGTTTTCAATTATGTTTTTGATGGGAATGTTTCTTAATTTTAAGCATCTCTTGTCATTTCTGGAAAAAAGAGAAAGAAAGGTCAAGAAACCTTCACTCATCCATGAGAATGCAGCTGTTTTGATGCAGTTCTGTGTTTTGAAATCACTTGGAGTACTCTGGTCCTCCAAATTCCTGTACAGAGCAAAAATCTACCTCGATGTCTCAGGAATTGCCATGAAGTAAATCTGTGTGCCCTGACTATGGTACAGCTGTGTTCAACATGGCTCAGTCTCTGAGGTCAAGGCCAAACACCGTTAAAAGTGGCTCATAAACCACCATAATCTGGGTCATGACCTGAACATTGTTCATTGTTACGGGATGGTAGTGGTGGCCCCACTGCTCAGTCTTCTGGTTCCTGCTGAAATACAACTTCTGAGAGTTTCATCTAGAACTTGGCCCTTCCCAAATCCCAGACCTTGGCTCACCTGCGGAGTGAGTATTGGATCTTCTGGGTGGTGGCATAAGGAGTGATGTTCCTTCCTATGTGGCTGTGGTGAAAGCAGGATGGGCAGCTGGGCAGGCAGTGTTTTGTAATGGACTCTGAGAAGGAATATGCTGGCTTGTAGGGATGGAGACCCAAGGCCCATGTGCTTGGAGCACTGAGCCTTCAGTAAGTCCCTCTTCTCCAGCATGCTCCTGGCCTCCTTCACCTGTGATTTCCCCACCTGGTCTCCCAGCAGTCAGGGATGTATAGGTCTGCAGCCTTGTGGCCTGAACTCTTGAAGGCGGAGGTTGTTATTCACCACCATGCACGTGGGGATGCTCAGGGAAGAAGGGTGCTGTGCATATAAGCAAAGAAAATCTGGTTTTCCCCACAGCTTTTCTGCTGCACGGATGTGTTTGGCTTTGGTCCTCTCTCAGGGCGGGCACCAGGCCCTCCATTTAGACTTGAAGGCTGTATATCTTAGAGGTGTGGGGAGCATAGTTAGAATTCCTCAAGTCCTTTTTGAGCTCATGATACTCAAAGTTGTGGGAAGCCTCTTGCAGTTGCTGAACTGTTCTAAGCTGAGGGTATCTGCTGTAATGAATGCTACTCCTCCACCCTTGTCTGCATCCAAATAGATATAACAATGTTGTGGTTTAGGATACTTGATCTGTGTAAAGGCCCATGAAGGAGCTCTGGGCTTGCAGAACACAGCAGTGACTGCGCCTGCAGGAAGCTGCCTTCATGTTGTCACACTAGCTTTGCACTGCGCTGCACATCTGACGAGGCAGCAGTAGGGGCTGTGTGTTTTTGGTGTTTCCTATTGATTTCCTCCTCTCTCCATCCCTTGTTTGTTATTCAGAGCCTGCCCTTCTGACCTGTGCTAGATGGATGGTGGTTTTCCAGAAGGGGGATGTGGCACCACGTGGCTGTGTTACTGTTTGTCCTGGTGGTGCTGGCTTGTTAGGCAGCAGCTGGCAAGTTAAGTAAAACTTAATCCTGCTGGTGGCTGCCGTTGGAAATTTTTTGACAAAATCCTTTTGTTAAGGCTTTTTGGAAGGCGTTGAAGTAAGGTACAAATCTGGGAATTAGTCTAATCTCTGTAACTTTGTCTGCTTCGTCCATGTGCTTATCTATGTAATGCCATGGTGGCCTTAAGAGAATATGTGAGCTCTTGGGCCATGAGTGTCACTGTCTCCAAGGACTGCATTAGCTGAAGTATTAGTATCTTCCTGAGCCCCTGCTCTGCAGCTCTTGGTTTCACTTTTTTCCATCACTGTGTTGTTACTGTTACAGCACTAATATCGATTCTGTCCAGGAATGGGCTGGAATTCTCTGGAGGCCTTGGCAGGGAGAGATGCCTGCTGCTGACCTTCCTATGCTGTGTGATTCTGTGTTGCAGTGGAGGGTTGGGACCATTGTGGTGGTTGTATCAATTATTTATTAAAGGAGACGTGCCAGAGGCATTGTTTTTCCAGTCACAGCTAGCTGTTGAAGGCAGCAGAAGCAGCATTTGGGTGCCCTGCTCCACCAAGTCCTCTGTGTTGGTTGTCCCCTCACTGGGGCATCTATTGGGTAAAATTTGCTATCTTGCAAGAACTGGAGGAAAAGAAGATAAAATGATCAGTGACTGAACACTGTAGAGGGAGCTCATCCTCTGGTCCTGGTTGAAGACATGCTGAAGGGGAGAAGGCTTCCTCGCGTGACTTGGAGCAGAGATCTGTTTCTGGGAGAGCTGGCACCGGCCGCTGTGTGGGAAGGTTGTTCCTCTGCTGGTTATTGACCTGCCCCTAGGGTTTGGAGAGGAATTTATTTGCTTCGTGGCCTCTCTGATAGCTGGCAGCTGTCTCTGTGATAGGCTGGGAGTTCCTGGTCTGGGTAACAGAGACCGTGGGCTTTTCCTTGTTTTCTGAAAGCTGGCAGCTCCTGCCATGTACAGGCTGGTTCTGAGGACAGTAAGGGTTTGCCAGAGAGGTCTGTGTTTTGGGAGCTCTGGCTCTACTGATTATCATAGTGGGGAAGCTGGTGCTAGCGCATTAGCCTGTCCACTCGCTGGGCTTCAACTTTTTCCCTCAGCATTGCTCTAACCTATTCTGACCTGCTTGGGATCCATGGTCCTTTTGTGTCTCACCATGTGCGAGCAAATAGGTTGTGCTCTGTACACTGTGCCCTGCCACCATTGCTGCCAGCCAGAGCAGCGTAGGGAGTGTGGGGACAAACCTGGCTTTGTGGCCTGACGGGATAAGCAGGGCAGGGGCAGGGAGAAGGCTGCTGCTGTGCTGATGGCTGTTAGCTGGTCGGCCCAAGGCGCAGCAGCTTCTCAAACTGCAGCTTTTTTCAGGAGCTGTGATGGATATGCAAACTCTGTACCGCTGTTTGCATATGGCTAACGAGCTGTCCCAATTCATTCAGCCCAGCCTAGCCCAACCAGTATTTTAGTGCCATTCTCAGAGAGACTTGCCTGTGGGCCCAGCAGAGGCTGTGCTATACTGGAAGCCTATATAGGGCCTTAATGCAGGAAGTCTTGGCATTGCACTGTGTTCATTTGTATTTTTTCTTACTGACTTTTGTAGCTCTGAGGATGGGAGACTTTTTGGATCTAGCTGCACAGCTGAGTCCCTGGTGGCAGACCTCCCAGTTGCCTTAGACCTGGAGCTGATAAATGCACCTTTAGGTCCTGAAGGGGCTTCTGTGAGATGGATTTTCCTTCCAGAATGAAAATGTTTTGTTTCAGCTGGGGCCAAAAGTTGGGTTAGTTTGGGAAAACTCTTAAGATTATTCCTTGCCCTGCCATCCTGGAGGCAGCAGAGGACTTCCAGGGTGGCAACATCTGCTTCGGCTTAGGATACGCTCTGGGTTTCCTTGGGGCAGCTCTGACTTAATGTAGAGGAATGTAACATCTACACAGGGTGTGCACGTTGAGTCTCTTGTGTCTGAGCTGGGTCAGGCTCGCGCAGCGTGTGTCTGTGCTTCTGAATCCCGCACACACAAACATGGGAGCCTACTGCAGCAGTCTTTTTTGATGCACTGTTATTGCCAATGTGGCATCTTTCAGTGCCTTCATATTACATGACTTTTGGTGTAGTCGGTGCCTGTGCTCTGGTAGGAAGCTGCATGGCACATGTGCTTTCCCCTGTAGGGGGGTGCGTAGACTTGAGGTGGAGGCTGTGTCTGGCCATGATATCTCTAAGGACCAGGTGAGCTCCTGGTCAGTCAGCACATGGTGCTAACACTGTTTGTGGTGACTTTACATGTGACTAAAGGAGAGGTGCTTTGATGTCAGTATCAAAGTCAGGGTCTTGTAACTTACCAGCAGATCCACAGACATAGGAAATAGCCCTATTGCAGTAATAATGTGTGATGAGTCTTTCTGGGCTGCTGTTGGGAATAATTTATGTGTAGAGTGACCAGTACAACACAGTTACTGAGCTCATGGGATATTTACAGACTGCAGGCAGGTTGTGCTTCCTTCCACTGCACTTCTCCATCCTTGGCAGCTGTGGCTTTGAGGCCCTCCACAAGAGGAACACTTCATGTTACATGTGATGGTGACTTCTGGAGGTCACTGGCCATTATCCAGTCTTTGGAGCAGTTGTCAGAGATGGCAGGTGGGAAGGTTTTGAATGGTACGTGATAGTTAGGCCTGGGAGTTCACGGTGTCAAGGAAGAGCAGCAGCTCTGAGTTGGACTTGGTCCTGCAGAGGAGGACCTCTTCTGTCCTCTTCTAAAATGTGGGGAAACACCCTCTTGTTGGAAAGGCTGCTGATCCCTGGTGCAGAGGTGAGCCCTCGTAGGATCTGGGCTAAGTTCTGTACATGGCACCTCCTGCAGACTCTGGACTAATGCCGGCTATCACTTATAGCTGGGCTGGTGAAACAGAAAAGCCTGTCTGCTTGCAGAAGATGCTTTCCTTCCAGATTGAGACCATGGCCTGTGCCCCATTTCAGTAAATTTCTGACAGGTCTTTGGAGGAGTCCTAGGCAGGTGATGGTCTCCTGACTGCCTAGATACTGCTTTGTCCAGTGGAACATCCATCAGATGTCAGGAGGAGTGCCATGGATCAGGGCTTTCAGAAGGAAAGGAAAAAGAAGTGACTATTTTCATTGCTGAGAGTAAACCAGCAGCAGGGTGGAGACAGCTCACATTTTCCCTGTTTCTTGGCTAATCTGATTCCTCTTAATTTACAATAATTGATTGTCTCCTGCTTTATGGCTCTCATCTGCTTTCTGGACCTCTAGTTGAGTGAGTTGTGTGCCAGCACGTTTGGTTTGGTTATGACTGGAGCATCTTTTTGTCTCTTTCTTCCAGCAGTTCAACAGTATTTGTTTGTTTACTGGGTGGTGGGCAGCTTAGCTGGCCTGGCAAAGGATGCTTGGTAGGAGATTGCTCCTTGTACTGTTTAATGGCTTAGCCCTGCGTTTTGTAAGGAGTTTGCTGAAGATGACTGGTATTAGCTGAAATGGATGAAGTATATAAAAGGCTACTAAAATGTGCTCTATTGCTGTCTCTCTGTACGGAGCTTTCCTGTGCCATTCCTTGACACCATCCAAAGCAGGAGACCAGGTGAAATGGTCTTTTCTCTGCCTTTGATTGGTTTTGTCTACTAGTAGACCTGTGTAGGAGCTGGTAAGTTCTTCCTGGCTTGCCACCTATTCGCTGAGGGTGAAGCAAGTATTTCCGGTTGTGCCAAAATTTATCCAGAGCCCAAAGGTGCTGTCCTAGCAGTGGTCAGAAATTGTTGTCAGCGTTCAGGCCCCTCATGCTGTCTGCTGCATCCTGAATTTTAGGACCAGAGGGATGTAGTATCACTGTTTGCCCCTTTTTCAGAGTGCTGCAATAGGCTGGGATCAGGTACAAAGTTCTTTCTTTGCCACCATGTGACTGTTGTGGCTCTGAAATGCGCTTCTTTGCATGAGTCCTTTTCATTGTCTTTGGCAAATGTTTTGCAGCAGAACTTAGTTTTGAGCTTTATTAGCTCCCTGTTGGCTTTATAGGTTCTCTGTATGTTTTACAGACTGAGTTAGCAGAGATGTTGCTGATGGTAGCCCAGCTGGATGTGAAGAGTAGGTGCAGTCATCTAGAGCCTGTTATTCTTCAAGGCCCCTTCCCACCAGCTAGGAGGCTGGAATGGTTTCCTTGTGAGACTCTAGCAATCTTTTTTGTGCTAGGAGAGCGTAATGTGAGCTGGTCAGTGTCTTGAGGGTAGGACATGTGTGGAGGCTGCTTTGTCATCTCCTGGTGGAGATATGTCATTAAATACAAATTAATTGTTAACGTTATGGGGGAAACAAACCTTACTCCTCCTTCCCACAGACATCGCCTCGGTGTGTGCCTTCCCAGGCCTTCTCTGGAGGAGGCTGGCCAGCAGAAAGGTGCACCAAAAGCAGAGGGCTGGTGCAGGGCAGTGCTGCTGTGCTGGCAGCTGGGGACAAGGGGGTGCTGGCGAGCAGACTGCTCTGCGGCAGCTCCCTGCTTCCCCAGGTGTGGAAGTCCAGGCTTTCAGATTTTGTTTCCCACTCTCCCCCTCTTCCCGTTTCCCCCCTCTTCTCCTCTCCTTGCTCTCCTGCTGAGTTGATGCTTTTCCAGGAATGAGCTGTACTGCTGGCCCAGCACATTCCACAGCAGCAGCGCTTTCTTGGCAGGAGTCTCACTTGCTGTTAAGAAAAAGCAGGACTGACTTGGCGTCCCTCAGCTGAGGGCCAGAAAAGGAAGGCCTGGTCCTACCTTACTCATGGTAAATGCAGAGCCTTCACGGGCATCATGGCCCTCTCCCTTGGCTGTTGTGTATGCATCAACATCACACTGTCTCCCCAGCAGACCTTGGAGCCTTTTACAGCTCCTTGCTGTTGTCTTAACTACTACTACTACTTGTACGGGGTCCTGGGCATTGCAAGGGCTGTTGCTTTTCTAGCCAGCCTAGGAAGGGGTGAGTGACTTCTGTGGAGAGTTGCAGGGAAATCCCTGAGGTCACAGACTCCTCATCCATAAGCTTCTTGGTAAGGTAGTGTTGAGGCCTTTGTGTTTTGCTACCAGCAGTGGCCGGGTAAACCCATTTTCCACCTCTCTGCACAGTCCCTTTCCCTCTGTTGGCTTCTGTGTTGCAGCTCTGTGTTGTGGGCTCTCCCTGCTGCCCGTGTCCAGTCAGAGCTAAGTGTCACAGCAGACCAAGCCTGCTCCAGTTTGCTTGCTGTCTCTCAACATTGATTTACCCTCTTTCATATGCATGTCTCCAACTGGAGAGAAATTTGGGCCTGTTTCCTATTCCACCTTAAATATAAGCCCAGCTTTTGGTCACCATTGAATCTGTGGATTTGTCTTGGTTCCCTGAAGGTCATTTCTGCAGATGTTTAACCTCAAATCCATCTTTCTCACAATGAGTCCTTGCACTTGTCTTGTGTCCTTGAGTTGGGCTGTGCAAGCTCTTAGAGTTAGCTACCAGGGTGAAGAACCTGGCTGGGCTTCTGCTGGGAGTTCCTGTTTGTCCTGATTTCCAATTCAAAGACACTTAAAGTGTCACTGAAGCTTCGGGGGCCTGGAGAATGCTTCCTTTGATGATGTCTCTAAATGTCCTTCTGGTGGTTGGAAGCATCGCTTGGGCAGGGCAGGATTAATTAGTGTGGAGGTGCCTGCAGTCCTTGTGCAGCTTCCTCCTCCCATGGGTCGGAGGACAGGCTTGTTGGGCTTGTTCGCAGAGCAGTGCTGCAGCCAGATGGTCACTCAGTGATCAGGATGAGAGGGGCTGCCACAGCCCTTGGGCTGGGTTCGAAATCAACCAGCAGCTTTGCTCGAAATCAAAGTCTGCAGCTTTGCTTTGATAAGTGCTGCTCCCAGGCAGGCCTGTGATGTCAGGTGGCTCATTCCTAAATGCCGTTCCTTTGGACTAGATGGATAGGAAGTTTGTCGTTTGGCATCTCCCACCCAGGGATACCTGTAGGACTGAGCACAGGTCCACAGAGCCAAGTGTCTCCTGGACAGGGGGGCTGTAGTTGTCCTGGTGTACATCCAGTGGAGTGATTGCAAATGTGTTGATGAGGGGTTCTTGAGGAAAGCAGTAGCCATTTTAGATGTCTGTTCAGCTCCTGGCTGACTGATCCTGCAGGGGAAAGCACAGCATGCTTGTGGGGTGCATGGGGAGGCAGTGGTGAGCACTGTTGAGGGAGGCTGTAGAGATTGCAGCATGAAAACGAAAGATGGTGTTCCTGTGCTTTCATTCATGGGCACTATGTCCCCACTCCTGGGCAGAGCTGTTAGTAGCTTGAAATGGGGTGACCTCCTCCCCAAGCAGTCCTTGTAAAGCTCCCTTGATGTGTTGGGAGAGCAGAGGTGGCCTCTCCCGCTCAAATGCAGAGCTGTGTTATTGTGTTAGCAGGACAACTGGTTTGTAAAGACAGTGCTGCAAGGGAGCTCACGTTCACACGGGGTGCAGGGGCGATGGGAAGACAGCAGCTCCTCTGGGAGCAGGGTCTGACAGAGCTAAACCGCCTACAAATCTATGTTTCCCTTTCTATCCTGTGCTACAGCATAGAGGAGCAGTGGAGAATACCCCATCTGGGGGCTTGGGAGTGAAATTAAATGGAAGAGTGATGGTCTCTGTTCACACTCCAAGAGCCCTTCTCACCCCAGAACACCGTGCAATTTGTACCCTGTGTATTTCTCCTCCTCACACAAAAGGTAAAAATACAGTGAGGAAGACCCAAAGAATGCCTTGGCTTACTGAGACATACAGCTCAAATCCTCTAATCCTGTTTGATGCGTGCTGTTCGCCTGCAAAGCCCAAGGTCTCGCCAATACATGTGTGATTGCTGGTGTGTGTATTCTTTGGTTGGGCCTGTAGCCCTTGGGGGGATTGTATCCCCACAGGAAGCACACATGTCATATCTGGGCTTAACAGACAAGTAATTCCCATCTGAAATCCTAGCTGTGTCGGGGAATTGCCTTGCCCAATTTTCTCTTCTGGTGAAATGGCTGCAGAGCTCATCCCTGTGGCCTCAGCATTTAATCTTGCAGAAGAGAGGAAGATTTTGCTCTAGAGCTAGGAGATGCTCACATTGGGATAGTCACACATGAAGGTGCTTCCTTTTGCTATGCAGCATTATTAATCTATACACTCATTTGGAGACAAGTCATCCCTGCCCTAAGGGGTGTGTACTACAGGTCATGAAAATGAGATCACATTTCTGGTGTGTAAATCCCCGAAGCTTGTGCCATTGGGTAAAAGGTCTCCTGATGGTTTTCGCTTGCTTGTTTTCTTCTTTTGCAGGCTGTAAGAGATAAGAGGCTGTTAAGGTCAGAAGAATGACCTACCTAATCTGTGCACTTTTGGGAGGTTATAATAGAGGATTAAGTTTAACATTGAATTTCTGGGTTTTGCAGTGTTGGAAAAAATTGTTCTGTAAAGGTTTCCTCTTAATAATTGAATTAAATGAAGGAAAAGACCATTTTTTCATCTTCTTTCTACTAGCTTTACATCTTTTTAGCATGAAATTGTCACTGCTCAATTGTCTTCTCAATCTTTGCATCCTGTCTAGTAACAGACTCCTTTTCATCCTGGCTATCAAGCTAATATGCTTGATGGGTCCCCTTCCCTCACCTCCTTTCTTAGTACTGACCCCCCAGTGCCAGATCCAGTTTTTGTGATCCGTGCCACATCACATGGCTGCTTCTCTCCGAGCATCTTCCCCATTGTGAGCCCTTAGATAGGTAAAGTTGGGGGCAGGTCTGACAGAGATGGGCAGCAATCGCTGCTGAGCTCTAGCCTGCATCCAGAGCTGAGGTTCAGATCCTCCTGCCAGAGTCTTTGTCTGTGCCTCTTGGATTTCTTCTTTCACTGGGCTTGTGTTACTCCATACGAGTTCTTTGCTGGGACCTCACTATAGTCAGCAGGTTCCACTCAGGAGAGACCAGCGCTGGCTGAAGCTAGAAACTCCCTTGTATCCGCAGCCTCGCCCGGGCTGGAGGCCACCAAGGGGAATCGGGGAGGTTGGGAGCACAGCAGCTGCGCTTGGTAGTGTCTGTGCAGCCCAGGGTCTCTGACACAGCGCAGCCGTCTCCAAGGCTTGGGGTTTATGGCCTCCTTTCTGTCCTGTGCATGCTGTCTTGTTTCCCCACCTTCCCTCATTCCTAGGACATGACTCTGTGATATAAAATACCCTCTAATTTCCTGAAGCCGGGTTGGGGCTCCCTGGAGAAGGCAGCGTCTGCCTGCCTGTCCTTCGCCCGCCTCTGCATCCTTGTTCCAGGCTGCCAGCTGCTCCCGCTGGCAGGGAGCAGGGGGGAAGCTGGGAGCGTGGCATCTTCCCAAGCCGTGGGGAGAGGGTCTGCTGGCTCTTCCAGAGGAGCTGGTGGGAGGGTAGGGATGGAGCCAGGGTGTGAGCTGGGTTTCCTCCCGTTTTCCTCCCTGCTGCCCCTTCCCTTCCCCCAGTTGCATGGGAGCAGATGTGCTGCTTGTGTCAGCCCTGGCAGCCCCCTGTGCACATCCCAGCTGGGCTCCTGCGGCAGCCAGAGCTTTGTCCCCTCCTCCTCCTCCCCCCAGCTCGGCCAGTCGCTGGGGATAGGGATTGAATTATCCACCCTCTCGGCCTGCCTCCTCTGTAACCCTCCCTCCTTCCTCCTTCCTCCCTCCCGCAGGTCTCTTTGTTGGAAAATTCAAGGCAGATGAATGCTGGGGAGCGCTGGGCCTGCGGGCCAGGCGCTGAGCCTACAGCTTGGCCTCAGCATGTCTGCCTGCCCCAGGGACGGGACAGGGGCCGGCCAGCACCTTGTCTGCCGGGTGATTCTGCATGCGGAGCGGCAGCGCTGAGGGAACTGGACCCACGCTCGCCAGGGCAAGGCATGGGCTGCCTCTCCATAGAAGGGTTTTTCTTGGCCCCTGTTCTTGGCCGTGTGGTGCCCAGCCCCCAGCAGGACTCAAAACATGGGAAAATCTGAAACCAGGCTGCCCTGGTGGATGGTAAACTAAAAGCAGTCCCTTTGAAATTGGCCGTGGGCAGATGTTTTCCCTGGGCTATGGTGGCTCCTGCCAAAAGGAAAGGCTTTTAGAGAACCGAGAGAGCCTGAGCTCCTTCTGGGTCTGCTCTTTTGGGATTCCCGGGTTCAGACCCTGTCATCTGGGGCTCTTCCCAGCACGTTCGCAGGATGGTTTTCCCTGCCAGCACATCCATGGGGCAGTTCCTTCTCATGGCTGCTTCCCCATGCATCCGCGGAGGAGAAACGTGGCACTGCTCACAGCTCCCCCAGAGGCTGCTCGGTTGGCGGCTTCTGACGTGAACCTGCGGTCTCGTTCGTGTGAGAAGTGTGACTTGAAGAGAGTGGTGAGAGGTGGGGGAGGAAGGCTGCAGCTCAGGGTTGAGGCTGAGGCTGGAGAGGAATGCAGGGCATGAAGAGCTGGGATGGGATGAGGAGTGACAGACATGAGCAGGACTGCAGAGATATTCCTGCTCGGCATGTGCCCAACTCCAGCGCTATCAGTTTTTACTCTGTAAAGTCTAAATATATAATCCATTGTGCTTTGGCATCTGGGTGATAAATACCGGTAAATAATGTAGTGGCTGGGGAAGGAGAGAGCAAACTGCTCTGGGGTGGAGCTGACCCCTGGGATGTCTGGGGCAACAGTGGGGTAATAGGAGTGACGAGGGACCTGCTCTCAGCACAGAGAGAGCTTGTTCTGCACTGGGCATTGCAGTGGAGGGTGGGTGGGGAGTCTTGGGGGTTGGTTTCGTCTATCCCCAGAGTGGAATAGTTCATTTGTGTACTGAGAGTGGAATAGTTCATTTGTGCTTAGCAGTTGGTCACCCTGACCCTGCAAATAGATCACCCTGTCCCTTCACCCACAGGCAGGTCTCTGTGTCCCTGAGCAGGCAGCACACAGCACTGAAAATTGGCTCTGCCTGAAGTTCTCTCTAGGAATTGGGTGAAGTCCAGGCTGCTGGCGACAGCATGAATGGATGCTAGTGCAGCCAGGCCAAGTGTGCGTGCACTTGGAAGTGAGGAGACAGCAACTTGCCTGCATCGGAAAGGGTTGAGATGGGCATCAAAGAGGACAGGTCCTGGGGGGATTGCCTGTGTTTGACACTCAGCCTAGGCTGCAGGGGCTTTCGGCAGAGGCTGGCATAAGGCACGCTGAAGAAGTATTAAGCCAGCATGGTTTTAATCCATCCTCACTGCTCCTTTCCTGCTTTTTCCTGCTTCTCCATCTGTGCAGGAGGAATTAACGCACATCCTGGGAGTGGATTAGACTGCTCAGATTGTGACCTCCTCATCTGTGCCTTACAGGGAAGGATAGCATTTGTCCAGTCCCTTTACTGGCTCTCTAGTTTGGGCAAGGATTGTGAATGCCAGCGGCCAGCAAAGACGTAGCAACATGCTGCCTTTCACCCCATGGGACAGCCCTTTGCTGAGCGTGCGTGACACTGGAGCAACCAGTGCGGCTGGCAGGGTGGAGCGAGCCTGCTCCCCGGGTTTTGGCTTCCCAGCCCTGTTCATTTGCCTTTTGCTGATGCCTTGCGAGTGTTGGCAAGCTTTGCTGCCCTGTTCTCAGTGGCAGTTTGGGCAGCTGTTGGTGCAGCAGGGAGTGCAGAGTTTCTGTTTCTCCAAGCCGTAGTGTGCTGGGACTCGATGGCAGTGCCTGGACAGCCCAGCAGTCTGGGACAATGGGTCACAGCTCTGCATCCCACAGTTGCATCCTCTTCGATTCTTCGTGAGTTGGGGACTGGCCTGGGGACTCTTCAGAGCTGTTGATGGGATCCCACCTCTGTGTACTCTGTTAGTTACTTATAGGCTTCTACCTTTTAATATATTATTTCCCTTGGTTTCACATTTGTTCTTTTGTTCTTTGTCTGTTGGATTCTTCCCCCCCCCCCAAAAAAAAGAAAATTACTCACTGTTTCATTACTGCATTATTCTTTTTAAGCACAATATACATCAAGCTACCTTAGATATAGCTTGGAAGGGGAAATTAATATCACAAACTACGTTTGAGATATTTTTGTATTTAATAAGAGTGCTTAAAATGTCATTGAGTAGAAAAGAAAATGAGCTTGTTAAAGCCTGTTTTACCATTAAATTTGATCAAAGATGGTATTAATTGAATCCGGTGAATTAACAAGTTGTTTTGATTGCATACTCAGTGTGGAAAAAGTATTTAGGTGCCAGTGATATGTAAAATAGAATAAAACTTCTCTCTAAAGAAAAATGATGCTTTTACTATTGGGAGGGAAAATTATCAGTAGTCCCTCCATTATGAAGACTGACAATAATGTAGCTGTTTGTGTAATGCAGGAACATGACATTGTGGCACAACTGTAAAGCTTGAAGTGATGTTGAAATATTATGTAGGTAGTTAAAAAGCAACAGTAACATTTGGGAAGCAACATGTTTAGTGTATTGCACTTTCATCTATTAGAAATCTCTGGCATAGGTTGTGATTCTTTCAGATTGTTATAGAGAGGTTTAAATTATGTATTTATTTAGAGAGAAGCAAACTGATGGAAGTGTGTCTGCTGGAAATGCAGAGACAAAGCAGTCTAGGAGGTTCCTGGAGTGTGTGGAAGATAACTTGCTGACACAGCTGGTGAGGGAGCCAACTAGGGAAGATGCCCACTGGACCTGTTGTTTGTGAACAGAGAAGGACTTGTGGGTGATGTGATGGTCATCGCGGGCACAGCGAGTTTTAGATTCTCCTGAGCTGGGAGATGGAGACAGGGACAGGAAGCAGAATGACGCCCCCGTAATCCAAGGGGAAATGGTCAGTGACCTGCTATACCACTTAGATACATACAAGTCTATGGGGCCAGATGGGATCCAGCCAAGGGTACTAAGGAAGCTGGCAGAAGTGCTCACCAAGCCACTTCCCATCATTTACCAGCAGTCCCGGCTCAGTGGGGAGGTCACAGCTGACTGGAAGTTAGCAGATGTGACACCTGGCTACAGGAAGGGCTGGAAGAAGGATCCAGGGAACTGCAGGCCTGTCAGTCTGACCTAAGTGCTAGGGAGGGTTATGGCACTGATCATCTTGAGTGCCTCCATGTGGTATGTACAGGACAACCAGATGATGAGGCCCAGTCAGCATAGGTTTATGAAAGGTAGGTCCTGCTTGACTAACCTGATCTGCTTCTATGACATGGTGACCCGCTTAGTAGGTGAGGGAAAGCCTGTGGATGTTGTCTACCTGGACTTTAGTAAAGCCTTTGACACAATTTCCCTCAGCATTCTCCTGGAGAAACTGGCTGCTCATGGCTTGGATGGGTGTACGGTTCTCTGGATGAAAAACTCTCTGGGTAGCCAAGCCCAATGAGTGATGGTGAATGGAGTTAAATTCGGTTGGTGGCCAGTCACAAGTGGTGTTCCCAAGGGCTCAGTACTGGAGCCAGTTCTGTTTAATATCTTTATCAGTGATCTGGACAACTGGATCGAGTGCACCCTCAGTAAATTTGCAGATGACACCAAGTTGGGTGGGAGTGTTGATCAGCTGGAGGGTAGGAAGGCTCTGCAGAGGGATCTGGACAGGCTGGATCAATTGGCTGAGCCCAATGGTATGAGGTTGAACAAGGCAAAGTGCCGGGTCCTGCCCCTGGGTCACAACAACCCCATGCAATGCTACAGGCTTGGGGAAGAGTGGCTGGAAAGCTGCTTGGCGGTAAAGGACCTTGGGGTGCTGACTGATGGCTGAACATGAGCCAGCTTGTGCCCAGGCAGCCAAGAAGGCCAATGACATCCTGGCTGTATCAGCAATAGTGTGGCCAGCAGGGCCAGGGCAGTGATCATCCCCCTGTACTCAGCACTGGTGAGGCTGCACCTCGAATCCTGTGTTCAGTTCTGGGCCCCTCACTACAAGAGAGATATTCAGGTGCTGGAGCAGGTCCAGAGATGGCCAACAAAGCTGGTGAAGGGTCTGGAGCACAAGTCTTTCAAGGAACGGCTGAGGGAACTGAGGCTGTTCAGCCTGGAGAAAAGGAGGCTCAGAGGGAACCTTATTGCTCTGTACAGCGACCTAACAGGAGGGTGTAGCGAGGTGGGTGTCGGTCTCTTCTCCCAAGCAATAGGACAAGAGGAAATGAACCCAAGTTGCGCCAGGGAAGGTTTAGATTGGATATTAAGAAAAATTCCTTCACTTAAATGGTTCTCAAGCACTGGAACAGGCTGTGCAGGGAGGTGGTGGAGTCATCATCCCTGGAGGTATTTAAAAGATACGTGGATGTGGCACTGAGGGGTATGGTTTAGTGGTGGATTTTGCAGTGCTGGGTTAATGGTTGGACTTGATGTTATTAAAGGTATTTTCCAACCTAAATGATGCTATGATTCTGTGATAAGCATCTGATTTTATTTTTTTTTCTTTATTGATTAAAATGTGAATTGGGGATAAAACAGCTGGATGCAAATGGGAGAGCCTGTTTCTCCCATCTCTTCTCTCCAACCTGCCAGTCGTAGCTGTGGGCATAGAAAGCCGTAGCCCAGCAGCAGGAGGAAGCTGCTGGTTCTTTCCCTACCCAGTCTCCAAGCCTGGGCTGCCTGTCGTTGGGTGCAAACACCTGCCTGGGAAAGTCTCCTTTTCTTCTCAAGTCTTGGACCCAGCTCTGACTGCCTCCTCTCCCCTCTACAGGGTGGTGAAAGAAGAGATCTCTGATGACAATGCCAAGCTTCCTTGCTTCAACGGCCGGGTGGTGTCGTGGGTAAGCAAGCCCCTTGCTTCAATATCTCACTGCCTGTTTCTGCCCTCCCTGAAAACCACTGTTTGGTTGCACAGTGCCAAGTGAGGCACGGGGACTGCTACATACTGTCGGTGTGCTGAGTGCTAATGAAGCTGATGAGCTGGATTACCACGCTCCAGTCCCTCATCTGGAAAGGGGCTGCATGGTGCTGGGTCCCCCGTGCCAGGGGAGATGCAGGATGCCTCTGTGGAGAGCTCGCGGTAACCGATGGCTGGCAGAGGCGGTGGTCCCAGCCTGTCTGCAGCATAACCCATGTGCCCCTATGGCAGGGTCAGCTTTCCAAGAAAAGTTCTGCTCCGGTGACTGGCGCAAAGGGCTTAAGTGACTTTAGTGCTGGTGAAGTGGACTGGATTTGGCTGCCCTGAAGACTAAAGGTACTGCCTGGGCAGCTGCAGGACAAGCTTCTCCCTCTGTGCCATGCCATGCACATGCTCTGTCCCCTGCTCGCATGCCTCCCTCTGCCCCCAAGGGGACCCTCTGGTGGGGAGAGGGTATTCAGTCTCCATAGTCCATTATCCCTTTTCCCCTTCTGCTGAGCTGCAGGTTGTGCTGATGGGGACGCGTGGATCTACACCAGGAGAACCAAGAGGCCACCAAATACCCCCTAAACAGTGAAAATCCTCAGCAAATCAGGCTGGGTCAGACCTAATGCTTCTTCTAGCCCTGCATCAAACAGCTAGGCCCCAGCTGGGGGACTGTGAAGTGACTGTGTTTCAGGAGGGAGGGCAGGGGTGATGGGACCAAGCGGGTGGGTGCCTTGCTGCCGCTCAGGCTCCCGCTGGGGTGCTGGCAGCACGCAGGGTGGTGTCCTGCCCGGGTACCCGGGAGGAGAGGGCGCCCCTGGCTCCGCACAAAGAGCCATATCCCCAGCGCGTGGACGCCTGCCGCCCTCCCTCTAGCGGTTATCAGGCCCTTCTGGAAACAGCCTCTGTCCCAGCTGCTGCTCTGTCTGCCCTGACACATCTCCTCACCTTTCCCTTTCCAGCTGCCTTTTTTTCCCCACCTGCTTTATGGGGAGTCCCAAAGTCTCTGAACCCTTTCTGTTGCTCTTTTTTCACCTGGTGTGCTTTTCCTTGTAGTCCACGCATCCATGTAGCTGCTGGCTTTCCTTGTAGCGGCTCTCTGGTTGCTCAGTGTGAGTGGCACAGCTCTGGTGCAGCTCTGTCTGGTGTGACCAAAGTACGATGCTGCTGCTCTGTCGTGCCGGCTCCTTGAGGGGAGCTTATGCCTGGAGTTAGCACTGACCGATACTGGCTCTTGCGCATGAAGGGTGACAGCAGTCTCAGAGACCTTTATGCACAGCTGATGATCCCTTTTTCTATCTCTGCTGATAGCCTCCTTGTCCATGGGTGGTTTGGGGGCTGAGGGGTAAGGGGAAACACTCGCTTTACTGCTTCTGCCAGACAGGCTGGGATGAGGCTATTTTAGGAACTTGGTACTAATTTTAGCTATAGGGAAAGACAGGAGCTTGGACGCAAATGTCTATTTCCTGACAGTGCAAGAGGCAGGAAAAGAGCAGGGTGCTTATCAAAGCCTTCCCTGGAGGAAATCTCAGCCCCAGGAGTGTTAGAGGAAGGCAGCATCAGTCCCCCTGCCCAAGAATCTCCCCTCTCCTTTCCTCCTCACTGCTGTTTGACAGCTGCCTGTGGCTAGTTTGCTCTGTCCAGATCTATTTGCATGGTTTTGCCTTGAAATCTTCAAGCATAGAGCATTATATGACTTTTCCCTGGACAGTGCTGGCCATGTCAAGCATTTCTTCTCCCCTGTGCTCCCAGGCAGTGGCTGCTGGAGCAGGGATGTGGCCCTCAGGGAGTGGGATGTGTCTTGGGAAGGTAAGTCACCAGGAAGGTGCCAGAAGCAGAGCTGGGCATGTGCCTGGGGCTTTCCGGAGGGAGGGAAGCCCAGCGAGTGTGAGACAGGAGCTGGTTAGACAGTTGTGAGAGCAGGAGCTGTTGGGCTTGTCCTGGGGCTTGTGGGACGGGCTCTGCAGCTTTTGACACCCCAGGGTGCCCTCTGCCCTGTCTGCTGCCTTGGCTGTGGATTTTTCAGGGTTGCTCTGTCTTCCTTGCCCCAGCTGCATCTCTGTGCCTGTTCCCAGTGACTCCCTGGCAGCAGACCTCTCTCCCCCTGCCCTAATCATGGCCTGTGAGGTACACACACACCCTCCTTTATCATGGTTTCCCCAGTTCTTGAAGGTGGGTTCATCCCAATGATGCTGGGAAGCACTCAAGACCTGTGTAAATGGGCTGTGTCTCCAGCACCTGGCTTGGCATCTGCTCCTGTCTCCATGCAGATGTGGTCACCTCACCAGCAAGCAGTAGAGCTGCCTCTGCATTTGTACTGGGTGTTATGGTTTGTGCAGCAATCAGCTCCTTTCTGGCCTGTGTTTCATGTTCCTTCTATCCTGACCCACAGTGGGCATTCCTCACCTCTGATAGACTTGACCTTTCCTGTGATGGCTGATGGTTTGGCAGTTGGTTCGGGCGCACAGGCTGAGACTTCACCTCTGTCCTGGTGTCCTCACCTCCCTGGACTGGCTCCAGGCTGACCCACAGCCTCTTTTGTATAGGGCCTGGGCTATGTGGTCCCTCCCTGACACTGGGAGAGAATCAACCTTCCTGTTTGTCCGTGCTGTGCAGGGGACAGGTGTGGGGCAGATGTGAAAAGCACGTTGGAAGTGGGGAGAAAGCAAACCTGGATAGGGAGCTCCTTTGAGCTATCCTGTTTCATCCCAGTGGTGAGCCCATTCTTCCCAGAAGAGGCTCCACCTCATTCCTTGAGCCCTGAAATTGGTGGTTTATCTTGGATCCAGAGGCACAGATGTAGGTGTGCCTGGGCTGTCCCAATGCATGGCTGGTATAAAGAGTTCCTGGGGTTTGACCCTTGAATTTCTGCACTGGGGAAACTGTTGAGTCTCCCAGAGGTTGGCTGGGGGTAGTGCCCAAGACAGTTAACTGGGCACAACCTGAACGTTTGTGAAGTATGTATGGAAGCTGGAAAATGTTGGAGTCTCTTTCAAAGCCAGTCTCAGTCCTGAGCTGGTAAAATTGAGAAAAGGAATGACTGGTAGCTGCCTCTTTTGATGTAAGAACAACCAGGGAAATCCATTCCTTCCTACAGGACATGTGCTAAAGGTTACCTGAGTGGGAAAATTGTGTGGTATGAGTGTGCAGATGATGTCAGAGTCTCCAAGCAGGGCTGTCAGCCACCCGGATTCACCGCTGGGTCAGGGATTCCTGAGCCACAAATAGCCGGTGTCTGGGAAGGTGGTGTGGGGGAATGTTGCTACATGCTTGGCGTGTTCCATACCCGCTCCTGGGCATCTGCTGTTGTCTGCTGTCAGAGAGGAGATCTTGGGCCAGGCAGGCTTTTGGCCAGCTCGTTTGGCCACTCTCGTAAATGTTTTCCCAGCGCCTCAGCCATTTCATTCTCTGTCTGTCATCCTTCCAGCTGGTGTCTGCAGAGGGTTCCCATTCAGATGCCGGCTCGGTCTGTGCTGATAACCAGACGGAGCTGCCACCCTCCATGGAGCGCACAGGAGGAATTGGAGACTCCAGGCCTCCCTCTTTCCAGTAAGTTACCTGGACACCTAGCCTGGTTTCTGAGGGACTCAAAGTGACTGCTGTAAATCCAGACCAGAGTCTGGGACACTCCTACCCAAATTGGCAGCTAGAGGGGAGGAGGATGGGGCTGGGAGCAGATTTGAAGTGGAGCTTTGTTATTCAACAAGCAAGGGCATGCTGAAAATAGTGCAGGGAAGTTGGCAAGAAGCTGGCACAGCTTCCTCCCGTCCCTTGCCCTGCACTCATAGATGTGCTGTGGTTGTTCCCCACCACTTCTACTCCTGTCTCTCAAGAAGCAGTTGGCTGATGGCTGGAGGCTTATGCTAGCCAGCACAGAGGTAGGGAGCCTGCTTAAGTTGTTCCTACTGGACATATTTGTTCCTTGTATCTCATTGCAGCCCTAACACTGGGGGGAGTCGAGAAAACTTGGACAATGAGACAGAGACGGACTCGGTGGTGTCATCCCAAAGGGAACGACCTCGTCGGACAGATGGCCCTGAGCACGGTGAGTGTTGGTAACACAGCAAGAGCTCTGCAGGGCATGGCTGGGTCATGGCTCCAGCTGTGGGGCAGTGCTCTGCTCTGCAGAACCATCCCAGCTTAGAAGTGCTGTTCAGTGATCTGAGGCCATAGCCTCACACTGGAGGCAGAAGCTAACACATATGTTGCATCAGAACTTGGTGTTGAAACCTTTGGGGGCAAAGGAGATGTGTCCTGTAGAAGCCTTGAGAGCAGGAGGCAGCAGTGCCTCAGTCCTTCTTGGCTGAAAAGCAGAGTGTGCTGTAGCCTTGCCACTCCATGCTGCAACTTGCTCTGCCAAGGAACCAAGAATGCAAGTCTTCCATGAGTTTAGCAGCATTGTTCCTAAGTGGCCCATCAGCCCCTTGCCCATTCTATAGTGATAGAAGAGGTATCCCACAGAAGATGGATCTAATCCCAGGGTGGACTCAGAGGACTCAGATCTGGCTGGCACCAGATGGGATTTTCTAATGGACAGATTCATGTTGAGAAGGTTGCTGTGAGCCTTGTGTAGCAGAAGGGGTTTCCCTGTGGCCTGTCTTAAGCACATAATGTCTTGTCTTTTCATAGCACCCAGGGTGAATGGGACAGTAAAGGGAGAGCGGCGCCGAGACCTGGGCGGGTATGAGAGCTCCTCCACACTCATGAGCAGTGAGCTGGAGACCACCAGCTTCTTCGATTCAGATGAAGATGACTCCACCAGCAGGTAGGAGAGCTTGGGTCCTGGAGGAACACTAGTTTCCCCTATCCTCCCAACAGAGAGAGATGTCTTTGTAAAGCACAGTAATCCTGGGCTCCAGGGTCCTTGCTCAAGTCTCACTCAGCAGCCCTCTCTGCTATTGTCTGTCCTCCACGGACATGTTCTGCCCCTGCAGTCCTCTATTCCCTGTGCCATTTCTGTGGCTCCCTTGCTGCCAGAGCCGCCACCCTGGCAGCAGCAGATCTGACTCTTGCTTTTGCCTCTAGGTTTAGCAGTTCGACAGAGCAAAGCAGTGCTTCCCGTCTAATGAGGAGACACAAGCGACGCCGGCGGAAACAGAAAGCTCCACGCATTGAGCGGGTACTGAGGGGCTGGGTATCTTGGGGAGGGCAGTGCAGGGCAAGGTGGGCTGGCTGGTGGATCTCTCCACTCAGTGCTCCAGGGATGGTCAGGGATTCTGTTGTGTTTGCTGTGGGCACAGCTGGGGACAGGTGGTGTCCAAGTGCTGAGACTTCATAAAGTGCTGTAAACCTTTCCCAAGCCAATGTAGGCTTGAAATCTGGGACCACAAATCTTGTCCTGTGCAGAGGTCATAAGGGCAATGGCTGATGCCCTCTGGCTCTGCAAAGCTCCCAGCGTAAGGCTGGAATTGTGGGTTATGGCTGTGGTGCCACAGGGAGTGTCAGGGTGCAAAGTAGAGGGAGCTGGGGCGCTGGGAATGTTACTGAGGCACAGGAGGTCATCTCGTGTTTCACTTATGTTTTGCAGTCATCGTCTTTCAGCAGCATCACAGACTCCACCATGTCCCTGAACATCATCACAGTCACACTGAACATGGGTGAGTGGGGAGTGTGCATGGAGCCTGCAGTCCTTCCAGAGTGAGACTGGGTGGCGAAGAGGGAAGTCGGAAGGGCGCAAAGAGAACACATGTGAGGAGGGGTGAGGAGATGGATTCTGTAGGAAAGTGGCTTGTCTTGAAGCACTGTTCTCTCAAGAGTTTCTCTGTGTCCCAGGACATTTCTCTGAGACAAGGGCGCAAATGACCATCATTAGCATGTGGGTTGTCTGAGGTTAGGGCTGCTTGTGCCTTCTGCTTGATGGTGTCTTACTTCTTTCTCTTTCCATCTCTGCAGAGAAATACAACTTCCTGGGCATTTCTATTGTGGGACAGAGCAATGTGCATGGGGATGGAGGCATTTATATTGGCTCGATCATGAAGGGCGGCGCTGTGGCAGCTGATGGCAGGATTGAGCCAGGAGACATGCTCTTGCAGGTACTTCACACCCACAATACCATCTTTGGGCCTGGGAAAACAGTAAGAAAAGACCCAGAAGCCTCCCTGCACACTTTGGCAGGCTAAACCCAGGAAGCTGTGCTTGGAAGAGGGAAGCTGAGTCACAGCTGAGCTGAGTGGGGAGCTCAGCCTCTGATCACATCTTAGGGACTCACCTCTTTGCATTGTTTGCAGGTAAATGACATCAACTTTGAGAACATGAGCAATGATGATGCTGTGCGAGTGCTGAGGGAGATTGTGCACAAGCCGGGGTAAGTACTTGGGGTGTTTCTTACTTCCATGGGCAGTTGTACAGTGTGTGCTTGGGGTGTGCGAGTCATGTCTTCCAGTCACCTCTGACAGTGGCTCTGCAGAAGCTCAGAACTTAACATTTTTGGTGTTGTTTTGATTCCTGGGTTTTCATTCCCAGAGCAAGAATTGCAGCCAGCAGAATGGTGGTGAATTGAGGTCTGTGCCCCTCTTTTTTGTGGGGATACCGTGTCACCAGGGGCATCAGCAACCCTCAGTGGGGTTGCATCCTTTTGTCCATGCTGCTAAGGAGATCCAGAGCTGGAGGGCGACAAGGGCACTTTACTGGCAGCTTCTCCCTGTCTTGCAGGAGAGAGCCAGCATACAGCATCCACTCATCACGCAGAGGTTTGTGCCACTGGGCTCTTGTTCTAACTCTTGCCTTTTTGTTGCAGGCCCATCACCCTGACCGTGGCCAAGTGCTGGGACCCCAGCCCCCGGGGCTGCTTCTCGTTACCCAGGAGTAAGTGGATAGCTGACCCACCCTTAACGCTGGTGCCCAGCTCATGTGAGAGCCCTGCCTTAAGCACTTCATTGGTGGTTGTCTTGTTCCTCCCCTGTGTGTGTGACTCCATGTGGCACTGAATTGGGGTTTGGTGGGTTTTCAGCTCTCCTATTAGGAGGCTGCTATGTCCTATTCTCAGGCCAAAATGCCCATAAGCCCAGCCCTCCTTCCCACATCACGCTGGGGACGCGTTTCACTGGGGCAGGGGGGTCACTTGCTCGGGGCGCCAGAGGAAAGAGAAACCCCTGCCTTGAGCCATAGGGGGATCTCTCCCTCTGCACCTGTCCTGCTGACCCTCCCTCTCTTCTTTCTCTCCCAGTTGCTCCCCAGCGGATCTGGGCTGGGCCAGACTCTCCATGCTCCGATCCGGGTGAGTCCCGGCAGATGCTGGGAATGGAATGGGCTGTGCTGAGTCCCTGTCCCTCCCCAGAGGCTGATTTGATAAGGGGATAATTTCTTATAGCTGCTGACTGACTCTTTCTTCAATGCAGGTGAGCCCATTCGGCCCATTGACCCGGCAGCCTGGGTGTCTCACACGGCAGCGATGACCGGCACCTACCCAGCGTACGGTATGAGTCCATCCATGAGCACAATCACTTCCACCAGCTCCTCCATCACCAGCTCCATACCAGAGACTGAACGTAAGTCCTTGTGCCTCCGTGCTCCACCCACTGCACAACTTCCTCGCCTCCACTGTGCCGTAAAGGGAGCAATACATCTGCTTGGGGACAGCTGGGTTGGGCAAGATCTGCCCTGCCAAGGGACTAGGAGGGAGGCAGCTCTCACCAAGCAGGCACTTGGATCAATGGAGTTCTGCCTGAGTGAATTAATAGCACATTTTTCAGCCTTCTATGTAAGGAGAGTAGAAGAGCCTGGGTGCAGTCTGGGGGCTGTGGCAGGTGCAGAAGAAAGGCTCAGAGCAGCCAGGGGTTAGCAGCTATGAGTGTAGGACCAGAGGGATTCAGCTTGTCCCTGGAGCAGTTGCCCTTCCAGACTGCAGATAGGGCAAGATGGAGGGGCAAAGAGCTTTGCAGTGTGGCAGGGTCCTGCTGAACACAGGGCTCTTCTGGTTGCTTTTTGAAGATCTCTGGCAATTCTGGTATAGAGAGCCCTGAAGCAAGGGCCTGGGAAGCTCAGATGGGGCAAAAAGCCAGGAGTTTGTTGTTCGTTTGTGAGGAGCAGAGAATTCTCTTGATGTGTGGTGTAGGCTCAGTTGGCAGCCTGTGAGTCTCAGCTGCTTGGGACTGTCTGGTAGGAAGGAGACTCTGGCCTGGGTTTTGCATGAAAGGAAATGGCTGACCTGAAGGATAACGTTGGAAGGCTGGAAGGGGAGTTACACAGCGTGTGCCTCAAGGATGTTTGCAGTGTATTGTTCCCTGACCCATTCCTCCTTTGTGTGATGCTTCCATGCAGCCCTGTTGTCTTTTCTGTCCTCTCTCATCTCTGCCTCCCTTCCTTCATCCACACCACAGGCCTCGATGACTTTCACCTGTCCATCCACAGTGACATGGCCACCATTGTCAAAGCCATGGCCTCACCAGAGTCAGGCCTGGAGGTGCGTGACCGCATGTGGCTGAAGATCACCATCCCCAATGCCTTCATTGGTAAGAGACTATGCTGCCTACAGCCGAGGCTGGGACTGGGGAATGGGTGGCCTGTTTTCCAAGCAGATGCCAAGCGAGCATCTCTGTCACCATAAACTAACTGGTTGACCAGATCAGAGTCACAAATTGAAGCTTCAGCTGTGCAGTCCATTTTCAACTTCTGGCCCAGTCTTGGTTCCAGCGTGGCCTGCTGCCTCAAGGGCCACTGTCTTTCTCTTGCTGTACTTAACTCAGTGTTTGGTGGCAGGTTCGGATGTGGTGGATTGGCTCTACCACCATGTGGAGGGCTTTACAGACCGTCGTGAATCCCGCAAATATGCCAGCTATCTGCTGAAGGCTGGCTACATCCGACATACCGTCAACAAGATCACCTTCTCGGAGCAATGCTATTACATCTTCGGGGACCTCTGTGGAAGTATGACACTTGGCATGGAAAGGAGGGAGAGGATGGGGAGGGGTAGAGGTCCTGCAGAGCCCTGCTGACACAATGGGGACATAGTTACAGCTGTCGCCATCAGGCTGGGCCCCTTGTTCTACAGAGCCTGTTAGAGAGTGAAGAAGTATATCCCAGCTTCTTTGTCATGCTGCTGGGGCGGTGAAGTTGGAAGCAGAGTTGACAGCGTTGTCACCTACTATGTGATATTTTCTCCCAGGCAGCCTTAGTGGAGTCTTAGTCTGTACCGACTGTCTCCAGGCTCTGAACTTCCAATGGTGGCAAGGGGGTGGTGTTCAGACAGCTGGGTTCTGCTTAAATAAGAGGGATGGAGGAAGTAATTGACAGGGTGAGCTGTAGCTCTGATGTGGTCCTTTCCCACCAAGCTGGTCTCTTTTGTTAGACTGGCAGCTTGGACTTGCACAGCCTGGTTGTTGTCCAGCCAGGAAGCACAAATGGTTACACTGACAGGGAGAGTGCCAACTTCTTGTGTCTCCTCATGGACCCCCTCCATGTTCACCAGCAAGCGTGAACAGGGAATTTCTTGATTACATGTGGTTGTCTTTCCACTTGGATTAACCACTTTTCTCTGCTTTCTTGCAGACATGGCGAATCTGTCTCTTCACAATCATGATGGCTCCAGCGGTGCCTCTGATCAGGACACTTTGGCTCCGCTCCCCCACCCAGGAGCCGCACCCTGGCCTATGGCTTTCCCATATCAGTATCCACCTCCTCATCCATACAACCCCCACCCCGGCTTCCCTGATCCAGGATACAGCTACGGAGGGGGCAGTGCAGGCAGCCAGCACAGTGAAGGTGAGTGAAAAGAACTAAAACACACCTGCAGGTGGCCAGATGCCTTATTCAGTACAGGGAAGCAGCAGGAAAAGGCAAGGTCTTGCTTAGGCTAGGCCATATGTGTGGTGGGAGCCAGGGCAAAAGCCCTCTCAGAATGGTTGTGGAACTTGGAGCTGAAAAGAGACTGAGAGCATGCACTGTGCTGGTGGATAGCTGTGCTGCAGCATGCTCTAGTACTCTCTTGGCTAGAGGAGCATCCTTTCTTCCTGACTGGTCTGAGCTGTCACCTAACCTTGCCTTGTGCTTATTGCAGGGAGCCGGAGCAGTGGTTCCAATCGCAGTGGCAGCGAGAGAAGGAAGGAGAGAGAGAAGACCGGGGAGTCCAAGTCAGGCGGCAGCGGGAGCGAGTCGGACCACACCACGAGGAGCAGCATGCGGCGTGAGCGCGCAGCCAGCGAGCGCTCGGTGCCAGCCAGCCAGCACAGCCAGCGCAGCCAGCACTCGCTGGCTCACAGCATCCGCAGCCACCACAGCCAGCAGTCGTATGGGCCGCCCGGCCTGCCCCCTCTCTTCAGTCCCCCCATGTTGCTGATGCCTCCACCACCTTCAGCCATGGGACCCCCTGGGGCGCCACCGGGCCGTGACCTGGCCTCTGTGCCCCCCGAACTGACAGCCAGTAGACAGTCCTTCCGAATGGCCATGGGCAACCCCAGTGAGTTCTTTGTGGATGTAATGTGAAGCGCCCGTCCCTTGTCTGTCTGCTGCCCTCCTTTCCCCCTCCATCCCCGTCGTTTGTCTCCTAGGACCAGCCCTGGCTTCACCCCTTGGTTTTTTGGTTTCGTTTTGTTTCGTTTTTCCCTTTATTCCTTTTCGTTACCAAGACAAAAAAAGAAATAAATGAACTAAACCTTGATTCTAATCCCACCTCGAGCGGGGTGGACAGGCCTGGCAGGCCTGCTGGGTGCCGCCAGTCCCTCCTGCCACCAGACTTGTGTATTGCCGATGGTAATTCCCTCCTGCTGTCCTCTCTAACCCCATTAATCCGCATCCGTCCCAGCACCCTGTGCTGCTTGCCCGTGTGTCACTGCTGCCTCGGTCCTCCCACCCTAAACATCTCTTCTTTCTTTTCACCCTTTTGTGTTTCTTCTGTCAAGCAGCAAAGAATTACGGGGTGTTTGACTTTCTCTGAGCCTGCCGCCCATAGGGGGGAGAGCTGGAGCGCGGCGTGGCCCGACAGGAGGACACGGAGCTCCAAGGGCGCTGGGCACGCGTGGCGCTGAAGATGGCTTCTTTCCTCCTCCTTGCGAAGACACCCTGCCCTTCCTGCAGCCCTGAGAGGGGAGCAGGGACCAGCCTTCCCTAAGAGTTTCAAATCCCCTTGTAATTGCCTTTTGGCTAATGCGTGAATGTTGCAGGGCTTCAGTGCCTCCAGGCAGCGGAGAGATGCTGCCAGTTCCCTCTTGCCTTCCTTCTCTTGCCCACACGCTGGGCCAGGTCCAAGCCTGGCCCTGCCTCATCGCAGGACCCTCTTTCACCTTGCCCCTGTCTTGGGGCCGTAGCTCTGCATTCAGCCCGGAGCTGTGCTTGGTGCCTGTGCACAGTCCTGCACAACTCAGGGCCCTTCACCTGCCCTTGGGTACTTGGTGGGGTTTAAGGGCAGAGTTCTGCTCCCTCTGGTCGCTCTTTGCCCCCCTGCCTGCGACACGCTGCTGCCTGTCCCGTTTGTAGGGGCTGTCCCATGCCTGGGGCAGGCGGTTATAGCTGTGGCCTTCTCCTTCCTGCTGTTGAGCAATGTGACATCTTTAGGGGCCAGCATGGACGTAGAAGATGAGAGGGGCACAGCTGTTTTGGTTTCGTGCTTTGGGAAAATGTGGATGTTCCCTATATGTGCCCTATGAAGCATATGAGTCTGCCTCCCCTGTTTCTCAGTACCTTGAGTGCTGCTGGCCTGGCTGTTGGGAGGGATGAGTTTCTGGGACGGAGCTGGGATGGCCCCGCTCACTCTGGGCTGTGAACTGTGCGCAGTGGCAGCACAAGCTCTCCAGGGAGGGCGGCAGCAGCCTGGACTGTGCCTCTGAGCTCAGGGCCTGCAGATACACTGGGACAATTGAATCCATTTGCTCCAGCGCTCCCTACCCTTTTCTTCCTCTTCTGGGTACTCAGAGACATGCCCTGGGTTGGGGGCAGCCCCCTTCCCATGCCCAGGTACAGTACATGCACGGTACAGTACAGACACGCTCCACCCTGCTCCTGTTGGTGCTGGTGCCCGGCGCCCTCTCCTGCTGCTGCGCCGTGGCTTTCTCTGCAGGCGTTGCCTCTGTTTGTCCTTCCTCTGCGGTTTTTAGATGCTGGAGATTAAATATATTTTACTCCTCTGGGGTCAGTGTTGCCCCTGTAACACCTCTGCCAGCTCTCACGTGCCATCAGTTCATCTCTTCATGACCCCTAAAGCCTCTCCTTTCTGTCATCCTGCCTGGAGTTGCGCTCTGCCATCCATCTATCACTGAAATACAGGAAAATAACCTCTCCATTATGGAGGACAGGTTAGAAAGCTGACATTACGGTACAGGGGGGATCGCTCTGCCTATCGTTCACACCGAGAAGGGACAGTTTACAGCTTACATACATTTATTATATATATTTATTCATCATCATTCCTCAAAGTGCCCACCCAATTCCCATTACTCATTGCATGTGATAATCTGGGTAGATAAGGCCGCGGCGCAGGCGCTGTGAATTCAAGGAATGGTCTTTGGGCGCTGTTTCGGGAGAAATACCCGCACTCTTTTTACCCTTTTATGGAAATCCCTTATTGAAGAACATTGGAATACTTGTTTAGTCTCGGCAATTAACTACATGTTCTTGTTTGGGCAAATTCGTGACCCTGAGAGGCTTCTTCAGCTGTTTTCTCTTGCAGCTGTTTACCTGTTTCTCAGGCCTTATTGAAACGAGGAAGGCCCACATCCATTTAAAGGAAAACATCTGGTCCTCTTGTTGCATGCCTGCCTTATCTTGAGAGTCCCTGTAGCCTTGTCCATGACTATGTCTCTGTACACAATGCAATACTTGTTTAATTCGGTATCAATTCCCCCCTTTGGAAGTATTAGCTATTTCTCAAATTACTTCCACAACTGTTTTTCTGTTTCCCTCTTTGCACATCCTGTACAAACAGGGACTATTAAAATTGCAACTATTATCATAGTAAGGTAGCGAACCATTCCTTTAGGGACCACGCTCCAAAGGATTGTAAAATTTTGTTTAACCAATTAGTTTCGGCAGAATATGTCACTGCCTCTGTCTACAGCTTTGTTCTTTGTCCAAAAAGTAGGATGCGTTTGCTGCTTCCAATGTTTTAGTCAAATTTTCAAAATGCTCTATGACTCGAGATCTTTGACTTAAATCTATGAGAGATTTAAGGAAATGATACCCCATGGGATAGGTTCTCCTGCAGCATGAAGGATAGGTAAACAGTCTCTCTAGTTAAATTATGCATTTACCCAACCCCCTGTACCAATTTCAGGATCAAGTTATCTCTTGGTTGGCTCGCTGAACAGGCCTCTGCAAATAGAAATTAAGCGATCCCAGTCAATGTCTGGTCAGCTTTAGGCGCGTCGGTCCTGTGGCTTTGGCGGCCCATTCTGGTGTCAATGAAGGTTTGACCCAACTGTAATGAACCCATGTGTCTACTCCCTGTACTTCGACGGCAGCGTTAGTTGTCAGCAATACCAGGTATGGTCCCTTCTTATTTCTTGAAGGGGTTCTTTGATCCAAGTTTTGATGTAGATGCAGTCTCGGGGCTCGTATTTATGAGCAGTAATGTCCAAAATCATGGGTGCCACCAATACAATGTACCTGTGGAGAGAGGACAACACCTTCCATGGGGACAGAATGTATTGGTTAGGTAATGATCTCCAATAATCTGTTCATTTACTTTCTGTGATTTGATGTGGTTGCCCATATAGTATTTCATATGGGCTTAATTTTTCTTTTGACACCGGTCTGACTCTAACTCTTAACAAGGCTAGAGGTAACACATCTGGCCATTTCAGATATGATTCTTGGCAAATCTTACTAATTTGTTTCTTCAAACTCTGATTGATTCTTTCTACTTTCCCACTAGACTGGGGCCTCCAAGGGGTATGCAAATCTCAATCCCCATTACCTTGGATAGATTTTGTACAATTTCAATGAAATGTGAAGCCCTATCAGATGGCATTGCTATAGGTACCCTAAATCTTGGAATTATTTATTTTAACAACATTTTTACTGCTTCTCTGGCCTTATTGGTGTGACAAGGGAAAGCCTCCAGCCAACTAGAAAACACATCTACTAGTTCCAATATATACCTGAGCCTGTTTTGCCATGGCAAGTCTGTAAAATCTACTTGCCGTTAGTGTCCTGGACAATTGTCTTTCTTTGTTTTTGCAGGTGGGCATCTTTTAGCATGGTAAGAATTGTTTCATAAGCAAAGTTCACACTTCTTTACAAGAGTTTTTATAATTCCCACCATTCACACACTCAGAACATGGAGTTTTAAAGCCTCAGTCATTGATTCTGTTCCCCAATGAGTTGCCTGGTCTTTTTCCTCAGCTATTTTTCTTGTAAGAGGCTGAGGAATTATTACTTGCCTGTTTGGTATAACCCACCATCCTTCATTGTTCTTCTTGGCTCCTAATAGCCTTCCCAATTTCTCATCCTCTGTTTGATATCTTGGAACTTCATTATGCAAGCACTGATACTTATGGGGCAATATTAATGAAAGGTCCATGCCTGCAGCTTCTTTGGCTGTTTTATCAGCAAGGCAATTGCCATTATTCACTGGAGTATTACGTAATTGATGTGCCTTGCAATGCATTATTGCTACTTTCTGGGGTAGCTGGACTCCTTTTAACAATTCTTGTATTATTTGTCCATATTATAGGGAACCCCTGAGAAATTAATAATCCCCTTTCCTTCCATACGGCCCAATGGGCATGAACAAAGAGCAAATTTTGGCTCTGTCCACATGTGAATGGTTTTACCTTCTGGCAATTCCAAAGCTCTCAGCAGCGCAATCAGCTTGGCTTTCTGCACTGATGTGGTGGGGGCCAGGGCTTTGCCCTCTATTACCTCATGTTGGGTTACCACAGCGTATCCTGCTTTCCGGTTTCCATTTTTCACGAAGCTGCTACTACCCACAAACAGCTCCCAGTCCATGTCGTTCGAAGGGGTATCTCATAAGTTGGTACGAGTGGAATACACCTGCTCTCAATAGTCTGTAAACAGTTGTGAGTCAGTTCTCCTGCTTCTGGGTCGGTTGTCAAAAACACTGCTGGGTTCAAGAGGTTAGTTACTTTCAATTCTGCATCCTCCTGTTCCAAAAGCATGGCCTGATATTTTAACATCCTGCTTGGGGAAAGCTGATGTCTGCTTTTCTGTTCCAGGATGCTTGTTACCATGTGAGGTACAAATACAGTCAACTTTTGTCCCAAAGTATTCAATAAAATTTTCTATTAAAGGCTCTAGTCCTTTCCTTGCTTCCAGTTTGATAGGATATTTTTTCTGTCTTACCAGTCTGGCGTTTGGTTTCAGATGAATAGTTACTGGTTCCACATTTCGTGATCAGCCCAGGGCTCCAGTAGCCCATACCAGTGGAGTGACTGTGTTCTCCACTTCCTCTGGTATATCCAGCTCAGTGGATGGTTTCTGTAACATAAGAACTTGGGCCTCCACAGCCTTTTCCTCAGGGATATGTATCTGGATTTTAATTTCTTTAATCATAATTTGTGCATGTAATTTACTCAGTATATCCCTACCCAATAATGGCACGGGGCATTCAGTCATGTAAGGAAATTGATAGGTCAACATCCATTTGCCTATTTCAAAGGTTGAAAGAAAGGCCGGTTTTCTTTCTGCCCTGTGGCGCTAATGACTGAAGCCGTTTATTTGCTTAATTGTCCTTTGCAAGTATTCATAACAGAATAGGTAGCTCCTGTATCTGCAAGGAATTTTACCTTATCATTTCCCAACCTAGGTAACCAAGGGCTCTGTTGGGGAGGGTTTTGAATCTTCCCCCACTCCTCCTTAGTCTTCATCTAAAATCATTGTTTTTGCCGCCTGTCCAGACATTTCACTAAATCCTTGGTGTCTATTTTTACCATGAGGGCATTCCCTCTTCCAGTACCCCCTCTGTTTACACATCGCACACTGATCCTTTTCTAAGGGAACTCACACAGTCTGTTCACAAACATTTCCATGTAATCCTTCCCTCTGACCTTTCCCTCCCAGGCTGTTCCCCCCTTTCCTGGTTTCCTGTGTGATAGCTACAGCCAACAATTTTCTTTCCCTACACTTTTCCTTCCTTTCCCTCTGCCTTCCAACAACCTTTCTGTTATTGTATGCTTTCCAGGCTGTCTACAGCAGTTCCTTGAGAGCCCAAGAATCTGTCCCTTCCAGCTTTTGCAGCTGGCATTTAATGTCTGGATTTGATTGACCAATAAAAATACAAGATAACTGTGCTGCATCATCTTCTTTTTCAGGCTCCAAAGCAGTATACTTCCTAGCTGTTGCCATAAGTTTTTAGTAAAAAGCAGGCGGAGTTTCCGCTTTCCCCTCTACTACTTGATGTAATTTTGACCAATTCTTTGCTTTAGGAATCACGTTTCATTCCAAACAAACTCAACTGTTGGTACCAGGTTAATAAATACCGCTGGGCCGGAGTATTTGGATCCCAGTTAGGATCTGTGGAAGAAAAGTGGTCGTCCACTGACCCCTGCTGGGCCCCCTGCAGAAGGATCCTTTCTGCCTCTTGCTTTTGCCAGCACCACGCTTTTGTCATCATATGTCACTAAAGTATCCAGTATTACCTGTAAATCATTCCAGTCTGGATCTTTTGTTCTAATAATCGTCTCCATTACCTTAGAGACTTGCTCAGGATCTTCCCTATAGGTCCTGGCTAACTTTTTCCAGGCTCGTAAATCTGACACAGAAAACAGCATCTTGATAGTCACCAGTCCCTTCGCCCCTACTCCCTGGTGTAAGGGAGCTCGAATGTTTAGGGGAGCACTTCCCCTTGTTCGCCTTGCAATGAGGCTAAAGCTTTCACTCCCAGCATAGTGGCTTTCCTCCCCCTCTGAGCCTGAATCTGCCCCCCACCCTCGTTCCCTTTGCCCTACTCTACCTTTTTGCCCAACCAATAATTCCACATCCTCTTCTTCCTGCTTATATTTAACACACCGCCTACCAATACTACATGCAGAACATCTCTTGAGTGGTTTCTTCTTACCCTTTTCCAATGCTAATAATATGGGGTCTTTAGGTATATGCATACATTCCTTTCACAAATCTGAACTGTTCTGCAAATCAAAGAATAAATTCATCTCACTTTCCCTTCCCTCAGCAAAACAGCATCAATTGCAAAATTGTAACACAATCAAACAGTCCCATTAACAGGCCATTTCTTCTGACCTTCTAACTTATACAGTGGCCACCAGTGATTACAATATTCAATGAGCAATTCGAGATCCCTTCTCCCAGGGATTGCGAAGATTGTCATGCACCCATTATGATGCCCGAAATTGCAAAACCTGATCTGTACTCTGGGCATCCCTGTAGTAGCATACAGCTTTACCCAATGCTGGCAGCAAACCTGTACCAAACCCTTCTAGCCCAGCACTGCATATTATCACCAAGAGCAACTTATGTGCAGGCAAAAACCTTAAAGTAATGTCTTTACCTGTCTCCCAGAGGGAAATGTGCAGAGTATTCACCAGACCAGGGAATAGGAAAATCTCCCCAAAAAACTTTGGTGTGCGCTGGAGCTCTGGCAATTCCTCTGGTCTGCTGAAATCCTGACACAGGTTCCCATCTGGGTCACCAAAAACTGTCACCAAAATCTGGGGAATAATCTCTCCATCCAGAAGGATCATCCATCCAGGTTAGAAAGCCAACATTGCTTTATTATGGTATATAATATATTATATAATACTTACAGGGGAGATCACTACGCCTATTGTTCACACAATGAAGAGACAGTTTACAGCTCACATACCTTCATTATATACATAATCACTGTCATTCCGCAAATTGCCTACCCAATTCCCATTACTCATTGCATATGGTAATCTGGGCAGATAAGGCCACGGCGCAGGCACTGTGAATTCAAGGAATGGTCTTTGGGGGTCGTGGTGGTGAGCTGGAGAGAAACGCTCTCACTCATTTTACCCTTTTGTGGAAATCTGTTCTTTAGGGATATTGGAATACTTGTTTAGTTTTGCCAGTTAACTACATGTTCTTGTTTGGGCAAATTCGTGACCCTGAGAGGCTGCTTTAGCTGTTTTCTCTTGCAGCTGTTTACCTATTTCTCAGGCCTTATCGAAACGAGGAAGGCCCACATCCATTTAAAGGAAGACATCTGGTCCTCTTGTTGCATGCCTTCCTTAACTTGAGAGTCCCTGTAGCCTTGTCCATGACTATGTCTCTGTACACAATGCAATACTTGTTTAATTCGGTATCACATCTGTTGTATGGGCTGCCCGGACTCCCCCCTCTCTTCAGCCCCCCCATGTTGCTGATGCCTCCACCACCTTCAGCCATGGGGCCCCCTGGGGCACCGCTGGGCCCTGACCTGGCCTCTGTGCCCCCCGAACTGACAGCCAGTAGACAGTCCTTCCGAATGGCCATGGGCAACCCCAGTGAGTTCTTTGTGGATGTAATGTGAAGCGCCCGTCCCTTGTCTGTCTGCTGCCCTCCTTTCCCCCTCCATCCCCGTCGTTTGTCTCCTAGGACCAGCCCTGGCTTCACCCCTTGGTTTCTTTGGTTTGGTTTTGTTTCGTTTTTCCCTTTATTCCTTTTCGTTACCAAGACAAAAAAAGAAACAAATGAACTAAACCTTGATTCTAATCCCACCTCGCGCGGGGTGGGCAGGCCTGGCAGGCCTGCTGGGTGCCGCCAGTCCCTCCTGCCACCAGACTTGTGTATTGCCGATGGTAATTCCCTCCTGCTGTCCTCTCTAACCCCATTAATCCGCATCCGTCCCAGCGCCCTGTGCTGCTTGCCCGTGTGTCACTGCTGCCTCGGTCCTCCCACCCTAAACATCTCTTCTTTCTTTTCACCCTTTTGTGTTTCTTCTGTCAAGCAGCAAAGAATTACGGGGTGTTTGACTTTCTCTGAGCCTGCCGCCCATAGGGGGGAGAGCTGGAGCGCGGCGTGGCCCGACAGGAGGACACGGAGCTCCAAGGGCGCTGGGCACGTGTGGCGCTGAAGATGGCTTTTTTCCTCCCCCTTGCGAAGACACCCTGCCCTTCCTGCAGCCCTGAGAGGGGAGCAGGGACCAGCCTTCTCTAAGAGTTTCAAATCCCCTTGTAATTGCCTTTTGGCTAATGCGTGAATGTTGCAGGGCTTCAGTGCCTCCAGGCAGCGGAGAGATGCTGCCAGTTCCCTCTTGCCTTCTCTTGCCCACACGCTGGGCCAGGTCCAAGCCTGGCCCTGCCTCATCGCAGGACCCTCTTTCACCTTGCCCCTGTCTTGGGGCCGTAGCTCTGCATTCAGCCCGGAGCTGTGCTTGGTGCCTGTGCACAGTCCTGCACAACTCAGGGCCCTTCACCTGCCCTTGGGTACTTGGTGGGGTTTAACGGCAGAGTTCTGCTCCCTCTGGTTGCTCTTTGCCCCCCTGCCTGCGACACGCTGCTGCCTGTCCCGTTTGTAGGGGCTGTCCCATGCCTGGGGCAGGCGGTTATAGCTGTGGCCTTCTCCTTCCTGCTGTTGAGCAATGTGACATCTTTAGGGGCCAGCATGGACGTAGAAGATGGCCCCACTCCCTCAGGGCTATGAACTGCACCTGGTGGCAACAGAAGTTCTTCAGGGAAGGAGGCTGCAGCTTGGACCGAGGCCTCTGAGCTCAGGGCCTGCAGACGTGCCAGGAGCCAAGCATGATACAACACAGACACACTCCACCCTGCTCCTGCTGGTGCTGTTGGTTGCTGCTCCTCCCGGCGCCCGCTCCTGCTGCTGCGCCGTGGCTTTCTCTGCGGGCGTTGCCTCTGTTTGTCCTTCCTCTGTTTGCAGTTTTTAGATGCTGGAGATTAAATGTATTTTACTCCTCTGGGGTCTGTGTTGCCCCTGTAACACCTCTGCCAGCTCTCACGTGCCATCAGTTCATCTCTTCGTGACCCCTAAAGCCTCTCCTTTTTGTCATCCTGCCCGAAGCAGAGCTCTACCTGCCAGCTATCCATCCTCCACCCCCTGATATCAGCACTTGTGAGCTGCCGCCAGCCCCCCCCTACCTCCCGATGCCCAGCAGCAGCCTGCCTCACCACTGCTCATGCCCTTGCCCCCCCCACCCGCTGGGTTTTATAAAAACAAAGCCAATCTCCTCGTTTTTATTTATAAACACACTTTTACTGGACTCCTGCCTTGTGGTGGTGTTTTGTTTGCCTTTTCCCCCAGCCTCTTTCCTGTCCTCCAGCCTTTCACTCTGCAGCGATTCCAGCACTACAACGGAAGGGCGCCCTGTGTCTGTTTTCCAACCACCTCTTTCAGAGGTGCCGAGCGCCGCTGCGGCCTGAACACGGGCCAGGCTCGGCCTCCTGCGGCAGCTGGGGGCCCGGCCGCGGGCGGTGCGGACTTTCGGCTCCCCCGTTTCCCGCTCCCCATTGCGGACAGAACGAGGGGCAGCCCCGGCAGCGCTGGTGCAGCCGCCCCGGCGGCGGTGCAGACCGCGGTAGCCAGCAGCCCCGTGGGAGCGCACGGAGACTTCAGTCCTTCGCGGTGGAAGAGCAGCCCCTGCCCGGGCGCCCCGCTGCGCCCTCGGGCGGTCCCCCCCCGCGGGCCGGCAGGGGGGAGGCCGCACGCCCGGCGCTCTGCTGCTGCCGCTCGCTCCCCTGTCACGGCGGCCATGCCGCGTCCCACCGCGGCCCCGAACCACAGCTCCCAGCGTGCACCACGCCGCAGGACTACAGCTCCCGCGGGCTCCGCGCGGCACCAACCTTTCTCGCCCCCGCCGAGCGGCGCCGCCGGCCGCCCAACCCCGCCCCCCCCCCCCGCGGTGGCGCATGCGCGGCGGCGGCGGGGCGCGGGCGGGGCATGCGCGGCTGCGGCTCTGCAGTGATAGGGGGGGCGCGGAGGGAAGGGGGGGTGGCAGCCGCCATCTTGGGCGCTGGGCAGTGAGCGGCGGCGGGCAGCGGCAGGTGAGTTGCTCCGAGCCCTCCTCCCGCTCCCCGCGGGGGGTGCGCACCGCTTCTCTTCTCCCGGCGGCTTCCCGCGGCGGGGCTCGCGCTGCGGCCGCGCCCGGGCGGTGGCCGGGGTGCTGCGGCTGGCGGCTCCCTCGGCGGCGCCGGGGGCGGGGGTCCGCGGGCCTACCCCGCGGGGCGCGGCGCGGCCCTGACAGGCCCCTGACAGGCCCTGACACCCACAGGGGGGTGCTCCTGCAGGGCGAGGGTCCCGGCTGGCTGCCCCCGGGGAGGGGCACGCGAGCGGCCCTGGAGCCGCGCTGGGAGAGAAGCGGGGCTTCCCTGGGACGGCTTTTCCTGAGACCCCTGTGGTGGGGAGCCGGGCGACCCCAGCCCCGCCGAGCCTGGCTCACCCGCTTGCATGTTGCTTGGGGTTGAAGGGTTTATTAATTGCTTCTGTTAATCAGCTAGCTGTCTGGCATACGTGGGGTGACAGCCTTGCGGTGCTGAACCGAGTGACGGTGAGGACGGAGTCAGACTCTGTGTGGCACAGAACGCCAAGGGAAGGCTTGCACTGATGTGCTAGGTCAGCCTGAGCAAAGGTCTTGTCATTGCATCGGACAGGAACTTCCCCGAAAATGATTTGCCTGTGTTATGGATATAAATGTGAATTAGCTGGGTCATGGCTTGGCTTCCTCCGTGGAAAACCTGCTGAGGTAGAATGTAGCGCTGCTGATGGTAAACTGTGCTTGTTCTGAGGCTTAAAACAGGCTCTTATCCAACGGCTCTTCTACATGCATTTCCACTTCCATTCTTCCCTGGGCTAGGTTTTTGGATTCAGTAAAGCTGCACAAAACACAGCCTGTGTTTATCATCCAGTGCAGTTGACTTCTTTCCCCACTGGGAAATGACTTGCTTATGATCTAGCATTCTACCCATAAGCTGTGTGATTCCATGATCTGTTTTCTGCTTGCTTTAGTATGACAAAGCTGCTATCAAGCTTTAGCCTCAGGCTGCCAAAATCCAAGTCTGGAACTTTCCCAGATAGGTGAGTCTGGATGGCTTCTGGGGCTTGGAAGCCCAGGTATTACAGGTTTCTGACTGCATACAGGCTCATGTGGTGTCTTGTTGGGCAGCGTTTGCTTGAACGCTATCAGAGCTGTAGCTGCTGGTTTTTGCTATTGTAGAAGCTGTACTTTTCCCTGTGAGTTTTGCCTGGAGGGACAATCTAATCTGAAGAGATGCTGCCAAACTGTCTGCTTCCATATTTTCCCTGTCAGAAGGGAGGCATCACTCTTCTATAGGAAGTGCCATGCTACTGACATCTAGTGACAAAGATACCTGGCCTTCTTTGGGTTGCAAACTGGCCATGTTCTAGGGAAGAGCATTTGAGATATTTTTTGAAGGGGATTATGGCTAGCTGCTTCCTCCTCCTGAGAGAGCACAACTCTGGCCTTTGAAGAGTTGAGTCTTGGGGCTGTGAAGGGTTATATCTTGAGTTCTTTGGAACACAGATGACTGGAACTCGTTTGATGGTATCTCTTTTTTGGAATGGGAACAATCACTAAACAAAATGAGCTTTGTAAAGAAACTTCCTGTGACCCTAGTTAAACTTTTCTTGTATCATCCCTGCATCAAGAAAGATAAACCCAAGACTGTTGTTTGCACCACAGTGTCTTGCACTGGTTTTCTAAGCTTGTACTACTGAAGGCTATTAGGGTATTTAAAAGCTCTTCTTAGGGTTACCTGGCGGATGGACAGAAGTATAGCCTGGGGTGCCAGAATATAGTTGATCTGTATGGCAGAGTCAGCCTCTCTCCTTTAGCGAACGACCTACAGAGTCAAAAGTTGCCAGCAAGCCATATATATTATTTTGATCTCAGCAAGAGGTTGGCAGCTTAGCTAGAAGCTTGCAGGTTGAGGCACAGGATGTGAAATGCAGTTATCTGCTCTACAGTAACAGGAGGGAGAGAGAAACACTAGGGCACCTAGACCACTACTGGTCCATAGAATATAAGCTCTTACTCAATGCTCAGTCCACACCTCTAACCTCTTCTGTTAGAAGATGAATGGAATGCAAGTTACTGTTCAGGTTTCTAGCTCAAGAGTGAAAAGCAAGTAGAAGATGCTTCAGACTGACTTTAAAAGTGCTTTGGAAGAACTAGTAAAAATGGAAGAAGGCATTAGGGCTTCTCAGGTAAGGTTGGACTCCAAATAAGGTGGAGAGGTGTGTTAAGTATTGTTCCTGTGATGTTTTACTAGAATAAGGGAGCTTTTCATGTTTTCCTGTGTCAGTATTTGTGTCTTGCTACTCTATAGACTGGCTGTGTGCAGTATGGCACGCAGAAGTAGACCGTAGGAGGAGAGCCTGGTAAAAGCTGAACGTGCTTCTCTTCCTGCCCACTGGTTGTGGGGATTTGTGGGATTGGGTTTAAAATAGGAACAGTTTCTTTGAAACTGATGGGTTTATCTCAGTAGTTCTTTAGCTCACGGTATGCCTCTTAATTAAATTATGCAGCCTGTCTTCCCCAGGATGAAGTGATTGCAGCTGCTCTTGTTGAAAAGCAAGTGCAGCCCATGGCCTCATGGAAGGCGGCTAATGCAGCCCTCTAAGCAAAGCTTAGATGCTTGGATTAGCTGGTGGGGTGATGACATCGTTGTAAGCCATAAGCCTTCTGGTTTGATAATGGCTAGCCTGAAAGGACTGGTTTTCTGAATAACTCCAGTTTGCCAGTGCAGCCTGACTAATCCCCCTCCTGTTTCAGTTGTTGTGGCTTGTCCAAGATCATACTGATTTCTGGAATGCAGAAACTGTTACAGTTGGTGGTTTACCCTCAGCCCTCTGGGCAAGAGCTGCAGTACCACTCGTGGCTTCTTCCTGGATGGGAGCTCTAGCAGCTAATGTACCTTGAACTGCTTAGTTAGCTAAGCTCATTAATGCACAGAAGTCTTACTTACTGTTAAGTCAGAACTCAAACTTTCTTTTAATAGACTACTAAATGGGTTGGTTGCTTTACACCAGCTTATTAACTGACTTGTGATTGCTTTTCCTAGGTGTGCTGCATAGAATGGAGAAATAAGCATTCCTGGTTTTAATCAAAGTGATGTCCGTACTGTGGAAAGCTCCCGGCCCCTTAAGGGGAGTGACAAAGCCCAAGTAGCTGTGTCTTGGGCTCACTACCGATCATCTTGTGCTTGTTTGTATTCTGTACTTGATGGCACAGGGAATGTGATGATGCTAACAGTGTCTCACAGTGAGGCTGTGGCCAAAATGGCTTCACAGGTGAGCAGGAGTCCTGACAGCTCTGCTGATCAAGCCTCAGTGAGTTGCTCTGTCAGTGACCAAGTTGAAGGCATCTTCATCTTTCCCTGGACTCTCTTGGTTATGGTCTCAGCTAACCTGCTGCAGACTGGCTTCTGGGGCTTCGATATGTCGTGGTTTGCAAGAGAGATACTCCCTAATGCACATCACTTGCACAGCGTGAGCAGGGACATGACTTGAGTATGCTAAATTCTTTTAAGAGGGTGTGTGGTACCATTTCCATCATTGTAGATCCAGCTAATCCTGCTGCTTTTGAGTGGTGTAAGTGCTGAAATGCATTCAAATCCACATCCCGGTATTTGGCTTTTATACATGTTCTTTTTTGTAGCTGCATGTTTTAATGTTGTTACTTTGTCACAGTTGCTATAAAGGTGTATCTTAATGCTCTGACTTTTACTTGAGTGGGAAAGCATTTCCATGTAGCCTTAACTCTTAGTGGGTTTATAAGAATGTCTAAGTATGTGGTCTGTATTTGATGCTCTTCATGATTCTTTTTCTTTCTATTTGTGGGTGCAATAGAAGTTACGGGAATGCAAGTACTTGGCAGCAGGGTAGGAAGCCTTAGGTATTTGTAGGAGCAGCATTCAGATGTTGGAGCTCACCCCTACCCCAGTAGCTAGCTGCTTGAAGAATGCTGAGTGTATTGGGAGAGGTCTGTTCCTAAACTAAGGTGATTAGTCACCATTTGGTGTGAATTCAACATACATGGGGTCTTCTCTGTACCTTAACTGGAATAAATCCACCCATACTATAACTAGAAAACAGGGCTGTAGTGTGGGGTGGGTTGCCATATGTTCAAGCTAGTGAAACAGAAGGAGCAGAGCTGGAAAGCTCTGGTAATGCAGTTCCTAGACCATTAACCCAAAGGCTTCGGCTAGAGTTGTCTCGTTTTTCAGACACTTAGTGATCAACAGTTGAAGAAGCTATGGGCTTTGCTTTTAAACTATGTCTTGCAATCAGCTATTAGCCTGAGGAAACTCAAAACCAGTGTAGGGCAGGCTCCCTAGAAAAGGCTGACTGTGGAGAGGAGCAGAATGAGTCATTGAAAGCTGATTGAGCAATGCTGTGAGCTTTCTGACTCACATTGCTTATGCACAGTGAGCAGATGAACCCATCTCCTGTGGTGGATTTCATGTTCTGGGGCCTTCTGATTCCAGCAGCCATGAGTCACTGAATGACAGTCTCTAATTAATTTGGGCCCTTTTCCCTGCAGTTCTTAGCCATTGCAAGCACTAGGATCTTTCTTTTTCAAAAAGAAAATTAGAGGAAATTACAAGATCAGAAAACAAAACTATTCATTATTTAAAATGTGTGGAAGATCATACCCTAAAAAGAAGATCATACACTAAAACCCTCATTCTGGTTGTAGTGTAACCTTGAAATTCTTGAAATACTTGAAATGAGTCGGTGAAACTTGTACGGAAACACAAATGAGGATCAAAACAAAGCAGGCTTATTTTCACTGCAGCCACTTCAAGGAAAGCCATTGTCATCTTAAAGAGCCATTCTTCTTGCTAAGCTTTAAGCAACTTTCTTTTGCATGCTGCCCTTTGTATAGATTTCCTATCATCTGTTCATATATCTCTGGGCTAGTCATTCCACCTCTTGAGTATCCATCTGTGTGGACACGCTCCCATTAGCTGATAGAAGTATCTCCGTAGTGGAGAGGCAGTGTGGTTGCTCTCATCTTGTGGATCTTGTGCCTGGGAGGCATGTAATGCAAGGCTAGAGCAGAAGACTGGGCTGTTTTCAGTGTTCCCTGAACTTCCATCGTGGGCAAACTTGGTGAAGGCTGGCTGAGAGAACAGCGCTTACTGGCTGCCATTTCGCTGGCTGTGCTTGCAATGCTTGGAACTCTCAGGGTGCTGGACTGCAGACATTGAGCAGAGCAAGGAGCATCTGCTTATAATTGAGTTCAATATCTTATGCACTTGAGACTGCTATGGTCCCTGATGTCATTAGTGGGAATGCAGCAAGAGGTTTATACTGCATGTGTCCTTCACTGCTGCGGAGACCTGACAGGTTGCTGGTGGAGTTGGATTAGTCATCTGAAACCATTTCCTTGTCTCTACTGTCCTTAGCCCACATGGCTTTGCTTGGTACCTGGAAACACTTTTTCAGTTGTCTGATGCAAATCAAGTTAGGTAAATTGTGCTTAAATATGAATTCAGGTTTAATCTGCAGAGCTGTAGAACTGTGGAGTTTTCCCAGGCTTGAGAAGAATCATAACTGGTATGGGGGCAAGCCCCTACTGCATGTGAAATAATGCTAGTGCATATCTCCTGGGTATATTTAAGCTGGTAGGCTGCCATTCTAAAACAAACTGGCAGAATGGTCCTGATCCTGTGGCTAAATCTGTAGTAAGTGAAACTGCCACCTCAGGTGTTAGGCAGGGGTTCGCACAGCATGGAGCCGGTTCCTTTTTGACTTGGAGCAAGTTGCTCAATACAGAGTTGCGTTACTGGTGTAGCACAGGTAGTACTTGGCCGGTGGCAAGCCTCTCTGTGTGCTCCTGTTTTGTAGCAAATGAGGATTTGCATTAAGAGCAGTCCTGGTCAGTAGTCATGGCGTGGGGGGGGGTGTGTAGATAAGAAGGTATTCACGCTAGTAAGGGCAAAATAGGTCAAAACCAACATTGAGGTGCAGTGATGGGGCTGTAACATGGGACACTAAATTCAAGGTATGTAAATGAACAGTGGTACATATAGCAGGTGGATGGATTAGGGAGCAAAGGCAATTCTTGCTTCACCTGTAATGTGGTTAATCACCTTGAAGACAGAATTCAGTGTGATCTTAGAGTTATGATAGGTGATGAAATGATTGGCTTCTTGCTGAGTGGTGGTTTAAAAATGTAAGTCAAATACCAGGAACCACTAGGGAAGGATCAAAGCAGGTTATGCATGATTGTAATATTGTCTATATCGTGGATTGCTGACATCTTGAATAACTTGTGTAGCTGTATGCTCACTTTCAGAAGGGAAATATTTAGAGGAAGGCACTGAGAAAGATCAAAGCATAAAGCAATTTCCCTGTGAAGGACAACTGAGTAAGCTGGGTGGGAACATCCCATTCTGGGAAAGGAGTAGTGAAGGCATTGGAGAAGATCTACAAAATCCTCAGTGGCCTGGAGGTATAGTATGGGGGCTCATTCTTAATTGCTTCTTCCTGCATTGAACTGGAAGATGTTAAACAAAGCTGGAGGAAGGAAGAAAAATCAGGCTTAAAACAAAGAGGATGTTTTATACAGTGGTTATAAAACTGTAGACTCTGGATTTTGGTTTTCTTTTTTCCATAGGATACTGCTGATGCATAGATTTAAGAGAAAACTGAGCAAATACTTGTAAGAGATCCATTGAGAGTTCTAAAATAAACAAGCCAGTACAGGGGGATCTCCTGGAGAGTGGTGGTTTTTTGGTTTTGTTTGTTTGTTTTGGTTTTTTTTTTTTTTGACCTGTCCTTACTGTTAATCTGACTGTCCTTTCATTGCTGATGTTGAAGACAAGACGCTGAGCTAATGGATCTGCAGTACGAACCCATGTGGCTCTTAAATGTGCAAATTAAGCTGGTTAGGTTAGGAGCTAACTGTGCATGGAACGTTTGAAGCCTGAGCTTAGCTCCCAGTGTGTTTGTATAAATGCTTCCGCAGCCCAGCGTTTTACTTACATTGACAAATAATTTTTTAAAGACTAAAAGCACTTGAATCATTTTGTATCCACTCTCCATCTAACATGTTTTTACTAATGTACAAGATAAGCAGTTGACTCTGCTGCCGAGTAGTGTGATGCAATTAAAAATGCTGATATTTTCACCTGAAACTTAAGTGAAGCTATTAGAGTATGTTCTAACCTAAGCAATGAGAAAGCATAGCCTCATTATCTCAATCAACCTTTAAAGTTTGTACATCTTCCCAAGAGAAGGCTTTCAATGTTCAACACGAAGCTTGATCAGCAGTCTTCTACGTGTTTTGTAGTAATGTAGTAAATATTCAAATCAGCACTTTTTCAACAAGCAGTTGGCTTGTCATGCCAGCAAGAGGCTTTGTCTTGTATATGCTGTGTGTCTGATCCTGTTGCTCATCAAAGCAGACATTTACTTTATGCTAAAAATAGTGAAACAAATAACTTAAGCAGTATTAAAACCCAAGAGGGAGATTTTTTTTTTTTTTTTTTTTTTTTGACTAGGATATGCTTTCTAGGAATCTTCTGGAACAGGTTTGTAGGATTCATATGATCCAGCTTTGACCAGTTACATAAGCTTCCATGGAGTTATTCTATACAATGTAAGTCTTAAAGAGGATGCGAGAACTCTTCTTCACGTTTGGTTACAATAGTCTCTATCTGAATGTGGAAGCCAGCAGTGTAGCAATCTGAAAAGACATCCTTGTCTCTAATGTGGAATGAAAAAATATTAATTAGGAAAGAATTTCCTAGAGCAGGCAACAAGTTGCTTTTGTTGTCATAATGGTTCTAATTCTTTTTATCACTTGGCCTGTGTGAATGACCTGACAAATGTTTGCTGAATTACACCTTCTGCATCTGCCAGACATGTTGGGCAACTATATTTGGACAGACATTCCCTGTGTTTTGGGGTTTTGCCCTCCATGTTAACCTTTCAGTGGTCTCCTGCATGCCTGTTAGTGCTGTGTGTATTTCATGTCCGTAGTCATGAGTGTGTGGTACAGCCACTTCCTTACATTTGAGAACCTGGTCTTACTCTGTTGATGAACTGGATTGTCTCCATCTTCTGGCATGGAGATGCTGGCCTTGCTGCCAGCTACACTGTGTAGCCTCAGTCCCCCTATGTGGTGCAGTGAGCAGCTACAGGAAGCTTTTCCCGCTCTGTAACTACATGGGAATCTCAAACTGTGTGATGCCTTTGTCTTAATAGGTTTGGCTACAGAGTCTTATCCTGGAAGGAAATGAAATGCTTGTATCCTGAAGTTGTAAAGTGTCACTAATGGGAATGAAGGAAAAACACATTTGAAAGCCTCTTCTGTGCTAGATAGAGTCTCAGACATCAAAAAATGTTGATGACAGTGCCGCATGAAGCCACTGACAGTGGCAGGAGGCAGTCTGTTAATAGCCAGAGACACTTGGTCAACAGAATGTGGGAGGAAAAGCCAGGAAGTTCACTATTGAGCTCTGGGAGAAAAGTCTGTTTGTCTGTTTCTCACTATTTTGACTTAACAACTGACTTTTTGACTTAGTTCGCCACACCCCCCCACCCTTTAATGAGCAGAAGCAGCCATCTGGTAGCTGAGGACCTGTAGCAGAGAAGTATGTGTAATGTTAGTCTGAGGACTCACTAGGTGTAGCTAAAATTGTTGGTGTAAAGGCTTATGAAATTTAAAGTTCCTTTGTTGTTTTACTGAAAGTCAAAGTAGAGGCTGCACTGTAAATCTTGTTTTAGTACAGAACTCATGCCTGCAGTAGTTCTTTCAAATGGGCAGCTAATTTAGTTTCTTGACCATAACTTCTAGAGGATATATTACTCTTAATGTTCCAGGCTTCCACCCTGGAAGTCCTTTTGTCCCTTGATGTGTATTGCTTTTGTATTCTTTCTTCCCTGCACCCCCCCCCCCCCCCCCCCCCCCCCCCCCCCGACCTTTGAGATGATCTGGGGCTGGGTCACTTTGACTTCGTTTTGCAGTGTTCCAGAGCAAACACATATCAGGTCACTGTCAGCAGCCATTTGTAGGCTGGCCTCTCCCTATGCTTTCCACCCACCCCAGACAAGTGGGTGTAGGCTAACCCACCCTAACAGCAGTGGGGAGATGGTTGGTTATCTAATGCTCTGCAGTGCCAAAGCTGAGAAATACCTATGTGATCGCTCCAGGACCTAGTTAGGAGGCTTGCCCTGTCACATCTGTAGTGCTCTTTGGACTGAGCCAACCAAGCAGTTGCTAGAGCGTTACAACTTGGACCTAAGTGAATAGGATCGCATATGACTACAGGAATGGGCTCTGGTGGAGTAGCTGTGTATTTAAATAATCTTCTGCATCAATAATGCCTACCAGCTTTATAGCTGTCTTCAAAACAATCTTCTTTTGAAGAAAAAGAAGATTAGCAGTTTAAGAGTGTAACCTCTGAGGCATTAGCCCCCAGCTGGAAGTGGGTCATGGTTGAGATCTTTGTTCTGATGGCTCCTTGTGGCCAAACTGCTCTCAGTTTGGGCTCTGAAGTGTTTCTCAATACTAGTGCTAGAGATCAGCAAAGGCTGCAATGTTGGTCTATAAAAACTGTGTAAAAGCAATAATAAACCAAGGTGTACTTGCTGCAAAGAACACCCTGCCCTACAGTGATAGGTTTAGTGACACCTCAAACACTTGTGTGAACTCTCTGCAAGAAGATTGACTGTGGATTGCGTCTGATCTGTATCTCGGTCACTGCGGAGATAGACGCTTTATAGTAGAAGTAAAGAGTCTTTGATTTGCTTGTTTTTCCAGACCTGTTTTTTTCTTGCATTCAAGGAATAGACCAGGTATTACTAATACTTGAGGCTTGATCCATCCATGCTGATGAGTGGAATGAGAAGTAAGCCCGCATATATGTTGGTGCTAATTTTAAGCTTCAGTCCCAGCTACAAATTGCTGTCATGTTCAGACCCTCATGTATTACAGGATGCACGGTAGCAGCAGGTACTCGCCTAGACCTCAGCTCTTGGCTTGCTTCAGACATGCTCAGGAAGTCACTCAGCTGGGTCTCTGTCAGGATTCCTGTGGTGGCTCCTCAGATCTTGAACAAGGCAGTTGGTTCCTGGTGGGTTCCTTCATTGGGTCCCTTGGTGTGCCCCTGAGAAGCAGGTCTGCAGCAAGCATGAGGGAATGCTGATCTGAGAGACTGGCTTGCAGTTAGGACTTAGGTCTGTTGTGGTATTTAAACTCTCTACTGGGCACTGGGAACACGCACTTTTCCATCTCAAATCCCAGCAGATCAAAAAGTATAATCTGTAACTGCAGCAATCAGACTACTTTCCTCCTCTCCAAAGTAAAACACTGTTTCTATAATAGTCCTTTATAAGGAGCCCTGTACTCTGCTCTCCAGGCTGTAAGCACGAGGCAGGCAGGCATTTCCAGCATCTGAGCTGCTCCTGAGTCTCTGGCTGCCCTACTGGGCCTTATCCATAGGCTAGCATGGCCAGATATAACAAGATAAATTAGATGAAGTTAGCCTACACCATCAGGCTTTCAGGAATATCTCTCAGCATGCCCTCCACTTGTCCCTCCATGCACTCTGCTGGAGTTCATTACTCCTGAGGCATCAGGGTGTGTACTATGGGGTCAGTACCATAGGTACTGTAAGAATCATCTTCTGGTTGAGCATGTGTGTGACAAAAGGTGTCTGTGCTCTGGCTAGTAGCCAGCAGGTGTCAAAGTCTGTGCCTGCTGTACTGCTTGTTGCCATGCAGCTACTGATACACGCTCTCTCTTGCTTCAGGTCTTAAGCAACATGGGAAGAGAAGACTAAAGTTCCATCATGATCGGAGGCTTATTCATCTATAATCACAAAGGAGAGGTTTTAATCTCTCGAGTCTACCGTGATGACATTGGGTAAGTCCTTCTGTTGCATCCCTGGTCTTTGCATTTCTGTCTCATTTTGGTGTGGATAGCAACCCAGAGCTGCTTTATTATGCATTAGCTGTGCATGCATGTAAGACTGCAACTCAACTTGCTGCTCTAGGCTTAGTTCAGAGGCAAAAACCAGTTTAAGCTCTGGTTACCTACAGATGGTAGTAAAGGATGGCCTGCAGGCAAACCTGGGGCTTTCTTTTAGATGGTAGAGATCTGGTTGTTACTCCAAATGCTTCAGCAGCATGGACTGCCACTGTGGGAGTCTGCCAGCCCCACTGTAATTGTTAAAGCTTTATGGGAGCAGTAACGTGGCATCTGTCTGCCACACACTATAACCAGGGCTCTGAGTTAGTTTCAGACACCGATGTCTAGCATCAAGTACAGGCATGCAGAAGACCGTCTATGGCCTGGGGAAGTTGTCTGCAAACAGTCTCATTGTAACCATGGCTGTACACTTAAAGCTGACATTCTGTCCCCCAATTTTGTATGGCAGCCTTTTATGTGAAGAGCTTAAATTCATGGGTAGTTAAAGTTGTGAGAATCACTGAAAGCCTTTAGTAGGTTGCAGGGGTGTCATTGCACTTCTCAAAAGTGTTACAATGCTTACGTAGACTGGATCTGTGGAGTCCTTAGGCTGTTAGTTCCCAGAAGGCACCTGACTAAAAATTTGGTGTCTTAAGGCAGTGGATAGTGCTATAAGGAGCCCAGTATCAAGCGATGCTGCTTCTTGGACTGAAGCCCTGAAGTGGGCTTCTTGCAGAATGCTACTTTTCCTAGTGGGTTTTCAGTAGTGTTAGACATTAGGTGGAAGTTAGTAATTAGTTAATGGAGTTAAAACATAGCTAATGGAAGCTATGTTTTAACTGCGGTAGGTGCTAATTCAAAGTCCAGTGAGAGAGATCCTTCTGGCCAGTTTAGTTAAATATAGTTTGTATCAAGTCTCCAGAATGAATAGTAGGAGGATGTGCTGTGAAATAACTTGTTGCCATATATTACAACAAACTGTCAAGCTAGTCTGCCTTTGGACTGCTGTAGTCTGAAGAGTGTGTCCCTTCTTGTTACTAATTGTCTAGTGGAGGTTAGAAGTTGAGGTAGAACTAGTAGCTATTCAAGGCCTGTGCTGGTTCATTGACGGAGTAGCAGTCAACACAGTATTTGTAATAAGGAGTCACCTAATAAGCTTTAAATCTCTCTACTTGTTCTAAGTCAACTTAGGCAAAGTAGCTGCTCTGAGGTTGCCTAAGTTACTCCAGGACTTCCATATAGATCTGACCCAAGAAACCATTGTATTTCTGAAGCAGAAAACTACTGGCTACAAAGTTTTGCCTCTCCTCTGGTGTACTAATTTGTTTCAGTCTTGATTACTTGTTAGCTGAAGATCTTTGAAGCAATTCGTATGCTAGATCTGACTTTGTGAAGTTCCCCTAATGAATAGGTATCACAGTGATCAAGCCAAGCCAGTCTGGATTATAGATAAATTTTGAATTTTGAGAATATATTGGGGGAGGACAGGGATGGGTTTAGGGATACTGTTACTGCCATTACTAGCAAAAATTTGGGGTGCTTCTTGTTTGCTTAATTGAGGTTTGGGGTTTTTTTTGGTTGGGGGTTTGGGTTTTTTGGGGGGGGTATGTTGTTTTTTAGTGGCTTGCAAACTTAAAGCACTTAAAGATAGGATTGGGCTCAAAATGATATTTATTCAAGAAGGCCTTTTAACTTAAAGGGCATTCTGGCTGTGGAGATGTAAACTGGCGAGTGAGGTAGCTATTTTTAATGTAGTTATTTTTAATGCACTGATCTTTTATTGCTTTTTATCTTGGCTCACTGCTCTTGCAGAGTGACTTGTGTTCAGTACCTGATAAAGTACTTCCTGCTGGCTGGCCAAATGAAACTAGAAGAAAGGGTTTCTTGCCTGATCCTATCTTAACTTTGTCATTTGGCAAAAGGTACCAAAAAGAGTCAAGTGTTTTCTCGAGGACTTCAGAAGTCAGTGTTCCCTTGAGTGAAATCCTCCATTCGGTTCTTGTGAAAGTGTCAGTCTTGTGGCTTAATAGCCAACACCAGCTCCACCTAACTAAGCTTCCTTCCCAGAGTGCTGGATTCCTTCTGAAACAGGCCTTCACACCTTGTTTGGAATCTTTTTAGACATGTAACCTTGTAAAACAAGTTGTCCTAGAATGCCTGTGTCTCATCTTGTGGTGTAATCTGCACCACAAGTAACTGAGGATCTTGTCATTTCCTAGTGTGAACATTAGCATCAATACCAGGTCTACTTAAAAGCTTTTAGTATCTTGACCTTCAGAAGGAGGTAGGGAAAGGAATAGCCATGATACTGTAGCTTGTAGTCTGTAGGAGTTCTGTCTCCAACCAAACAACCAGGTAATAGACTTACAGAATACTATACGGTTCTTAATTCCTATGTGATAGATCTGAAGTGCTGAGGGCTGAGCCCATCCATCTTACTGGGAAGTAGGTTGAATGGGAAATGAGCATAGCTGCCTGTCTTTGAGTAACTGACCCTTAAGACTCTTTCCTTGGCCTTGGCATTTTTTTGGCATTCTGAAACCTCAACTGATGTGCTGGGAGAGATTAAACGTTAACTGTGGTTTTTAGAACCCCTCCCCTTGCATAGTGTAAGGGTCTAAATAAACACATACTAGCTCAAATGTTAATGAGCAAAGTGATGATCGATGAAGAAACCCTTCCATTGACGTTGTTAAAGGCAGGAGTACCACGAAACCTTTCTTTGCTTGCAATTTAGAATGGCTTTAGTGCATGTAGTGCATCTGTCCATACAGCAGCTAGCTGCATGTATAAGCAGCCTCTTAGGAGAAAAAAAAAGAAGGCAAATCACTATGCATTTAAATCGGGATTCTTTGGAGGGCTGTACTGAGATCTACAAGTGGCTTTTTCTTCAGTGACATGGTTATTGGGAGAACCTACCTGCATTTAAGAATGTAGCTATCTAATAAAAATAAGCTATTTGAAACTGAGCAGCTTACGTGACAAACTGCATGCATTTTAAATGTAATAGGCGTTTGGTTTCTGAGCTTCTAATACATCACTTCGGCTTCGTGGCTCTTGATCCTTAAGGAAAAAGTGCAAGGTGGATAGAGCAGTGTCTGAATCTGCAGGATGTGCCATATCTCTCCAGATGTGCTCCAGCTCTATCAAACTTGCTGTATTTCCTGTTGGCTGGACCAAGCCAGAAAGCATCAACCCAAACAGCTTCAAATGAGAAGTATTGTCATAGAAATGCCCACTCAGACTTGCAGCCCTGTTCTGAGGCAGACTGGCAAGAAGACACCTGATGCTCCACGGTCCCCAGGTGACGCCTCAGTCTGAGGCTTTGGGGTTTTTCCCCTCCAAGGCCTGCTACATGTATTAGCAGAGCAGACTGGGTATTACTGATGTGATAAGGATGCAGCTCATCTGGATTAAACTACCACATAGCCCTAAAATTCAGCCACACACAAGTCTGTCCACGCTGGCAACCTGACCATGGCATGTCAGCGTTGTGCCTTGCGAGGGCTTCGTTGCTGCCACAGCTTGTTACTGTCCATCCAATACCACCTTGGCCTTTTGTGCCTAGGGCAGGGGGAGGGGGTGCTGTTTGGTCTCTTCTTATCTCTTTGGATTCATTGTGCCTTGTGTGTGTGTTTCTAACCCTTTCTCTTGTTGCTGTCACTCCTCCTTTCTCCGCTGGCGCCATTTCTGTCCATCCCATCTCATTGGCTGCTGTAGCAATAGGTAAGAGACGCGTGGTTAGGCCATGACTGGCACTTCATAGTGGGCAACTGGTGTGCTAGAAAAGCTTCATCAACCTGAGGCTTCTCCTCTAGCGTGCACCAGCCTGATTGCTGGTTCTGATACTAGTTCTAGCGGGTTAGAACTTGAGGCTGGGAGGGCCAATGTTCCAGAACAAGCTGAACTTTCCTTCCAAAGCTTTCTGGAGGGGAGGAATGGGGCTTTTAGATACTGTTATTTTATAGTAGATTAAAATACTTCCCTTTCTACCTTTGTTTTTCCATAACAAATATTAATGTAACTCCGACTTGCAAACCTTCTGGAGCAATAAAATTTTAAGTATTTGAAGGCCAGGCTTTTGCATATGGGGGAGCATGTTTACTGATGAAGCTTCTACATACATATCCAGATCTTCAATGAGCAAACACCTGCTGTGGTAGCATATGTTCCTTGAATATTCTTTGTTTTCAAACTTGGAACTGTCTGCTGGATTGTTGACAACTCTCAGTGCTTACATGCATTTGTATGCCGGTATCCTTGCTTGCAAGGATGATATTACTGTCTGCTCTCTATTGTGGTTCTGTATAGTAAGTACTATAGCCTCGATGCTGCAGTCAGAAGCCCCCTGTTCTACTCAGTGTCTGAGAGTATGGGCAATAAAGCACAACTGGATGAGTCTTGACTCAGTGTGTAGACTATAGCTTTAAGTCTTGGTCTTGTCGTGTAAAGCACTTAGGCTTCCTTCCTGTGTTCTTAGGATTAGCAGACTTTAATTTGGGGAGTTTATCCTGGCCTGCATTAAAGGTCCTTATCCTACAGGATAAGGAAACTCTCATGTGAAAGAGATGTCATCCAGAATATTCCTCGGACATCCCGATTTACCCAGGAGGGATTTGTTCCCTGTCACTAATGTATAGACAGTGTGGATTGAAGATGGCAGCAGCTGGGAATTTTGCACAGCACCTTTTCAGCACTGTGCAGAATCTCCTTACTGTAAATGGTACTGCACCATCCAGTGCATGTAATGCAGTGCAACTAGAACGTTGCGCTGTGGGGACCCTAAGTCTGTGTGCAGGAGACCTTTTCTGAAGCCTGCCAGGCTTGAGAGGATGTATAACTGGAAAGCCAAAGTGCTCCCAATCTGCTTCCTGCTTTGAGCTTGCCCTCCATGGTGTGTGGGGGTATGAAGGTGAGGCGCATCTGAGAGCTAAAGCTCCCTTTTGTGGTGTACCCGGGCACTGACAGTGTGTCAAGTTTTGCTTTTTCCTCAGAGGTACATCTGGGAGGAACTGCCATTGGTATTATCTTGGGAGAATATAGCTTGCTTTGGGGCAAGAGTAAGAAGGCCTGAGCATGCAGAATAGACAGTAAATAGGTGTTTGGTCAAAACTGAGCTGCTCTTTGAGCTGTAAGCTGTTACTCTGCTCCCAGCTATGGCAATCAATCAGGAGTTCTAGTAAAATGAATTGAAGGGATTGTTCCTTTGCTGTCTGACTCCTGATGGAGGTTAGCTTCTCCTTCTGACTACAGTTACACTGTGGTCCAAAGCTCCTTGGAGACCAGTAGCACTCTCTGTCTCCTGTAGTTTATGCAGAATTTAATGTCCAAGTCTGCTCAGAGCCTTCAGTTCTCCCTCTTGGAGACAACCCCAGGCACCCTTCCTAAGCGAGCTCGGTATATGTAGCTCAATGTCTGACTATAAGTGCATAAGCAGAACTGTGCAGCAGCTTGTTTTCACATCCCCTGTGCTAACTCCTCTTTGGTGCTGATCTTGTAGGCGGAATGCTGTTGACGCCTTCCGTGTCAATGTCATCCACGCACGGCAGCAGGTGCGCTCGCCTGTCACCAACATCGCCCGCACAAGTTTCTTCCATGTCAAGCGTTCCAACATCTGGCTGGCTGCTGTCACCAAGCAGAATGTCAATGCTGCCATGGTATTCGAGTTTCTCTACAAGATGTGTGACGTGATGACTGCCTACTTTGGGAAGATCAGTGAGGAGAACATAAAGAATAACTTTGTGCTGATCTATGAGCTACTGGATGGTGAGATATGTCCTTTATCCTCTATGTGATATTGCACTTGGTCATTCTAAAAGCCTTAGCTTAGTTTGATACAGTAATAATCCTTGAACTATTTTTAACATGTGGTGACTTCAAAATTACTTGCTCTGTTTTCTAATGCCACCTGTGCTGTACACTTGGATAACATCCCTAGCCTATAGCCTTGCGTTGGTTGTCGCTCACTTTGCTGAAGTGTTGGGAGCTGTGCACTTGTATAAATGAGGCAGCTGGTACTGGACCCCAGCTTCTGAGTACATCCTGTGTAGATGTAGGGCTGTTGTTATACTGAGGTATATAAAAAGGGCTATTATTAGCGCCTCTAAGGCCAGCCATCCCAGCTAGTGCCCAGGTGGCTCTAGCACTGTATGGCAGCAGTCACCCAGGCTGCAGTTGGTTGCCACTCTTAGGTTGCTTCTTGGAGGCAGTTCTGAGACAGAAGGAAATAAATAAAACCCAACTTGATTTGTCCCAGCCCTACCTCTCCCAGTGATACAGGTCCAAATTTTGCCAAAGAAGAGTAAGTGTCCCTTCAGCTGCCTGTGGCATCAGCCTGCCTGTGGAGATTGCCCTTGAGCTGTCCCTCTTCCGCATAACACGAGCATTTTGTTTTAGCTATGCTTCAATTTGTTTTCCAGACAAGGCACGACTTGCATGTGTCCTGGGATTCTTAGCCAAGGGTCACAGTGACTGGTGTGTTCTCTCTTCCCCCTGGGCAGACCAAGAGGCTGATGTTTGTCTGCTTTGGTCAGTTACTGCTGTCCTCTAGTACGTGCAGTGAGATCAAACCCTGCCACTGTGGTGTTACACAGTATTCATGTGTAACGTGAAGGGCTCTTTTCTCCCCTGTGGGTTGTCTCTCCTGTGGGTTGTTCCCTTTCTCTTTGAGGGGACTGGGTACTAAGTGCACCATCCATAAAACATCTGTTTCTCTCCAACGGTGATCATCCTGCAGTGCCACTACTCTGCTGGTTTTTTTAGGGTTTGATTTTTATTACATCTTCATAAGAAAATAAAAACCTAAAGAAAATGCCATGAAGATAGATTGTTCTGCTGTTGGATAAACCCTCATTATTGTCCCTTGGATTTTTTTTGGAAAAACTACTCTGTGTGCTCTGTGCACATAGCTAAGACTAGTTGCTACTTAGTCCTGAAGTGCAGTTGTATTTAAAACCCAGCAAATTCATCAGTTGGACAGCTTTCCGTTGCCCCTCCTCTCCAAAGTACTGCACCAGACAGTCAATTTAGCAAGGCTGTTCCTTTTCTTTTGTTAAGGAACTCTCCATCAATTTATCCAGAAATCTAGTGTGTAAGCAGTGTCTGTGCACTATTGGCTCTGTCCTTATAGGAATGGTTAGCATGGTTGGCACTTATATACCTTGCAGCTCTGGACTAACTTTCTTTTACTCTTCTGTAGAAATCCTGGACTTTGGCTATCCTCAGAACTCTGAAACAGGGGCTCTGAAGACCTTCATCACTCAACAAGGCATCAAGAGTCAGGTAATCAGAGGAATTTGGGGTACAGCACTTCTCTGCTGCTAAATTATCTGTAAGCCTGTTCAAGAAAGTACAGTCTTAATTACCAGCTAACCATTTGACCTATGCTGAATGGAGGTGCCCGAGTAGATTAAGAGTACCCCAGCAGGGGTGTAGCTCAGTAGCATCTTGTTCTGGGTGTCTCCACGCTTGCGTGACCTCATGTTCTCTGGCATATGGTGCAATGTGTGAGTAAGGGCCCTGAGCTAGAATAATGATGGTCCCTTGCATGTAGATGATGGCGGTTTCAGGCTCTGTTCTGTGTCAGCTTCTGACAGAGGATAAACAAATCTACCTGCTGAACCAGAAATAGCTCTTCTGTGTGTATGGATCTCACTGAGCAGGTCTGTTCTTCACCAGCCTTCAGTGTTTTTAGCTGTCAGGGCCTGTAATGAAGTATCATTCAGCCTTGTGAATCTTCCTGTCAGTCACAGGAAGCTGATGTTATTCTGTCACTGCCCATAACATCATTGCAGATCAACATCAGTACAATCTGAGCTTTCTCATGTTAGGGATTAGAATCTCTGCTGTGCATTTGGCACAGTATTAACTCTTGCAACAAATTTTACATGGAAGTGCACCAAAAGACACTTAAATTGGACTGTTCTTGGGAATGTTTTAAATTAGCTCTAATCCTACTCCAGGCAACAGCCCTCAAAACTAAGCTTCCCATCTTAAACAGCTCATGCTCAACCTCAGAAACCAAAGGACTGTTATAGTCACTGTTTCTCATTTCCCCAAGGAATATTTCTCACCTTGTCCATTTAACACAACTGTGCAACTCATAATGAGGACTTAGCCTAAAACTTGCTCTTCTCCCCAGTGTAGCAGGTGAGTCAGGAAAAAAGCTGGGAGTCAGTTTGTACTGGAGCTGTACAGCAGAGGTCTGGGCGAAGCTTCAGCCCCAAGGTACAAACAGAAGCAAAGTGCTAAGCGAGAGCCTGCCTGGCAATTATTCCTGTTTAGGATAAGCAGAGGTCAAAGTCTCTGGAGGTTCTGTTTCAACTCTGTTCATCAGCACTGACTTCTGAAGATGATCTTTTAAAATTTTTAACCTACTAATAGCAAGGCTAGCTACATCTCGAGAAGGAGGTAAGAGAGAAGCTGCCCCTGAGCAGCGTATTTCCTGCCAGAACAGCAAACAGTGTTTTGCAAGAGGGCACGTGTATCAGTGGCCAGATGTGAGTGCATCCGGTCTCAGTGCTCCATCCCAAGCCCTAGTGTAAATCACTCTGGCCTTCTGCAGTGTGACACTTTGGGCAGTCAGCACTCAAGCTAGCTGAGTCAGCTCCTGTTCCTAGGAAAACTCTAAACTAACCACCACCCTCACTTCCTTCTCCAGCTCTTTTGCTTTTGTCTGTTTTAACAAACTCTAATGCTGTTTGTGTGCAAACCACTGTCACAGCATCTTGCTTCATGCAACAGCAGGTTTAGTCCTTTCCTCACAAAGCGGAGTTTGGACTTCAGCTTGGCATACGGAGCAGAATGACTGCTTACTTGTTGGAATTTTGGGCAGCCCAGTTTAAAAAGCAGAAGTAATCCTTTCCAGGCACAGTATGGCAAAGAGCAACAACTGGAACAGTACTTGCAATCTTCTGTTCTTTACTCTGGTACACCTAGCCTCCAGCTCCTCTTTCACTTACAGCCAGCTTCTGGCAGGTACCTTGAACCAGAATCTGGGACTGGGTGGCCTGTATTACATGTTCCCTTATGCCTGCTTAGTTCCTGATGATGCTTTTCTTGGGCTTGTGTCCTTCTGCATTTAAGGAGCAAAATCCACAGTTAGGGCAGACTTTCCAAACTCAGCTTTTTGACTTTGTTCTCAATGAAAGATTTTAGGCATACTGAGCTGCTGTGCTCTGAATGCCGTCCCTATATGGCTGCAGTGGCCTTTCGGGGCCTGGTGATTGTGGAATAAAAGATCTGTCCTTTTTTAAAAGTGTGTCTGATATTGCTGCATTGCTTGCCAAGGGAAGCGCCCCTGTGCTCTGTGAATGGGGTGATGTGGCACGCAGGTTTTAAAATGTGCTGATGCACTATGTGGTTTCACTTCTAATCTTTACCCATGAGGTTCCTCACTACTCCAGTAGCAGGACTGCAGGCCGTGCCAATGTCCTGTATCAGAAACTGATGTTCCTACAGCAGAGACTAAACCTGCTCTTACAGTTCAAGGTGTGCTCTCTGTACTCATCACTCTTTGAATCTGGCCTGCATCTGTCCAGACTTCATGAACTAGATGAATGCTGTAATTTTCTTCCCCTCTTAAATGCTTTCCGGGAGCGTGAGTTGGTCAACTCTTTAGTTACAGCATTTCCACAAACCTTAGGCGTACTTTAGTGCTAAAATGCTATTGTTACTTTTTGAAAGTGAGGAGAGGGCTGCCACCAGCTGCAGAAGCCTGGAAACCTGCTCGTAGCTGTCTGCCTCATCAACATGCTGGCAACTATGTACAAGTACAACTGGGTATTTCTTCCTGTAGTTTAAAGCTGGCCTATTGGTCCAGCTTAGGGAAGCTCCCAGTTCTGAGAAATTTCAGACCCAGGTGCCTTCAGTCCTTCACTCCCTTAGGGAACATTCATGCAGCTGGTTGCTCTTAGCTTCAGTACTTTCCAGGTGTCTGCTTCCAGATCTATCCAGTCACTTTCTGTAGCAGGCAATAGAGGTTCATGGCACTGATGGTGTTGCAGGAGATGGGGAAAGTCAGCACATGAGCAAGTGTCCCTTTGGAAACCAGAGAACTGGGTGTTATATCTATGTGTGTCTTTTGTTCCTCTTGAGCCTGAACAAAGCATTGAACAAGGCAGATAAGGAGGCTTTTTTTTGTGGGACAGACAAGGGAGGTGCTTTGTGCTGCATTGAACGCTCACCTAAGCAGTTCCCAGGGGAGTATAAAACTGCCTCTTCGATGTTACAATAAAGGCTCTGCTTGCTCAAGGAGTGATCACATCTGTGGCAAGAGCATGTGTGAAACCAAGCCACTCTTGATTTAAAGCTGAGATCATGTACTGCCACCCTGTGGGCCCAGTGCGAGGCTGCTGCAGCAGGACCCACTTCTGTGTTGCACAGTTGTGGTGGAAGAGGCAGAATTAACCAGGATATAACTTCATACAGGACCCAGACTTAGGATGCTGCAGTCCTGGGTTCCTGGTGCTTCCCATAGTCTGGGCATCTCTGCCATAGTAAATAGTCAAGGCTTGCTTTAGGAACGGCAACATCAGCAGTTCAGTCTGTGTGGGAACATTACTGGGAGTGGTACTGGCCTGTCTGTTACTCCCTCTGCTCTACCTTGTATTTGGGTGGTGCCTAATGGGTCAAGTAACTTGGGTACAAGTTACTCCCAGGGAGATTCCAGTTGAACACTAGAGGGAAAATTTTCACAACGAGAACAATCAGCTATTAGAATAATCTCCCCAGGGAAGTGATAGATTCCCCAATGTTGGACACTTAAGATTTGGCTGGACAGGGTGCTGGACCATCTAGTCTAGGTCATGGTTTGCCAAGAAAGGTTGGATGTGATGATCCTTGAGGTCCCTTCCAACCTAGGATTCTGTGATGGAAGTCTGAAAAGCTATTTCACTGCTAGGAGTGCTGGCTTTCCTGAGGGGAGCTAAAGGGCAAAGCCCCTCGTTTTGTTCGTGGTAATTTGCTACCTAATTAATGATGAGCTGGCCTGCTTTGTTCTTGTCCTGAGGTAGCCTTAAGCCTAACCTGCCTCTTTCTCCCTTCCTCCCTTTTCTTGCTACTGACCTGCTTGCCTGTTAACCCTGTGTGTACCACACTTGCTGCTATACATCTTCTTGACTTTCTGCGTGTGACTGGACCCCGCCTGTAGCATCAGGTAGGAAACCTCCCCGTGCCTCTCCAGACAACCCTTAGTGTTTTTAGGAGGCTTAGAGCCTGGATGCTGTTAGATGCATGCTAGGTTAGTGTTGGTATGTAACTGACTGCAGTCATTAAGAAGCAGTCCTTGGGGACTAGCTGTCTTATGGCCCTAGGGTTTCCTGTTGGATAAGGGTGTGAACTGCTCTGTCAGCTGCTTCCCTACTTAACATGGATTGATGCAATAGTCTGAGACATGATTTGGGTGTTACTGGTGCAGCCCATGCCTCCCTGCACCTACATGTAGCTTAATGGACTAGCTAACAAAATGGAAGAACCTTTCTTGCTGTCATTATGACCAATTTTTAGTTAGGCATAGGATTTGCTGTATTGAGGAGAGAATGACCAAATTGTGGGGGTTGTGACAGCACCCATATCTACCTGTCAAAAGCAGCTGTGTGTAATAAATGGCAAGTGGTTGCTCTTAGATTTAGTGCAAGGTTTCTTCGCCTTTGAATTTACCTAGATGTTTAAGATGTTATTTCCTCCCTTCAGACTAAGGAAGAACAGTCCCAGATCACCAGCCAGGTGACTGGGCAGATTGGATGGAGACGTGAAGGGATCAAATATCGTCGCAATGAACTCTTTCTTGATGTGCTGGAGAGTGTGAATCTTTTGATGTCCCCCCAGGGTGAGTAGGAGGTGTTGAGCTGGCATCCTTCTCCCCTTCAGGGTTTGTAAGTGAGCACTTGTGTAAGTGTTCCAAACTGTGTTTTTCTCTACACCAGGTCAGGTTTTGAGTGCTCACGTCTCTGGCAGAGTGGTGATGAAGAGTTACCTGAGTGGAATGCCAGAATGCAAGTTTGGCATGAATGACAAGATTGTAATTGAAAAACAGGGCAAAGGGACTGCGGATGAAACGGGGAAAAGGTAAGAGACACTGGGGTAAAAGCCACTGCCACTAGGGACTCTCAGGGAAGGGCAGCAGTTAATAGCTTTTCTGATCTCATAGACAAAGCTGATCTCTTCTTCCTTCAGATGTTACTGCTAATTTTTCTCTGGGTGGAGCAGTTGTCTGCAAGCTACCAGCCTGAGGGCCTCAATACAGAGGGCTTCTCTCCAGCTCTTCAAGTATTAAGATTCAAATGTAGTGTTAAGTGTGGAGTTCTTGCAGCTGGAAGCATTTCCCCAAGATGGATTTTTCCCCAGAATTTGTGTCCCTAGCAGTTCTAATCAGCACAGAGACTCTTATTCATAGGATGCAGTAGTAGTGCTCCTAAGGAACAGTAAAGGAACCCCTCTGACCATAGCCTGCTCTACCTGTACTGTGCCCAAACTAGAACAGCTGACAAACTCTGGGTAAGCCCCTCCTGCTGACACACATGGGGTCAGTGGCTCTGTGGATTGGAGGGAGGCTTATCCCTTCTGGGAGCTCAGCTGCGTTCCTTCCCAGCTGTACCTCAGTCAGTACACACAGTGAAGCTGAAAAACAGGTCTTATGCTTTTTGCAGCCTTCCTGCTTGGAGTGAAGAGAGAAAAGCAAAGGGACTGCCACTTTTCTCTCACTAACGATTTTCAACTCAACTGTGTTTCTCTTGGTTGTTTTCTTTTGTTTCGCTCTTTTTGCTGACCCCCAGTGAATTGGGAAGGTAGATAATCTGCTTGAGCTGTGTGTGCAGTCTGCTCTCCCCCTGTCTCTTGCTTCATGTTGACTTGTGCATGTAACTTGGATCTCAGACACTTTCCATGATGGTTCCTGTAAATGGAGCTGAGCTGCTATTTGCCTTTTCTCTCAGAACCAAGCCAAGAGCTATCACTTCACTGTCACCTTTAAGCCATCTTTCTTACACCTGAATCTACACAGTAAAATGGATGAGCCTCAGGTGGCTGCCCAGCGTGGATATGTACTCTAGTGAAAATGTCACTTGCATAGGCCTCTGAAGAATCAGTAACACTATCCCAGAGCTTCTGTGCTGTGACTGCCTTTGCCTTTAGATGTGCTATTTTCTTGAGTTACAGAAACACGGGCTCTTGCTAGGTGGTTCTCCCTAGCTGTTGTTCTCTCATTGGCAAGAGCTTGGAGATGTTGCTCTTCAGAAGCATTTAGTTATGAGGTGACCAAAAGGGACAGCTGCTGCTGGGTTTTTTTGGGTTTGGTTGGTTTTTTTTTTTGGCGTCTAGTGTGTGGTAACACCAAGCCCTGAGCAGTGCTGCCTGAGACCTTGTCCTGGGTTCAGCACAGACCTGGAGCAGTGCTAGGCTGCAGGGCTTTCCCAGCAGTTTTCAGAAGAAACAGGAACTTCTGAGCTAACAGTGGCTGTCATCTGGGCAACAGATTAGGAAAGAATAACTCCCATTTACGAAGCACAGGCTATACCACTGGGTTGTGTAACAGAACAGCCAGTCAGCCTGGGGTCACTCTGCTTCCTGTTTGTGCAGATAATGCTGGCTCCTGGGACAGCTGAACCTGCCTGTAGTGCTTATACTATCTCAGCGCACTTGCATGGTTGTCCTGTTCCTCCCAGCAGTTGAGGCAGCCTAGATATCACAGTGCTACACCACTGCTGCTGCCTTATTTTCTGGTCCCTCTCTGGATCTGAGATTTCTCAGCTGACCTCAGGACCTGTAGCAAGGAAGGTGTTCTCAGAGACCGGAAGCCAGCCCAAGTTGAGTGCTGGCAGGTTAGCCTAGTGCGCCTAGAAGGACAGGTGGTAGCTGTGCAGATTTTTAGAGGTGAGAGATGCAAACTTTCATGGCATAATATTGTCTTTGGCAAATGGGTTCATAATCAAACCACCTGCTAGCAGTGTGGGACTCAACAGCTGTGAAGAGATTTCTGAGCAGAAGACCCTGAACCTGGCATGTCCTGGCTGTGTGGCAGTGGGATAGCTTTGTGGACAGGAAAGTGTTTTCTCTCCTTTGAACTGTGCTGTGAGAAGACTTGGGCTAGCAGAGTTGCCTTTGCAGTTCTGAGGTGCTGCTGGCAGGCAGACCTAAGCATTGTGTTGCTGGCTATGACAGAAGGGTGCTCCTTTAATCTCCCTCCTCTCTGAGGAGAGGAGGGAGAGAATTCTCACAAACAAGCTTCCTGAAATATGATTTTTTGTGGTGGTGTAACAATAGAAGTCTGAGCCAGGAGGCTGCTGTCCCCTAAATCTCCCTGCCTCCCCATTTCCTGGACACCTGTGATGGCAACATGCTCTGTAGAGTAGTTTCTGCCTGGGCAGACTTTGCACCAAGATACCAGGGCTGCTGCTTGCAGTTGTTTAACTGTGTCTTGTGTTTTTAGTGGCAAACAGTCAATTGCCATCGACGACTGCACTTTCCACCAGTGCGTGAGACTCAGCAAGTTTGATTCTGAGAGGAGCATCAGCTTCATTCCACCAGATGGAGAGTTTGAGCTCATGAGGTACTGTGGTGGGGGATGAACAGACTGGTGTTGGCCATTTGCTTGCTGCTACAGTAATGTTGCTGCTCTCAGAAAGGCCTGCAGCCCTTGAGCAGCTAACAAACATGCCCTTGCTGCCTTGTTTTCAGAGTGGAATCTGTAGGGTGTCCCACAAATCCTTCTGTTGAAAGTGTAGTAGCAGCCCAGCTGCATGGTTTTCTTTGCCATAACCATAGTGTTGGATGTGGGTTTCCTTACACTTTAGCCTGCTGTATTTTTTTAGTGCTTAGAACTGGTGTTCTTGAACAGGGCCATTGGAAGGAAACAGATATAAAACTTGGGACTCAAGAAATCATCACTAATCAGCATTAGATCTCGCTGTTGCTTCTTCCTGGGATGGCTCCCTTTGTGGCTGATGTTTCTAAGCTCTTCTCTGTATGCAGAGGCTGTACTACAATTTGAAACTGTAAGGGAATTAACTCTTCCTTAGAGTTCACTTGCTTCCATCCCTGCAGATACCGAACCACTAAGGACATTATCCTTCCCTTCCGTGTGATCCCACTGGTGCGGGAGGTGGGTCGGACCAAGCTGGAAGTGAAGGTGGTGATCAAGTCAAATTTCAAACCTTCCTTGCTGGCCCAGAAGATAGAGGTAAGAGAATAAAAACTATGGTCTCTTGTGCTTGAGAATTGTACCTCTGCTTTGTCCACTGCTGCAGAGTCCTTATAGGTGGTTCTATGAATCCTCAACCTTGTACAGGACTAAGAGTGAACTGGAAGCCTCACAGATGTGTGGTGCTGCTGTGCTGTGGAAGGGAACTGCTGTAAAGCAGGGAGGTGGAAGTTGTTTTCAGTTGCACAGCCACACTGGCAGAGGCCTCATTCCCTGCAGCAACTGTTCACATAATGTCTTGGCCACTGTGAAAAGTTCCTGTTCTTATCTCTGTGTGATCTGATGGTGTGTCAGACAGGCAGCAGGCTATAAGCTGGGTAAGACAAGCTAAGGGTGGCTTTGCAGCTTAGTGCCTTCTGAGAGAGGCTTGCTGCTGCAAAGCTAGGCTGTCCAGAGCCTGGTGCAGCCAGGCCAGCCTTCTGAGCTCATCTGCCTGCCACTAGGCAGTTCAGGCTGCAGGAAACCTGGCCTGTTCCTCATTGACTGTTTGGATTCTGAAAATGTGTTTGAACTTTTAACTTCAAAGCAAGAAACCAGAGAGTTAGCCTAGGATGCCCTGGAATGTCAGTGGTAGCTGGTGTTCTCTTGAGATGGGAGAGAGAAAGGAGAGGGGTCCAGGGCAGGCTGGTCTTGCTCTGAGACTGCACAGAGTACCCAGGCTGCAGTCTTCATGCCCCTGCTCACCAGACTCTGCCTTCCAGGTCCGGATCCCAACACCCCTCAATACCAGTGGAGTGCAAGTCATCTGTATGAAAGGGAAGGCAAAGTACAAGGCCAGTGAGAATGCCATCGTCTGGAAGTAAGTGAGCGTGTTGGATCTGGGGTGCTGCAGGGGAAGAGCTTGGGGAGGCGGAGTCTGTTTAGTGCTCCTCTCTGACCTGAGCACACGTAGCGAAGGGGAGAATAAACTCTGGCACCTGCTCACTTCTGGGCTTTCCCTGATAGGATAAAACGAATGGCTGGAATGAAGGAATCCCAGATCAGTGCGGAGATTGAACTGCTGCCCACCAATGACAAGAAGAAGTGGGCTCGGCCCCCAATTTCCATGAACTTTGAGGTGAGTCGCTGTCTGCCTTCCGGGGTGCAGATAACCTTGGAGAAGCTTTGTCAGTCCAGTCCCTTCTGCCCTCATAGGAATTTGCCTGCACGTGAGTGCTCCCTGTCCCAAGCTGGCATGTGACTCTTCCTAACATGAGGCCAGCCTGATGGCAAAGCTAATGGGTAAAAATGGCCCTTGAAGCCACTGGAGTCTGTCAGCATGCATGTAGGGAATAGGAAAGGGAGCTGTGGCTCTTGGTGTCCATTTCTAGATGCATAACCCAGGGGTTCTAGGGCATTTGTATATGGAGAACATCTTACCCCTCAGTTCCAATGCTCTGTTGCCTTTCACTTTCTCAACAGGTCCCATTTGCACCCTCTGGGCTGAAGGTGCGCTACCTGAAAGTCTTTGAGCCAAAGCTGAACTACAGTGACCATGATGTGATAAAATGGGTGAGGTACATCGGCAGGAGCGGGATCTATGAGACCAGATGCTAGCCCCAGCAGGCTGGCGGGCTCCCTCTTCTCCAAGCCATCTGCCGCCTCTCCTCAGTCATCAACTACATTCGGAGAAAACATCTGCCTGGCCCCTCTACGCAGATTGAAAGACCCTGTGGCTCACCTTGGGAGCGGACTCGCCTGCCTGTGCTCAGTTACCACCCTCGCTGCAGATGAAGTTCAGAACCCAGTCACGTGCAGGGGTGCAGCCAGCCTCCTGCCCCCCGTCCCAGGGTGAGGAAGGGCTAGTCTAACTCCCATCCTCGTGATCTTTCTAGGGAACGTCCACCATTAAACTCTCTTCTGTTGGTGTCTCACTACTTGCATCATATCCTAGTATTTTTGAAGTTCTTGTGCATATGTACCCGTAGAATAGACCTAAACATAGACTGGACAAATCTGAGTTGAAGTTACTCTGGCTTCTGTACTAGCTATTGCTGTTGTGGTAGATGTTGCTGGCCAGTCTGAGATGCCTGGGGTGGTGAGTTTGTTGGGCCTCGACCAGAGGAGATGGTGGGCTCGCCAGATCTTGTCACCGCCTTCTATTTCTTGCAAAGTCGTCAGTATAGAGTCCTGCCGTGGGAAGGTTTGTGACCAAAAAGGATGAGGGTTTAGGCTCTTGCTGGTGTGTATGTGGGTTGCACGGCATTTCAGGCCCTTGGAGCACTTACCCCCCCTGCCACCCGCTGCTGGCTGGAGCCAGTCTGTCCTTTCCAAACCAATTGGGAACGTGGCTGCTCTGTTGCAGGGACTGTGGGCCAGCTGAGCTCTGTCAGGATGTGAACAGGGTCTGTCCTCGGGGAATCTAACATGTAGTTGGCAGTAAGAGCCCCCTCCCCCAGCCCACCCTCTCCACACTTCTACCAAACGCTTCTGGGCCATAGGAATGCTGCTGCTACCCACAATCCTGCTTCTGGTAGTGTGGTCTCCATTTTGTACACTTTGTGATTTGTCCAGCTCTGAATCTAATAAAGTATGTAGAATGGAGAAGGCTACCTGTGCTGCTGTTTGGGACTTGGGGGGTGAGAGCCTGACCTGTGCCCATGTCTCGGGGCTTGTGCCTGTGGCTTCCCCAGCCTCTGGGTTAGTGAGTGAACAACAAGTGATGCTTTGGATTCCAGCTGCTGGTGCAACCCCCCGGCGAAAGGAGGGTTTTCTCCACGGCCGGCTCACCGAAGCCTCCAGTGGGGATGAACTGGTCCTTGCTGCCCCGTTCTGGCACATGCGTGAGTGGGGGGAGCCGAGCACGGACACGGCCCCAGTCACAGGGACTTACCCCTCCCCGGCTGCCGCTTCCCGTGCCCGGAGGCACCCAAACCCCTCTCTCCCGTTCCAAGCGGCGCAGAACGGTCCCGACCCGAGCGCGGCGCCGCGCACGCGCGCCCCGCCCCAGACTCCACTTCCCGGCAGCCCCCGCGCGCGCCGTCCCTTCCGCCTCGGCCGCGGCGCCGGGCTCCGAGCGGCGGCGGCGGCACCGGCAGCGGCGGCGGCGGGGCCCGCTCCGGCTCCGCCATGGCGTCCTGCGCCGACATCCTCCGCAGCGAGTTCCCTGACCTGGACGGCGAGGTTTTCGCTTACGTGACGGGTGAGCGGCGGCCACCTCCTCGCGGCTCGGCCTCCCGCCCCGCCGCATGTCGCGACACCTCCCCGCTGTCGCAACAGGCTGCCGGGGAGGGAGGGGGGTGGTGGGAGCGGGTGGGTGCCACCTGCCGGCCGCATCGCGACACGCGGCCGTCCGTCGCGACAGCGCTCGAGCGAGCGGAGGGGTGTGCATCGGCGGCGCGGTGTGCCCGCAGGGATCCTGCACGGCGGCGGGGCCGACTTCGAGTCGGTGGACGACCTGGTGGAGGCGGTGGGCGAGCTGCTGCGGGAGGTGTCGCAGGACACCAAGGACGACAGTGCCATCCGGGAGATCTGCCAGCGCCTCTTCAACACCCTGCAGCTGTAAGGGTCACTCTGCGCCGGCCCCCAACACCCTCACCCCGTCCTCACCCCCCGCCGCCTCTTCCTCCTTCTCCTCCTCTCTCGCAGGGATGAGGCCCAGGCCCAGCGCTGCAGCCAGGTGCTGCTGGACACCCCCATTCAGCTCTCCCAGATCGCTGATGGATGTGGTGAGTGCTGCCTGGGAGGACCCCTGGCCACGCACATCACCCCCCCAACTCCCACACTCCGTCAGGGTGCCAGCAGCAGGGATGGGCTCGGGGCACTGAGCGTACATGTGCTGGCCTTCAGGGAGCAGCTTGCCGCACCACTGTGTGGCTCGGGCTGTCCCTCAGAGGTGTTGCCCCTTTTGCTCTTCCCGCTGCTGAGCTGTGGCCAGTGGCAGCCAGCTGCCTGCTGGGTGTGGGGAGAGGAGCCACCCTTTGGTACCCCCATCCCATGGGGAGAGGGAACAGGCATGTCTGGTCACAGACAGACATTCAGGCAGCACTTTGTGGAGCCTCTCTGGAGCAGATGCTCACCAGCCCAATCATCTTGTTGCAGCCGATGCCAGCGCGGACGTGCTGCCGGGGCTGCTGCTGAAGAGAGGCCAGACCTCGGTAAGTGGGGGCCATGCCCTTGTCTGTAAGGCAGCAGAGCTGATGGGAGCAACTGACGTGTGAGGCTGCAGGTGCCCTGCTCGCGTCAGCTTGGGCAGGCAGCCGCCCTGGTTAGGGACACAGCTGCAGGGGCTACTGCTCCTCCTTGTCAGGTTCACTGTGAGTTGGGAAACTCCTGACCTTGGTCTGGTAAAGAGGCTCAACAGGAGATAATGGTTTATTAACTTGACAGGATCTATTTTGCTGTGATTTCTTAATGAGCTTCAAAAGGTGGTTAATGCAGCGGTGGTGCTCAGAGTGCAGCTTCTCTGGCTCTCATGAGGACATTTGGCTTTTACAGCAGGGTGTTTGGTTGAGAAAACAGGAGGTATCTTGCCATAGTCAATGAGATAAAATCCCAGCTCACAGTTGGATATTGGGATGTTACCGGTGGGGAGTTAGCGGGGAGCAGCTGTTTTCCAGAGAGCTGCTGTGGTTAGGTTGTACGCCCAACTTTCGCAATGGCTGTGGGTTGTCATGGTTTGAGAAATAAGAGTAATAGCAGAGAAGTTTGGAAGCAGTTATGCTCCACGACCTGGAGGAAATTGTAATGTCTTTACTGACAAAATGTGTAGCTGCTCACTCAAGAGCACCCTGGCTTCCCCTCTGCGCTGGATGTGCCAAAGTTTGAGTACAGGTGAGGTGTGGTGGTGCATCTGCAAAGCAAGGGCGGGTGCAGCTGTACAGGGTGGGCAGTCCCTCCACCAGGCCTGTCTCTTATAGAGCTCTCCCTTCCTGGGGTAATGTATCGAGGATGAGAATTCCTCGCTTGGAGGCTGAGACCGAACGTGATCCCCGTGTGTCTGAATGGAGCCCTAAGTGAAAGCTGGCAGCTGTTGCTGGTTTTGGCACTGGAGTTGTTGCTGCTGGGTTCGCTCTCTGGCTCTCATGTCCACAGCTCAAAAAGGATCTTCAGAAAAATTGGAGATGGTTCAGAGAAGGTCTCGGGAGGCCTCTCAGGTTTTGGAGGACGTGTCTTACTGGGAGATCCAGGGAGGTCGGTATAGTTTACAGAGTGACTCGACTAGTCTGTGGGTATGGGGTCACAGCTCCAGTAACAAGATGCTCTTCAGTCTAGCATGTAGGTCTGTAGTGTGCTCTGGTGGCTGAAGAGTTGCCTAGAAATATCTAGGAGTGTTCTTGGTCAGCCACAAATATTTGACTTGACGCAGGAATAAGCTGGAGTGGGTGAGAGCCTGGCCAAGACCTGGGGCAGGTTAAAACACTTGGCTCCTTCTTGCCTCCAGGTTTAATTAAATGCCTTTTGTCTCTGTTGTGATCGATCCGTTGTGTAAGCTGAATTTTTTTCTAAGCTGGCTAAAGTTTAACGTGTCAGGAAGGGAAACACCTCAGGATCTAGGGAAAGGCTGGGTGCAGGGATCGCAGGTTGCTGCTGTTGAAGTGACTTGGCTGACGCAGCTCCCTGGAACTACAGAAACTGGCTGTACCTTAGGGTCAGCCAAGCCCTTCACCTTTCTGTGGCAGAACTGTTGTCTGTGAGCCGTTGATTTAGGACTTCATTCCTGCAGCGACTTCTTGGCCTGATTAGCTTCCTCAAAATGCGCTTGAATGCATCACAGTTTTCCTGTCCTACCTCCCTCCTGTCCTCCCTCCTTTCCTTCCAGGCTTGAGGGCTTGACTGATCTCTTCTCCTGGAGTTGGGTTTTTGCTGAAGATGCTCTCTCACCTTTAAACTCTGTTTTGCACCCCAGATGGTGAATGCCAAGAAACTGGAGAAGGCAGAAGCCAGGCTGAAAGCCAAGCAGGACAAGAGGATGGAACGGGATTCCTTGAAGTCATCAAACCCCCTGTGAGTACAGAGGGTGCCTCGAACATTCCCATTCCATTCTGCTGGGATTGGGCTGTACCAGAGCTTTCCTTTTGAGCCCCTTTCTCTGTCTTCTGCCTGCCCACAGGGTCCTTGAGGAGGCATCTGCCAGCCAAGCTGCGAGCAAGAAGGAGACTCGCATGGAGTCATCAGGCAAGAACAAGTCGTATGATGTGCGCATCGAGAACTTCGATGTGTCCTTCGGTGAGCGGTGAGTGCAGGTGGGGAGGTGGGAAAGATGCTGGCTGGGGTTTCGGACCGTGGGGGTTTGAGACTGGATTGGAGAGTGGTTGAGAAATTACAGAGGGTATGGAAAAGATCAGAGAGCAAGGTGGGCACCTACCTTCTTGCCTTTGGGCAGGAGAAGTCTGTGACAGTTGCTTGGCTCCAGCGCAGCCTGAAATATGCTGAGGGCAGGTGGCTGCTGGTTATCTCCCTCTCCATGGGCAGTCTGACCTCTACGTGCCTGCTCTCTTGCTTTAGTGTCCTGCTGGCGGGAGCAGACCTGAACCTGGCGTTTGGACGGCGCTATGGGCTGGTGGGCAGGAACGGGCTGGGGAAGACCACACTGCTGAAGATGATCGCCAGCCGGAGCCTGCACATACCCTCGCACATCAGCATCCTCCACGTGGAGCAGGAGGTGGCAGGGGATGACACGCCGGCGCTGCAGAGCGTGCTGGAGTGCGACACCACTCGTGAGAGCCTGCTGCGGGAGGAGAGAGACCTGACGGCTAAAGTTAATGCTGGCAGGTGAGACGTTGCCACAGTATTTCCAGCCCTTCTGTGGCCTCTTGACCATGAGGTCCCATTCTGAGAGAACCTTCCTTCAAATGAAGGGCTCCAGTAGGGCTGGACTGCGTCTTGCCCACCTTAGTCCTGCTTGGGGAGATCAGCCTCCCCCAGCACTCAGACCCTGACCCTGGTCAGTCCCACATGCTCCTCTTTGTCCTGCCACAGAGGAGAAGGAACAGAAGGTGCCAGGCTATCGGAGATCTATGCAAAGCTGGAGGAGATTGAGGCAGACAAGGCCCCAGCGAGGTGAGATGGTCCTGAGGGCACTGCTGTCCGTTGACATGGCCAGAGCTGGGGAGTGGTACAGGGCATGGAAGGGTGATGCTGTGGCCCTGGGATCCAGCATGTGGGGACAGGGGGCTCTCCCGACTGCTCTTCTTGTCTCTTCTTCTGTCACAGCTCTGCTGGGTTAGGAGTAGTTGAGCTTCCCCCTGAAGCTGGAGGGATTTTTTTTTGCCCCAAATGGCTTGCATTGTTGCTGCTGCTCCTCTCGACCTCCCCAGGTTCCTGGTGTCTGGGGAACATTTCTGGGATGTTGGTGGTAGTGAGTCCCTTCTGGCCAAAGAGCTGAAAACTCCTTGCAAATCATCTGGGACTTCATGTGGATGCTGTTCCCTGCTAGGCTGCATTTCCCACCCAAGCACTGCTCTTGGGTGTGCAGGGAAGTTTTCCTGCACCAGAATGGCTTTAAACCAGGCAGTAGAGTCCCCTTGGTGGCCATGGGTCCGAGACCTTGGACTGTGCTCTGCCGTTGGATGCTGTAGCTGGATTGCAGTTCTCTCCCCTTTTCCCCAGGGCATCCGTCATTCTCGCTGGGCTGGGTTTTAATGCAAAGATGCAACAACAGACAACCAAGTAAGTCTCCAAAGCCCTGGGCATTGAGACAGAAATGGGTCTGGGGAGATGTTCCTGGTGAACCCCCAGGCACTGCTGTGGCTGTAGGGGAGGGGAGCCCTGTGGGAGAGCAAGGGTCTATTCGTGCCCATTTGATGTGGTCTCCTGCCCTGGAGGTGCCTGCTGGGCCATTGATCTTGTGCTGTGCCCAAGATCCCTGCAGGGACAAGGTGTCTCTGGGTGACAGCAGAGCCAAAGGGTCATGGGGGAGCAGAGAGCCTGGCAGGCGGGTAAGCTTAGAGGGGTCCTGCATTAAACAGTAACCCCTTTGCAACCTCTTCTCTCCTCAGAGAGTTTTCTGGAGGCTGGAGAATGAGACTGGCCTTAGCCAGAGCCCTGTTTGCCAGGTTGGTGTCCAGGCCTTCATGCTCTGGGGTTAACCCTCCTTGCTGTCTGTGCTGCGAGTTGCAGGGATGCTGCCTGGGGGTCCCCTCAGTTCAGACTCTTGGAGTGGGGAGCACTGGAGTTACCGCAGCTCTTTGTGTCTGATGAAATGTGCTTTTCATTACTGACCCTGTGCTCTTTTTGCTTCTGATACCTATGTCTTGGTTTTCGTAGGCCAGATCTCCTTCTCCTGGATGGTGAGTCGATACTGCAAGTCACTTCCGACACCGCTGCTGGGCCTGCCTGTGCCCTTGCTGGGGTTGAGAACACGCTGTGGCCTTTAGCTGCCTGCTCAAAATAGCCCTGTGTGACAGGGCTGGACTGGCAGGGCTGCTGGTGCTCCCCTGGCACGGCGGTGGTGCAGGGAGTTCTGCTTGGGCGGCCGCTTTCACTGCACCCAGCAGTGCTGCCTGTCACCCTGCCCAGAGTGGTCCCTGTGATGTGCCCTGGCAGCCAGCCCACACTGGGGAGTGTCCCTTCACTGCAGGGGGTGACCCTGGGGCCAGGAGGTGCCTACCTTGGGAGGAGGTTCTGGGCAAGATGCTGCTGCTGCTGGGCATCAGGGTCTGGGTGCTGGTATGGTGTTGGGGGAGCATCCCTGCCCCCATGCCCACACTCCATCACATCCTACATTTGTGAGTCCCCTGAGCTTGGAGGGGAAAGGTCCTTACGCAAGGTCTCTTCCTCTGTAATGCTGACTGCTAGTCTTTCCTATGTAAAAAAGCATAATCCAGCCATCCTCATCCCGCCTGACCTCAGTGCTTCTCTCCCTTCCCTCAGAGCCAACAAATATGCTGGACGTGAGGGCCATTTTGTGGCTGGAGACCTACCTGCAGGTAGGGGGTGGCGGGAGGCCCCAAGGCAGAGCAAGGATGAGGGATGGAGGCGTTCTGCAGGCTGGTGTCTCGCCTCGCTGGGTGGTGGGGCTAAGCCATGTGCTTTGTGGTGCTCAGGCCTCCCTCTCGCTGTCTCCTTCAGACCTGGCAGTCGACCATCCTCGTGGTGTCCCATGACAGGAACTTCCTGAACGTGGTAGCCACAGACATCATCCACCTGCACTCGCAGCGGCTGGACATGTACCGTGGGGACTTCGAGAACTTCATGAAGATCAAAGAGGAGCGGCTGAAGAACCAGCAGCGAGAGTATGAAGCCCAGCAGCAGTACCGTGAGCACATCCAGGTACCGGGAGAAGCCAGTAGCGCTGGGGCGCTTTTCTCCTAGCCTTGTTCCTTCCTCCATGCTTCTAGACCCATGATGTCCGTATTGTTGCAGGAGGTCTGGCAGCAGAGCAGGGTGACTGGGGCTGAAGGGGACATAGAGCTCTCTGATGCTTTTCTGTCTTGTAGGTGTTCATTGACCGCTTTCGCTACAATGCCAACCGGGCGTCTCAAGTGCAGAGCAAGCTCAAGCTGTTGGAGAAGCTGTGAGTGCCTGTCTTCTCCTTTCTGGAGGTGGGGAAGGGGCAGTGCTCATGGGAAGTAACAGAGGTTCCCAGGGTGCCTGGGGGTTACAGCAGTGGTTTGGGCTTTGGATGCTCTGTCTCAGTTACAGAGGCTTTGGCTAGGCTGAGGTGTCACAGAGCTGAAGGCTCTTATCTGGGCTTCTGGTGTGGGAACAGACCCCCAGTGCAAGGCACCTCAGTTATGTGTCTCCTCTTCTTGTAGACCAGAGCTGAAACCTGTGGACAAGGAGTCTGAGGTGATCATGAAGTAAGTGTCCCCTAAGCCCTTGCTTGGAGAATGCCTGACTCCATTTCTGATGTGAGTGCCTCCTGGGTCCTGTCCTGGCTGGAACAACCACCCCTTCCTGTGGGCCAGCCTTACTTACTCTGACAGGGAGCCCAGACAGGCCCCTTCATTCAAGCTGGGATCCCTCTTGGGGCCAAGGCTGCAGATCTGTGTCCTTTTCTTGTGACCATCCTTCCCAGAGGCCCTGCATGTCAGGGAGCATCCCTTGCCACATGGGGAGTTGCAGAGGTTGTCCCAGGGGCTGGAAGCAGGATCTCTGAAGTTCCTCACCATCTCTCGCCTCTTCCTTTCTTCCCAGGTTCCCTGATGGCTTTGAGAAGTTCTCCCCACCAATCCTGCAGCTGGATGAAATAGACTTCTATTACGACCCAAGTCACTACATCTTTCATTCGCTCTCCGTCTCTGCTGACCTGGAGTCCCGCATCTGTGTGGTATGTGGGGTTGCAGAGTAACGGTGACTGTGAGGGACCTTGGGAGGTCCCTGCCCAAAGCAGGGCCAGCTTTGATGTTAGGTCAGGTTGCCCAGGTCCTTGTCCAGTTGAATTCTGGGTATCTTGGGGGAGGACTATTTCTCCCATTCCTCTGGGTCCCATTGCAGTATTTGATCACCCTCGTTTTGAGGAACATTGGAATATTTTTCCTAATAACAGTTAGAATTTGCGACTTGTGCCTGTTGCCCTTTATCCCATTACTGGGTGCTCTAAGAAGAGACTGGCTCCATCTTCTCTGTAACTCCCTGTTAGCTGACAACAGTGGGGGCTCCTGCTACATTGGATGGGGCAGCAGAAAGACACTGTGGTTTGGAAATGAGTCTGGGACCGGGTAGGGTCCTTAGGCTGAAGGGTTGGGGAAGGAACATCTTCTAGCACTGCTGCCTGTGCTGCTCATCAGTGATAGAAATGCAGCTGCCAGGTAGCTGGTGTCACTGGTTGGAGTCTCAACCTGCCCGCCTCTGCTGCATGATCATCCAAGAAAGCTGAGACCTCCTGATCACTGTCCCCCTCTCCGAAGTACCTTCATGGGTTTCACGTTCTCCAATGCTGCTGCTGCTTCTCTAGGTTGGGGAAAATGGAGCTGGCAAGTCGACCATGCTAAAGATCTTAATGGGGGAGCTGGCACCAGTCAGAGGGATCCGGCATGCTCACAGGTACCTGGTAGGAAGGGCCAGGGGACTGGGAGGAGTGGTGCAGCTGGAGGGCTTCTGGGCTGTGCTTTGGAGCAATGGGGTGGTGGGGATGGGTCCTGCACACCCATGCGTATGCCCCCTTCCTGTAGCTGCAGCTGTGAGCTCCGGCTTTGCAAGGCCCGGTACCAGCTCCCAATCTCTCTTATTCTGCAGAAACCTAAAGATCGGTTATTTCAGCCAGCACCATGTGGATCAACTGGATTTGAACATCAGTGCTGTAGAGTTACTGGCAAGAAAGTTCCCAGGTGAGTCTGCGAGATCCCAGAGGATCTGGGACATTGAGGTCTCTTCTGCTGTGTGTGGAGCGGCATCGATTTGTTCCATGGCCCTGGGCAGAAGGCTGTGTTGCATCAGTGCCTGAGGGACACCGCCTGCTCTGGGTTATCTCCCCACGTCCAGCCAAGTTCAGAACACCAGCCATGAGAAAATGGGTAGCTGGCAGCCTGCAGACCTCAGGCTGGTGCTTCACCGTGGCCAGGTTTTGGGGACAGGTGACCCGCTTTCCTGCTGGGCACGGAGTGAGCACTGGCTCGCCTTCCCCAGCTGCCAAAACAGCTGGCTTCCTCCTCCACTGTGACATGGTGACAGGGAACTGGGTGCACCATCACTTGGAGTTGGTCACCAGCCCTGCAGCCCCTGTCCTGATTGTGTCAGTCAGGTTTTCCCTGCAAACCCCTGCTAGGGAGGGAATTGCCTGGAAGCAGATACTGAATTCCTCCACCGCCGTGCTGGTCTGGCACAGACTGCCCAAGCACATGGCACTGGGCACCCTGTGTCACATCGGGTGTGCCATAGCTTTGTTATGACATGTTCCACAGGGAAGACGGAGGAGGAGTACCGGCATCAGCTGGGGAGCTACGGCATCTCGGGGGAGCTGGCTGTGCGCCCCGTGGCCAGCTTGTCTGGAGGTCAGAAGAGTCGCGTGGCCTTTGCCCAGATGACCATGTCCTGGTAATTTTCTCCCAGATGCTGTTAATCTTGGCATGGCTTCATCCCTGGAGCTTCACCAGGAGGAAGGCAGACATACAGGGACTTTCCAATGCCTTGTGGAAGCCTTGTCCTTGGCACTTTGTGGAGAGGGAGGTTGTCACCCTGGGGGGACTGTGTGGAAGGAGGCAGGTGGTTTTCTCCTGCTGTTTTGGGATAAGAGGCATCCCTGGAGCTCGGCAGCGTGGATCGCTGCGACTGCAGGTCGCAGCAGTGCGATGGGTGCAGACCCAGCTGGGGCCTGTTCCTATGTGTGCTCAGAGCTGTCTTCTCTTCCAGTCCAAACTTCTACATCCTGGACGAGCCAACAAATCACCTAGACATGGAGACTATCGAAGCACTGGCAAAGGCACTGAATAAATTCCGGGTAAGGATCTCCTGTTTCTGTAAGGCTTCCTGCAGCCTCCAGCTCAAGTTCCTGGGTATCTCAGCCAGAGGTGGATGGTCAAATACAAGTAGTGGCTTCAAGTCCAGGGCAGAATTTGGGAAGTTGGTCGCATTTCAGCCTTAATCGTCCATCCTGGTGGTTTGTTTCACTTGCTGGCTTTGGCTGGGGTGGCTGAGGCAGGCAACAGCAGACCAGAGAGCACCTTGTCCCCCATCTTGCTGTGACTTATACGTGCTGTATGTGGCACTCAGCCCTGCCTCGGCGCTGCTCGGATCTTCCTTAGGCATGTTTTCTGGCTGATCTCCAGTGATCTCCAGTTACCTCTATGATCAAACTGGTTCTCACTTTTCAATAGTTGCTCAGGTTGGGGCAGTTTTCTTGTGAAAGAAAAGCTTAACTGAGGTTGCAGGGGGCCTTGCCCAGCCACATTTTGACTGTCATTGACTCCATCTGGAATCTCCATCCCTGAAGTTGTCAGAGACCTGGAGAGCCAGTAACAAACCCTGTGGTCACCTTCCAAGAGGGGAGGCTAAATATGTTTCTGCTGCACATGCCTCCTCTGTACGTGATCTGTCTGTCCCCCTGAAGGAAGGGAAAGCTGGGATTAGGTCCCTGCCAGTGAAATACCATTCCGTTTTCTCTGAAGCAAATGGAAACCCAAAGTCCTGGGCACAGGCTGGACAGGCACTCAGGATCTCTCTGCCACCTGTGCTGGGCCCTGGGTCGTGTTCCACTAAGTTCCCTTTTTCCCAACCTTGTTTATCGGCAGGGTGGTGTAATTCTGGTGTCCCACAACGAGCGCTTCATCCACCTGGTGTGCCGGGAGCTATGGGTCTGTGAGAATGCCACCGTGACCCGCATCGAGGGCGGCTTTGAGCAGTACAGAGACATCCTGAAGGAGCAGTTCCGGAAGGAGGGTTTCCTATAAGGGAGGCGGGAGCCGGACTGTGCTGGGGCTGGAGGGCGAAGCTCGACCGCCTTGGCATCCATCCCAACTGTGCCTGGCAGAGCAGTGAGGATGCTGCTGCCCGCATGGACCGTCAGCCATGCCATCAAACTGCCACCTGAACTGCTCTCCCCTCCCGGGGCCAGGCGGAAGGACAGCGAGGGAGCAGGAGCCCAATGCTGTGCATGTCCATGGGCACACTGGGGCCTCTGCTGCTGGCCTGGGCTGTGCCTGGTGCTGGGCACACTAGAAAGGCTGTGCCTGGAGCTGCAGCTCTGCCGAGAGGAGGGAAAGAGGTGTCACAACCCGACCCCCCGGTGTCACTCCGTGCTCTGGAGGGCAGGAGAGGAGCTGTTCTCCATGTTTCTTGGCTTCTCCCTCTGCCTTTTTTAGTTTTCTTTTTTTTTTCATGTTTAACTGGCTGAACACTAGTCACTAGTCCGGCTCCATCACATGCCACCATCCTCCTGCCACCCTGGAGGGAAACGAGGCTTTTGCTGCTAAAAATGACCCTGGCCTCTTCCTCCAGCCCCTGAAAGCTGGGGCTTGCTTGGTCCGTCCTCCCCAGGGGCTTGCGTTTGTAGTGCCGAGGGAGCCAGCGCCCGGCTCTGCCTGGGCCCCGCTTCCCTGCGCTCCTTTCCCTGCGCTGCTGCCGGTGCCTCCGCGCCTCAACGCCTGCCTCTGCTTGCAAACCGGCCCTGGGGTGGGCTGTCCCGGGTGGGCTGCCCCGGGGTCCCTCCTGCCCCCCTGCACAGAGGTTGCCGTGTAAATAAACCCCAGATGCAGTGGGTGCAGTGCTCTCTGTCCTTGGGGATTTGCGGGGTTTGAATGCGGGAAGAGGAGGGAGGGGTGTTTCTGCTGCCCTCGCCACAAGGCAGCGGGAGGTGGGGGGGGAGACGCTTTCTAGGTGGGTCTCGCAAAATTAAACCGCTCCTCCGTGGTGGGGGGGAGGCGGGTGCCCGGGCCGGGGTGTGCAGAGCCATGCCCGTATCCCGCTCGGGCGGGACGGGGGGCGGGCTCCGGGTGTCAGCCCGGGCGGGTGCTGGATCCGGTTGTGGTTAGGGGGCGGCGAGAGACCGGGGCTGAGGGCGGGCGGGAGGAGGGGGCAGCGCGGGCACCCGGGGCGGGGGGTGCCGGTGCCCCAGGGCTAAGTGGGGCGGGCCCGGTCCGCGGCTCCCGCCCGGCGCCGGTGGAGGCGCCCCCCCCGCTGGTCCTCCCGGGGCGGCCGGCGCGAGGCCCCGCCCCCGCCTTCCCCGCCACCAGGTGGTCCCGCCCCTGCGGCCGGGGCGGTGCTCGAGCCTCGGTCCGACCGGCGGCGGGCACCCATCCCACCGCACCGCACCGGGCACGGCACGGCAGGGCCCGGCGGGCGGCATGAGCGCCGGCGGGGAGGCGGCAGGTGAGGGGTGCGGGGCCGCTGCCCCCGGAGCACCGTTCCCCCGCGGCGGGCCGCGCTCGGCGGGGAGCAGCCCCGTGCCCAGCCCCGGATCACCGGTGTCCGAGGAGGTGAGTGGGGCGGGGGACCCTGAGGGCGCTGTTTATGTGTCCGGGGGTGCGGGCCCGCCATGGGATGCGGGGGATGGGGATGGGGGGGCGGAATGCTCTGTGTGCGCGGGGGATCGTGTGTGCTCGGGGGGGGGGGGGTCGAGTGTCGAGGAGTGCTGGGGCGTGCGCTCTGGGAGGGGTTGTGCTTGAGGGAGGCTTGGTTGGGAGGGCGGGGGGGGGTCTGTGTGTGGTGTATGTGCGAACGGGGGAGCGCTGTGTGTGTGCGGGGGGGAGGGGGAGGCGGGTGTTTCCGTGTGTGCCCCATGTGAACGGGGGGCGGGGGGGCTCTGTGTGTGCGCGCGTCCGCGGAGGGGGGGGGGGTCTCTGTGTGTGCTGGGGGCCTCTCTGTGTTCCCCATGTGAACGGGGGGGGAGCGGCTCTGTCTGTGTGCTGGGGGGGTGTCTCTGTGTGTGCCCCGTGTGAACGGGGGGGGGGGGAGTGACTCTGTGTGTGTGTGCGCCCGCGACGGGCTGTGCCTGTGCGAGGAGCCCCGGGGGGCGGTTGTGGGCACGGGCGGGCGATGGTGCCGGGGGAACGGGAGGGGGGGTAGCGGGCGGGCAGTGACACACGGGGTCCGGGAGGAGCTGGAGGGGGGTGCTGGCGGCGCGGCCGGGAACCTGCGTGGCCGGGTGTGGGGGGGTGTTTCGTGGCGTGCTTGTACCGGGGCGGGCCGGGGGCTGCCGGGGTGCGCGGGGTGCGCGCGCTGTTGTGTGCCGGTTCCAGGGGTCGCGTGCCGGGGCGGGTGGTGCTGGGGCGGTGGGCGGGGATGTCCGTGTGCGGGAGCGGGGTCGCGCCCCCCGAACTGCCCCGGCTTTCCGTCTTCCCGGTGTCCCCCCCCCCCACTCGGCGGCCGGTCGGGGAAGGACCGGGAGCGCGGCGCCATCTTGGGAGCCATCAGGTGCCCAGCGCGGGGACGGGCGGCGGCCGCCCCCTGCCCGCCCCTCGCCGGCGGTTCCGGCCGCCGTGTGCGGGGCGGGGAGCGGCGCGGCCCGGCCACAGGGGCTCCCCCCCCCGGTGCCGGCGGGGGTGGGTAGGGGGGTGTCTGCTCCTCCCCCCATGGCTCTGGGGGCGCCGGCGTGGGCATGGCTCTGCCGCGGGATCCCCGAGTTCCGAGTGCGGGACTTGGTCCCGAGCGGCGCCGGCCTCTTCCGGCTGAGCCGGGGAAGCCCCAGTCGCCCAGCGCCTTCTCCCTCTGGCCTTGAGTCAGCCGCTGCGGGCGGACATCCCTGGCTCCGAGCTCCCGAGCCTCTGACTCACGCCGTGCCGGGCGGCTGCTGGCGTTCCGAGTGTCCCACCGGGTCCTCACTGTGTGCGCCGTGTGTCCCCCCGCGGTGCGGGCTCTAAAGGGAAAGGCTGCATCTGTCGAGCCAGATGATGCAGATGGGTTACGGGATGGATGGATGTTTGGATGACCTAAATATTATGTGCTTGTATAATTGCCTGGTGGTCCAGCGCTGCCTGCCAGGATTGGTTGGGATACTCAGCTCAGGTAGGGGTGTGGGGCAGTTTAACTGACGCATGGTGTTCATTGCAGCCGTTGCAGAAACGACAAAGAACCGTGGAGGATTTCAACCAGTTCTGCACCTTTGTTTTGGCCTATGCAGGGTACATCCCCTACCCTGAAGAGGTAAGCAGGTTTACAGGGTGTTCCTCTATGAAAAGATTGGTTCCTCTGGGCTCTCTACTTTGTGCAGACCCAGCTCCTAATTCCTTTCCTCAAGAATCGTTCTCCATCCCCAGTTCCTTCCCCCTTACTCTTGAGTGTCTGCTTTGTGGTCTCCCATGTTAGTCCTGCATCTTCCCCTCTTGCAGAATGAGCCCTGGACCCATGGAGGCAGCATGAGTCCCCAGAACAGCACAGGGAGCACTCAGGACAGTGATAGCTGGGCCTCATCCCACTCCTCTGACTGCCATGTCCTGACGGATGATGGGAGGAGCAGGAACGCCATGGCCAGGGGGGCTGTGGACAACAGCCTGCTCATGAGCTGCCCATCCTTTCCGACCAGCTTCTATGATGTCCGGCCCCAGCAAACCAAACAGAAGAAACTACCAGCAAAGAAACTTATTTTGGAGCCAGAGGTGAAGAGGGTGCTGCTTAGCACTGGGAAGCGCTTTGGCGCAGAGCTGGACAGGGTGAAGGAGCCAGCTGCTCCAGAGGGACAGATGATTCCTGTGAAAGAGCAGCTCCTGGAGCCTTCCCTCAACCCAGCTGGGGACCCCCAGCCCAACTCCCTCCTGGAGGAGCTGATGAAGGAGGAGGAGGACTGGATGCATAAAGAGCAGGGTACCGAGAAGCCAGCAGGAGATGATCCTCAGCTAAAGGAGCAAAACCCCTGCTCTGGAGGGAGGAAAAGCCCCAGTTCTTGTAGTACCTTGGACCAAAATGAAGGAGAAGATGCAAGCAGAGGGAGCTCCCAGCTTAGTGGTGAGTACCTGAGGAAGTGCAGAGGGCCCTGTTATGCTGCAGCCAGTGATGAAGATGGTCCCTCGCTTAGCTGGAGCTACCTGTGCTGGCTGCAGGGAGGGCTTGTGGATGGTGCAAGCCTCTCCCAGCAAGGGGAATACCTTTGGGACCTTGGGGGACCTGAAAAGCAGAGCAGCTCTGTTTGGCAGCTCTGTTCTATGGAGTGTCTGAAGTGGGGTGCAGGGCTGTCTGCTCATCTTTTTTTCTTTTTTCCCCTTTTGCAACTTCAGCAGTCGAATTCACAGCAGCACCCAACACCAAAGCAGAAGGTGAGTGGGGGCTATCCTGTTTATGGCCAGTGGAACTGGCTAGTCTGGCTGCAGCTGGTAAGGTGATTTCTGACCAGTGTCTCTCTCCCTGACCAGACGACGATGCCTGGGATCTGATCACCTGCTTCTGCCTGAAGCCCTTTGCAGGGAGGCCCATGATCGAATGTAACGAGTGCGCGACCTGGATCCACCTCTCCTGTGCCAAGATCCGCAAATCCAACGTGCCTGAGGTTTTCATCTGCCAGCGGTGCCGCGATGCCAAGCAAGAGATTCGCCGCTCGAACCGAGCTCGGACAGTGCCCCGCAAGCGCTTCTGTGACTGAAGCTCCTCCAAAGCAGGGAGGCCGGGGGTCCCCTTTTCTCAACTGCAGACTGTAGCCTGGTTTGGCTAGACAATCAATGCACAGTAATGGCAGGGGAGGGGCTGGGCTGGGGGACTGGACTGTTCCCCTTGCACTTCTGACTCCTGGAAGCTGCCACGCCTGTCCTCCCTGAGGATTGTGTTGGCCACAGAGCTCGGTTACCCCAGAGGTGGGGGGGGGGAGAGGAGGGTGGCCCAGCCACGCACTAGGTCACTCAGAAACACCTCTGTCTTTGCACGAAGCTGTCCCAGTGCCTTTCCCCTAGGACAGTTGAAGACAACCTAGTCCAAGTAGTTTTTCTGTGGTGTGGTGGAAGCTTACACTTATCCTAAGATGTGATGCCCCTTCCTCCTTTCTCATCACTGTTTCCCTTCTCTTGAACCTTCAGGTGGGCTGGTGGGCTGCAATGGCAAAGCCCTGGTGATCCAAGTTCTCCTCCAGCAAGTAGGTGCAGCCCAGGCAGGCTCCCTTGATGTAGTATGCTGCTCTCCAGGGTGGGAAGGGACATTGGTCCTGTTGATGCCTGAAGCAGACTGGGGCTCTGCATCTTAGGGGTATTGGTGGAGCCATCCATCTCTGGCTCATCAGCCTTGTAGGCTGCACAGGGGAGGTCCATCCCATGGCGCTCTTGGTTTTGTTTGCTGTCCCCGTAGCCCCAGGATAGTCCTGTTGGGTCAGGAGTAGCAAAGGCATCCTCTAGTAGATGACTGAGAAGGCTGTTCTTGCTGAGCAGCCCTTCTTGGTTCATGTTCTCCAGCTGCACTGTCTCCTGTGTGAAGAGGGGTGGGATTCCTTGTAGGAGACTGAAGTTATCCTCAGAGCTGGCTGTGGCAGGGCTGGAAGCCCTTCAGAAAGGGATCAGAAGAGTGCTCTGGTTCGCTTTCCATGTTTTCCATGCCCAGTTTAAAACAACAGGAGCTTGTACCCTGAGGCTGTCTCCTACCTGCAGGGCTGCCTGGTGGAGCATCTGCTTCAATACCAGCTGGATGCTGAGACCTGAGCTTGGACGGAGAGCTGGGAGGGCTTTGCTTCCCAGCACTCCCTCCATCACTGAGGTTGTTTTGTTGGGGTTTTTTTGTCCTGAACGTGTAGAATGAAACTTAATGACTTGTCAAGAGTGGGCCCTGAGCCCCTTCTGCTATGCAACTGCTGCTCCGGAGACATGGGATGTGCCCTCTCCAGCCCCCTGGTTAAGTTTGGCAGTGGAAGGCTTTACCCTCTCTGTGTTCTCTGTGCGCGGTGTCTATGTGTGATCTCCCGGGGCCCCACGTGCACTTGGGTCCCACCTCCTCCTCCTCACAGCCCCTCCAAAGAGCCTGGCCCACGTGCCTTCTGCACTTTCCCTGGGGGACACAGCCCCTGCTCCTGTCCTGGTGACACTCAGCTCAGCCCCCGGTGTGCTGCTGACTGAAGCAGGAGTGGGACAGCCCCCACTTGCCAGCCCCCACGACTGTATTTCTTAACTGGGTTCTTTCCTACTTGCACATCTGGTTACTGTGGGACCACAGCTAGGGGGAGAGTGTGGGGCAGCCCCTGTCACTCAGCAGCCCCCAGGCTCATCTCTGTGCCTCTCCTCCTATGGAAAGCCTGGGCCCCAAAAGTGCTTTATGTTTTTATAGTTACTTTGTATTGATATGTAAAATAGTGAATTCTGGTCCTTGCCCTGTGGAGTGTGGCTGGAGTCTTATGTATATAATAAAGTACTTTTGCCATAATGGTGGTGGCTTTGGCATAGTTTGGTGGCCTTGGATCTCATGTCCCTCTGGGACACAAGCGCTCCCCTGCTCCCATTCTGCTGTGGCTGGGAGGGGACCTGGTGTGGGGATCCCACTCAGCCCTGATAACCCACCCCTCAACCCAGGTAAACACCAAGGTGCGCAAACAACAGGGAACGAGCAGGCCAGTGCATCTTGTATTTAATAGAGAGATGACCACCTCCCCACCCTGCTGCAGTTCACAGGGATGCTTCACAGGAAGGTCCTCTGGAAGTGCATGGGCTGGGGGATAACCTCTTCAACGGGCACCATCTTCCCAAGGCTGCAGCCAACTCATTGTGAACATCATGGGTTACTCCAAAGAAGCAGCAGGTCTGATGGCTCGAGGAGGAAGTGTCCCCACATGCCCTTGCTGTCATTCCTACAGTACATCACTATTTAGCTGAAAAGCTGTTTTACTCTTGGGCTCTGACAAAACTTCCCTGGCTCCAGAGCAGAGCTACAGTTTAGTCCTGACAGCAGTTGAGACGCCAAAGGATCCAGTTTTCTGCACAAAATAAGCCTATTACTCCAGCATGGAGGTATCACTGCCTTCCCCTGCAGATGCAGAGGTGTACCACCTTCCACCAGGCAGTGCTGTTGGGTCAAATGGGGGATACAGTGAGGGTGACAGGACAAGAAGGCACTAGAGGTCACTGTTCATGGAGACCCTTACCAAAGCAGGGTCCTGCTGGTAGCGTTTCAGTCCCGAGGCAGAGAACAGTCCAAGAACAGCAGCAAACCTGGGTGTATTTTCTATGCTAGGGGCCAAAGGTGGGTTTCTGTGGCAGATGAGCAAGACACGTCTATTCCTCCCTGGCCTCAGCGGAGCTGCCTGCCTTCCCCTGCAGGTGGGGAATCACTGCCTCAGTGTAAAACTTCTCCAGCTTGGGCACTGTCTGCCCCCAGAACTCGGAGTCGAACTTCACAGGGACCACAGCCGTCTCCTTGTTGGTGTGCACCACAAAGTCAGCTTGTTGGAAGCCGGTGGCTGCCAGCTGGCACTGGACTTGGGTGAAGTAGGCATGATCCTTCTTCAGGGCATAGGAGTCCCCATCCATCTTCAGGCAGAAGTCCTTGTCGTTGCAGGCATCGCGCACTGTCCTGTTCCTGTGTTTGTAGGGACACTTCACTTCCAGCAGCCCCAGGGCCTTTCCTGTGGCTGCCTCCTTGATGATGCCATCCGGGCTGGCGGCGATCCACTTCTTATCCCGGTCAATGAAGAGGCCACAGTCCTCCACCTGCACGGGCTTGCCCACTGCCTGCGACTTCAGCTGCTCATAGGCCTGCACGGCCACTTTCTCGTTGTAGACTCCCCAGGACATGGCTCGTGTCTGCACACTGGGGCTGGAGTTCACCACCGCTTTCAGGTAGGACTGGGGCACCTTGTCCGTCTTGCCATTGGCAAACTTGCTGTTGGCGATCCTGGGGGCCATGGAGGCAGTGATGCGGTTCTTACGCCACTCATACCACTTGGGGTTGCTCCGCTGGCCCCGGGTCTCCTCCTCCACACGCGGGATGTCCTGGCTCTCCAGCGGGGGCAGGAACCGGCCACAGGCCCCGCTCAGGTCATCCCCAGGCTGCTGCTTCTGCGGGCATGGGTTAGATCTGGTTGGACTGGCAGCTGCTTTGATGTTGGGCCTGGCTGGACTGGCAGCTGCTTTGATGTTGGGTCTGGCTGGACTGGCAGCTGCTTTGGCATCTGGCACCTTTTTCTGGGTTGTAGAACAACTCCCGGCAGATGCTCTGTGCTGGTCCCCAGCACCTCCTCGGGCTCCGTGGGATGCTGTGGGTCTCTGCTGAGAGGAGTCTGGCTTTGCCCCCTGCCCCCGGCTGGGGCCAACAGCCCTAGCAGCCGGAGTGCTCCTGGATCGGCTGCCCGCAGCTGCAGCCCGGGCCTGGGTACCCGAGGCGGAAGGCGGTGGTGCAGCAGGAGCAGTTTTGGAGGCGGTGGTGGCCGGCCGAGGGGATGATACGCCAGTGGCATTCTTCTGGGGTCTCCCCATCACTATGCGTCAGAGGGTGTCGTTCTGTGGGTAAGGAATGAAGTTGAACACACACCCCGAATTCCCTTTCTCTGGTCCTCCCTGCGCCTGCCCCAGGGTGCTGACATCACCTGCCCGTACAGGCTGCCAGCGCTGTCTGTCCCCATGTCTTCTCCCGGGCGACACAGCCCAGTGGTATGCCACCACCCCCCCAACACCCACCCCTGCGAGGGACTAGGGCAGCCCACGCAGGCTGTGCTCCTGTCCAGTGTGGAGGCACAGGGAGATGTTCCCGAGGCCACCTCTGCAGCGACCAGGGAGCGGTGCCCTTAGGTACCGCGGCCGCATCGGGGCCTGGCGGACTCCCCGAGGGACCATCGCGGGACGCGCGTGGGGAGGCGAACCCAGCACCGCCCCAGGAGCCCCAACCCGTGCTCTGGGCCGGGGCGCGGGGCCCGCAGACCCCCGGCGGCCGCTGCCCGCTCTCACCGCTCCGCCGCCGCTCCGGAAGCGCGCCCCGCCCGCACCACGTACCCGCGGGAGCTGGGGCTGGGTGCAGCCGGCCCGGCCAAACCGCCCCTTTCCTTCCGCCGCCGCTCCCCGCTAGAGGGAAGCAGCCGCTCGACCATCCCCGCCCGCGGGGATCTGCCCGGGCGTGCCCGCTCCGTTCCCTTCCCCCGCCGCGGGTGCCCCCGGCCCCGCGAACACCAGTGCGCTCCGGACTGGAGACGGCCTCCTGCAGCTTCCCCTGCGCCCTGCTTCCCCCTCCCCTTCTCCGCAGCCCCGAGCTTTTTGGGATGGTTTCTTTTCCCGGTTCTCTTATCCCGGTCCCTCTCCCTTCTCCCCGCCCCACCTCTCCAGCCTGACTCCCCAGCCGCCGCTCCTGGGAGGGGGTCCCAGCCCCCTGCACCCCATTCCTGCCTGCGGTCAGGGGTCTGAGCCTGGCCGGGAGGCAGGCCGGCACGGCCCTGCCTGGCATGCAGTACCCCAAATTTGCCTCTGGGCTCCCATGCAAAGGGACAGGCTGACATGATGGGACCCACCATGCTGCTGAGCCCCAATTGCCGCTGACACTGTGTTGGCCTAAGCTGATCCGAAACACCACAGTCCACCACCACCCAACCCTCGGAAGATGGTTAGCAGTGCGGAGTTGGAGCGATAATACACACCCTTGGGCACGCTGCTGCTGCTGCTGTGCAAGGAGGCTTTCCGTGGAACCTGCCTCAGAGCCCGGGAGAACAGTTCAGCCTCTGTACAGGAAGCAGAGGCAGGCGTCAGCAGTGCATCGAGTTTCTGGTTCCCAAAACCGAAGGAGTTTCACTTTCAGCAGGGAGCCTAGTGCCTCAGCAAGAGCTGCGATGAGCCAGGGTTAGGTTGCAGAGCGAGCCCAGCAGACCTATGGCGCGGATGCTGCGAGATCCCTGTGCCCAACTCACAGCTGCAAGCCCCGCTATTTTTGGCTGTGGAAAGAAAACCCGGCAGCCACCAGTGCATGCCCTGGGCCTGTGTCAGAGCCATGCCTGCTCCAGCATCCTGGGAGGGCTTCCATTAAGTCTGGGCAGGAGCACTGGCAGCTTTCCCAGCTCTTTTTCCCAGAGGTCCCTGATGTCTCCATATCTCTCTCTGCTGATGTTTCATTTCCTGCTGCCTTCTCCCTCCAGCCCCCCTGTAAATCCCTGCAGCTGGGCAGGCCAATTTTACACAAGTTAAACCAAGGTGTGCCTGATTTCAACCAGAAACACTACGGGCGTTCTCCTCCTCCTCTATGGCTATCCATCCTCAGGATCTCCTTTAATTTGTTCTGATCAATGAGCAGCAGAGAGCTGCAAAGGACACCCCTGCCCCTCTCCCTGCAGGCAGAGCCTCTGCCTGGCAGTGCAGTTGCTCCCAGCCTGACACTGGCTGTTATCTCCTTGGGCTTCAGGTTATTTCCTCCCTTAGCACTAAATTATCAGTGACTCAGGACCTGAGAGCATCTGTAAGAACATTGTGCTCTTACAGCGTTGTGCTGGAGGGTCCGTGCTTCCCTCCAGCCAGCCCTATCTCTGCATGATAATTCAGCTCAATAAACCCAGGACAAGGTACAGGTGATATGGGGATAAATACCTAGATCATGACTGGTCCCTTGGGTGGTACTGCTGCTGGTGAGGGCTTGTGGGGTCGCTGGGATGTGAGGCTGCTGAATGTAGCTATTGGGCTGAGCCAGGCCTGCGTTTGCAGTGTTTAACGCACGCCTGAGCTCAGCGCTCTGCTGAAAGGCAACGCCAAGCTCTCGGGCATCTGTTTGTGGCTGTGACAGCTGCTGTCAGGAAACTGTGACGGTGCAGAGCAGGGACACTCATGCCTGTTGTCTGACGCTGGTGAGAGAGCCGTATGGAGCCTGTTTGCATCTCTCCAGGGCTGCTGTGGATCATCGGTGGGGTGGGAGAGGCTCGGTGTGTCCCCAGCGCTGTGCACACCGTGGTTATTCACCTGCTGTAATGCTGGGGCTGCAAACAGTGTCTGACACCGTGGGTTGGCCAAGTCCATTACCCCAGCTGCTGGCACCAACGCAGCACTCACATTTAGATGCTTTTCTTCGCCTCAGCTTGGCCTAGAAACAATATCTCAGAGAAAAATCAAAGCTTGCAGGATTTATTCTGAGGCTGGAGCAGCTGTGGTGCTTGCCATGACGATGGGAGCAGGAGCCCCATGCACGCCGCAGGCTGTGTGGATGCACTGTGGCGCGTGCTGTGCCTCCAGCAGCTCACAGAGCTTCCGTCTGTCATGATGGGGGGGGGTAATATATGGGTTTGCATCCTTCTCCTGCGGCCATAAATGATGGGGAAGGAGAGCAGCTGCACACTTTAGCTCTCCTCTCCCCCCATGCAGCACAAGGAGGAAAGGCAGTGTGCCATAGGGCATCTTGAATGGAGAGATGGAATGGCTCAGCATGCTCTTGCAAGCACCCCAGAGACACGTTGAGTGCCTCTGTGCCAGATAATTGTGTTGGATGGAGCGCAGAGTAAGGGGCCGGGAGCGGGGAGTGTGCCCTGTGCTGCTATGTGCAGCAAGGGGTGCCTTCCTCCGAAATTTTCCTCCTTTGGTCCTGCTGCCACCAGTGAAACCTGTACCGAGGAGCCAAAGCTGTAGCAACGCGTGGGTCAGCTTAGAGGTGAGATCTGGTGGGGAGACGCTGATGTGCCAGGCCTTCTCGCTCTGGTGCCACTCCGAAATGCTCTGCCAATGACTGGGTACCGCCTGCCGGCATTGCCTGCTCTGTGTGCCCCGGTTCGTTCCTGCGTGGCTGGGCCGGCTCCAGCTTCGGCGGGGCTGCGGCGCCGGCAGGGGTCCTGCGGTGCGCCGAGGGGGTGGCTCTCCTCTGCATGCTCTATAAAAAGAGCGGAGGCAGCACAGCCCTATCTATAGCAAAGCGAGGGAGCCGCCTGGAGAGGCAGGGTAGGGATTTGCCCCAAATCTGACGGTTTTCTCCGGTCCCGCTTGGGAATGCCGGGCCGGCAGTGGCGGCTGAGGGATTCCCAGCACGCCCCGGGCTGTGAGATCCTCCCTGGCAGCAGGAATGTCCTGGCTTTGCAGGGTTTTCCTGACTGTCTGCACCCTCCCCGAGGGGGCTTATTGTTACAAGTGTCACCCAAAGGCTGGGGACTCCCCAGATCCTCCCTCTTTCCTGCTCTTTGGGGCTGGGATTTCACTACAGCACAAGGAGGCTGATGAGGATAGCCCTGGTGGGACCCAAGGACATCTGGGTTTGGGGTGGTTGCTCAGCATCCTCCTGTAACCGGTCCTCTTGTGGTGGTCTCAGGGCAGCTGAGACCTTTCCTAGCAGAGCTGGTTGTGGCACTTGTGGCCCATGGTATTTGTACTGGAGAGCTCAGCTGGCTGATGGGGTTTTGCCCTGTTTTGTTTGGGGGGGACACAGGGGATGGCTACATGTCCTGAGAAGCTGAACCCCGTGTTTGCAGGTGCACAGCATCACCCTGGGGTCTCACCAGCACCCAAGTTTGGCTGGGCATTGCCATGCTGTGGATGCAGAGCAGCTCACAGCGTTGGGCTCTGCTTTTGGCCAGTGCCTGTCACCCTCTGGATGTGCTGGCCATCCCCTGAGACCCCCAGCGCCACCCGTGAGAGCATCCCCCGGCCCTCCCCGGGCTGGAGGTACCAGGGAGTGTGTCTCTTTAATGAGGCTGGGCTTGGAGCAGCTCTGCTGCTGGCACAGGGAGCGAGGGATGGAGCGAGGGCGGTGAAGGAGCCAGTGCCAGAGAGGGAGCCTGCAGCAGGGAGAGGCGGGGAAGGGCCGCTTATCCCCGCTGGGTATCGCAGAACCGAGACCGAGGGGCAGAGAGACTCACCGCGGGGCAGAGAGCTTTGCGAAGGGCAGGACCCAGCGGGTGCTGAGCCGAGCCTGGAGCCCCTGTGTCATTCTCCTCCTCCTCCAGGTAAGAGCCGGGGAGGGGGGGAGTCAGGGGCCGCGGTGAGCCGGGACCCTGCGGGTATCCTGCAATTCCTGCGCGCCCCGAGGTCGCACCCCCGCTGTCGGGGCAGCCGCGGATCGCAGGAGGGTGAGAGGTGGAGGATGAGGCAGCAGGGCCGCAAAAGTGCTGAAATCACCACCCGGCACGGACCCAACTGGGATGGCTCTAATAACTGCTGGGAACGTGCCCCAGGGTATCAGCAGCCGGTCCCGGGCTCACGCCACAAACATCCCGCGGCCGGAGGAGCAGTGGGACCCTTCCGCTTGGCTCTCCCGCCAGGATGTGCCTCTGTCAGGGGAAATCCGTGGGGCTGGGACATTTGTTTTGGGGGTGCCTGTGTTAGGGTGCATCAGGGGCAAGTAACTCCTGCTCCCTGGCACGGGGCTGGGCTTTTCCAGGGGTTTTAGTGGCTCTGGGGGCGAGAACAGCAGCACAGGTCCTGGACATGGTGGTCCTGGATGCAGTGTGTGTGCCAGGGCACGTGTGCATGCATGCACATGTGCGTGTGGAGCAGACTCTACTCTCTGTTTCAACTTCCAGCAGATGAAGCACCAGTGCCAGCCAGGGGAGAGCACCCCCTTCACCCTGTCCTCTTCGCCTGCAGCTGCCAGGAAAATCCCTTTCCCCTCCACTCCTCTTCTTTGGGCTCTCTGCAAAGCATGCCCCACGGGCGCTGGGCAGCAGCTCTGTCACCTCCTGCTTCTGTGGCCTCCTTCCTGCTCCAGGAGTTGGGATGGACCCTGCTCTCCTGCCCTTGTGTCCCATCCCAACAGAGTGATGCGGGGATGTCCCACAGGGAGCGAGGGAAGCAGGGGTAATGCAGACGAGCAGGAGGGGCAGTGATGCCTCCTCGCTCCGGGCGCTACTGCAGAGGTTTGGGCTCCTCTCCTTCCATCCTTCTCTTGTACTCGCCTGTGCATCTGTCACCAGTGGAAATTTCCACTGGGTTTGCCTGTGCCGGGGCTGGCCTCATCCTCCCCCAGGGTGAGGAGGGACGAGGCACCCACAGACATGGGGTTCTGCAGGCAGCTGTTGCTGCAGCAGGTGAAACTCTGACAACTTTGCAGGCAGCTCAGGAGGGTCGGCTGGGCTGAGGCGCCTGGCTTGCTGCAGCAGCCTCGCTGCAAGACCCAGCCTGCCCACGGGTGAGAAGAGAGATGTGAAGTTATTCTGACCTACTGAAGAGTTAGCTCCTTCTGGCCTTCACTGAGGGCCTTTTGCTGCTGGCATGGCAAGTTGCCCCAGCCCCGCTTCTGCTGCATCCCCCTCTGTATCGGGGATGCTGCTGGTTAGACCAGCTCCTGTGGGCAGCAGGTGGGAAGGGAGGACGAGGAGGGAGCTGTGAAAGTGCTGGCAACCATGCTGGGGACAGGGAGGGGGTTGGAGACATGTTGGTGATGCCACACTGGCAGCTGGAGACAATTTGATGCCCTGGGAGAGGAGGACGAAGAGGCCAGGGTGAGGACCATCAGGTCTGGTTTTATTCATTACCATAGGGCTTAGAGCAGGCAGCACAACGTGTAGCAGGGACAGATGGGGCCTGTTTACTCTGCAAGTGTAAATGTAAAGAGAAGTGATAAAAAGCAGACGGGATGGCTTCTCCAGTAAGTCCCTGGTAAACAAGCTGGCAGTGCCCTGGCCAACAGGCAGCATGGCAAATAGCAGGCATGTTGCTGAGCATTAAGCCGGTGCCTTGGGAACAAATGGAAGGACTTTGGGGTGAAATCCATCTTTAATGGCTCAGTGTGGCTGGGCTCGGGGAGTCCCGGTCCCCAGAGCCTAGCTGGGTGCTGTGGTCAGGGCAGAACCTGGCTGATGATGTTCCCAGCAGTGGCATGGCTGGTGTGCAGGGACCCTGTGCCACCTTGTGTGGTGGGAGAGCAGTTTGGGGGGCTCAGCATCCTGCACACAGGGTGGTGATGATGGTGGGGGGTGGTTGGGTGGCCAGGTCCTGCAAGCATAACTCTGCGATGCCAGTTGAGCACGTAAATAGCTCACCTCTGGCATAATGGACTTACTCTCCTGAGATGCAGCCACGTTGCTAATGTACTTCCATGCTTCTCAGGGGCTCTCTGCCCCACACCAGCCAAGGGCTCCATCGTGGTGCTGCCTCCAAGCGTGTAGCCCTGCTCCGCTGTCAAGGATGTTCTGGGAGGTGCACACTGCAACTGTGTGCGGAGGCTGCCCGGAGCCTCCCATTTCCAATGCTCGTACAAGCTGTTCCCAGGATGAAGGCCACAAGAGCGGGGGTACCAGATGGTTCACTTGTACCTGGGCCTTGTCCTTGCCACAGGCATGCTGCGCATTGGAGCAGCGGCACACGGTGTGACGCTGGGACCTCGCTGGTGTTGGGTCGCAGGCACTTGGGGTGGGCAGGGGATGCAGCACGGAAATGCAGACCCATGCCAGGAGCAGGACCCCCCAGCACGGTCCGTGGAGAGGCAGGGCTAAGGCTGACCCAAATACTATATGTGAATACTTGATGGCATAGATTGGGGTGATGTTGGAGAGATGCCTTGGCTCCAGGCAGTCATTTGGGATGCTGTCCCAGGTGGTTTTCCCAAAGTGAAGAGAGATGCGGAGTGGGTTGGTGCCTTGGCTGGAAGGCATCTCCTGCCACCTTTCTTCCTGCAGCCAGTGCCAAAGGGTGGGATGCTGGGTGCATCCATCTCTGGGCAAAGCATTACTCGCACAGATGCAGACAACATCGTCCCCCAAGCTGGGCTCCCCCCCTGCAGTGCTTTCCCCTCTGTGCTGCTCTTCCGTGCAGCGCTGACCTTGTTGTTAATTATTAAACCCCAGCAAACACTGCTCACGGCTTTGTCCTAGATACACTGTGGGCTCCTCGCCCTTTGGTTTTTATTTTTTTTAACAAATTACCCTGGTAACCTCTGTGGGTGGATGGAGATGGGAGCAGCAGATGCTCCTCTGCCAGCCAGTGCAGGAGATGGCCTGGGGAGACTCTGGAGCCATGAGCTGCTGTGGGGTGTCTGAGAGATGAGCTGCGTGTGGCTGTCCATTATCTGTCCTGTCTCAGAGTCCTTGCTTGTCTGCTGGGGCTTGGGGCTTGCATGTAACTGCTGCTACCCATGGGAGAAGACATTTCACTGCCCAGCAGCCAGGTTTATTTACCTGTTGGGTGGAAGAGCTCTCTGCGGGCTCCTGTGGCTCCAGACCTGGTTTATAGGTGGGCTGGGGTCCAAGCAGAGACCTGGGTCCAGGCCCATGTGTTTCATGGACGCTGCAGAGCAATGTCTCTGGGACAGGGAGGGCTGGGGACCTGCTCCCCTCCTTGCAGGCTGGGCAGATGGAAGCAACTTGCATGCACAAGCCTGTTCCTGGCAGACCCCGTCCCTGAGCACCCAGCGCCTGCCTCTCCTCTGCCCGCAGCTGCCCGCTGAGGGACAATGCCAGGCCTGTACGCCCTGTCCTCCTGGGAGCCTCTGCCCCTGAAGAGCTCCAAGGTGAAGGCTTGCGCCAATGGGTACTCTCTGAGCATCACCGCTCACCTCACGTACACCAACCCCCACGAGGAGCCTGTGGAAGGTAAGGGGGAGCTATGGGGGCTGGCAGGGACCTGGGCTGCCTGCACAGCCCCCTAAAAACACCCGTGCTGGAGAGCATCCCAGCCCCAAACTTTGCTCAGTTTGGAGAGGAAAGGCGGTGTGGTGGTGGCACCATCAACACGCAGCATCACCCTGTGGGCAGGAGAAGAGTGAGGCTCAGCAAAACCATTCCTGTTGCTGAGGAAGAGAGGGATTTCATCCTTTCTGCCCTCTGGGCTAGTGAGACTCTGGGTCCTTCCTGTGTGTTGCCCTGCTCCCCTGCACCTAAATCACGCTGCCAGTCAGAGTGGTGCTGCCATGGGCTCTACCGTGCCACAGCAGGGTCCATACCCAGACCTGCCTCGGGGCTCTCTCCCATGCACAGGTGTCTTCATCTACCCGCTGGAGCAGTCGGAGGTGGTGGCCAGCTTTCAGGCGGCAGCAGGCAGCCGGCGGGTGACGTTCCAGGTCCAGAACCGACACCGGGCACAGGACTGCTGCCTCCAGTGCACCCCTAACCCCAGCCAGCCATGCCGCTGTGCCAGTGGTAAGTACTGCTGCATGCGTGGTCCTGCTGGGCTCTCCTGTCTGGGAGGCTCAAACGAGCAGGGATGAAGTGAGGGGGGATACAAGGGGTGAGAGCCAGTCCACTCTGGTGCCTTGGCGTGGGTCTTTGGGGCTGGAGATCTCAGCCTCTCCTTTCCTCTCCCTCCGCCTCTCCCGGGGTTTTACCTGTCCCTTTGCATGGCCCTTCTTACGCTCGCACTCTTGTCCCCTTTGAGAGTAACTAGTGCAATTAATGCTCCCCCATCTCACACACCACTGACTCCTCACCATCCCTCCTCTGCTCAGGCCACCTTGTCGTGGACGAAGATGTGGAGCGCTCCACCTTCATCATCATCATAGGCACACTGTGCCCGTCGGAGAGCCTGTCCATCACACTGAGCACAGCGCAGGAGCTGGCCACGCTGCCGGACGGGGCCCTGCGCCTCCTCCTGCCGCCCGTCCTCACACCCCGTGTCCCCGCCGACCCTGAGAGCGAGCCGGCAAGCTTGTGTGACGACAGGTTGGCCCTATGGTGATTTTCACGGCTTCCTCAGTCTCCGCCACCCCGGGGGGGGGGATGCCGATGCTGGGCGAGCGGGGCGGGGAGCGGGAGCCATCACCACCTCTCCCCTCACAGCCCCACCAGCTGTTTTGGGGGGCCAGGTGCCCGGAGCCAGGTCCCCACCCCAGCGCCTGTGGAGAGTGTGGACGTCTTTCGGGGCCAGACCTGCAACCCTTTTCCTTACGAGTTTGCCTTCGAGCTGCTAGTGAAGGGCCCCTGCTTGCTGGCAGGTAGGGAGGCAGCTCAGGTGGTGCCAGGTGGTTGGGCAAAACCTCCCCAAAACATGGACACTGTCCTGTTGGTCCCTCCATGCTTCTAAGAGAATGTGAGCCCCCTTCCCCCAGCATCCTCTTGTATCCCTACATGCAAAGAAGCCCTTTCCCCATCCCACCCCTGGGGCTGGGACCCTCCAGAGTCACCCCACATGTGGCTTTTGAGCAGCCTCCTTCCCTGGGAGATGTGATGAATGGGGGAGAGCATGAGCAAGGAGGGAATGCGGGTCAGTGGGGATGCAATCCTGGCCGCTGGCCCAGTTAATCCCATTAGAGCTGGCAGGGAGCAGCCACCGCCGCAGTGCCGGGTCCAGCACAGGCGCAGAGCCCAGCGGGTGGGGGGCAGAGGGGCTGCCCTGCTGCCACATCCTCCCTGCAGGGCTGGAGAGCCCATCCCATGCCCTGCGAGCTGACGCCGACCCCTGGGCCAGCTCTGCCACCACCACTTGCGTCACCCTGGCTGAGCCCCACCGCTACGACAGGGACCTGGAGATCATCCTCTACCCCTGCGGTGAGGGGGCACAGTGCCCTTGGCTGGTTTGGGGGAGATGGGGCACTGCCCCAAAAGCATCCGGAGCATTCACCAGCCCCCTGCGGCACAGGGTGGCTCTGAACCCCCCTGTGCCCCACAGAACCCCACCACCCCCACCTGGTGATGGAGGATGGCACCATGACATACCCCGAGTATGAGGCCCACATCCGGAGCCGCCGAGATTACATGCGGATTGCCAGGAAGGACAGCAGTGGCGAGAGACAGGTAACATGGCATGGTGGAGAGGAGGAGGAGAGAGGGAGGCAGTGGGATGTGGGTGAGGAGGACCTTGGCATGGGCCAGGGTGTATGAGAAAGCCCCTGGCCCGCTTGGCTTGCAGGTGGCTTTTGTGCAGAAGCGTTTCCACAAAGACATCTTCCCCAACCCTGTGCTGATGCTGAACTTCTGCCCGGCGGCGGAGGGCGTCCCTGGGAACCTGCAGAGCATCACCCGTGAGGTCCTCTTCCTCGTCGACTGCAGCAGCACCATGAGCAGCCCTGACCTTGACAAGGTCAAGGTGAGGCACAGCCATGGGGTCAGGGATGCTCCCTGGGTGGCCGGTCCTCAGCAGCCCCCCCTTGGTCTCCACTGCCACCTCAGGAGGCTTTGCTGGTGGCCCTGAAGAGCCTCCCGTCGGGGACACTGCTCAACATGGCCAGCTTTGGCGCCAGCGTGAAGCCGCTCTTCCCAACCAGCCGCCTCTGCAGCAATGTGAGTGCCACCAGGCAAACCCCCACCAGCCCTGCTCCGGCTCCTGGCTCCCTGGCATGGTGAGCCGGGGACCGCTGCGAGCCCGGCTCTCCCTGCGAGCAGGAGACGCTGCGACGTGCCTGCGAGCACCTCGGAGGGCTGCGGGCAGACGCGGGCAGCACAAACCTGCTGGCAGCCCTGGGCTGGGTGCTGGCGCAGCCCCTCCACCATGGCTACCCCCGCCAGCTCTTCCTCTTCACCAACACGGCAGCAGGCAACACGGGCAGGATCCTCCGGCTGGTGCGCAGGCAGGCCAGCACCATCAGGTATGGCACTGGCACCATGACAGAGTCACGGTGCTCTCCTTGTCCCCTGGTCTGTTCCCAACAATTTCTCATCCTGCGGCCCCAAATCTCACCTTCACCAGCCCTTCACTCATCACATCCCCCAACCGCACAGGCTCAGCTTCCCCCAGGATTGCCCTAACCTGGCATGCAGCCGGGGTGGCATCTCTGGCTACCAAACACCCCTACCCATCCCTGCTGCAGGGCTCACCACTGGGCTGGCCAGTCCCAGCGCCAGCCCGGCCATGGCTTCCCATCGCGTGGCTCTCTCCCACAGGTGCTTCAGCTTTGGCATGGGTTCACGGGTGTGCCGGCGGCTGCTGAAGGGCATGGCCAAGGTGAGCCGGGGCCGCGCTGAGTTCCTGAGCCCGGCTGAGAGGCTGCAGCCCAAGGTAATGCCCAGGCAGGGATGGAGGTTGTGGGGGACATGGGGGCTACCGTGGTGCCTGACACTGGCTCTTCTCCCTGCCCCAGCTGATCAAGTCCCTGAAGAAGGCAATTGAGCCGGCCGTAAGCGACATCACCATCGACTGGTACGTCCCCGACAGCATGGAGGCTCTGCTCTCGCCCACCGAGTTCCCAGCCCTCTACCCCGGTGACCGCCTCGTCAGCTACTGTGTCCTCTACAGCATCGCTCGCTTCCGCAATAGGCGCCCGCAGGTATGACCGGCGCTGCCCTGTCACGGGGAGGATGGCACGTTCCCAGTGCCGCCAGCTTCTCTCTGTGCCAGGCGCTGACAGCGGTGCCCTCTCTCTCCCAGGGCCGGGAAGGGCCTCACCGGGGCTCAGCATTTCCTTCCCAGGAGGAGGTGCCCAGTCCTGGGGAGAGCTGCCAGCCGACCCGGCACACTCCGGGATCCGGGGACGTCTCCCTGGAGCTCCTTGCCGGGAGCACGGAGGCGTCAGAGCGGAGTGAGTGGGGCGAGGCTGGAGCAGAAGTCAGGCATGGGGGCCGTGGGCTGATGGGGTGTGCGCTTGCCGGGCAGGTATGGATCCTGTGTCAGGGGGAGACATCTGGAAGCGGATTTACCAGCTGTCCTACATCCAGGAGCAGTACGTCCTGACACACTGCTCCGTCAGCACCGACCGCAGCCAGGGGCTGCTCTCCCACAGCTCCACCAGCAGCGAGTCCACCGGCTCCCGTGATGTGGCCCGCGAGGCCCCGGGCACTGATGCCACCTCCCAGCAGGGCCAGAAGAGCCTGTCTATCTGCGAGTCCTCCACCAAATCTGCCCCGCTGCCCTCTGCCCCGGCTGGCACCAAGGTAAGGATGCCAATGGGGTGCAATGGCTCATGCATGGGGGGGCTGCTGTCAGCTTACCTAGGGTCTCGCTGCCCCACCGCGGTTGGACACATGGCTGCCAGCCTGGAAACTGGAGTGCTGCAGCCTGAATTTTAAGCAAGCATCAGCTGTGGATGCCACAGAGAGACTCCTCAGGTGGTTTTGCCCTATTGGACTGGGACAGCTGGGGACAAAAGAGGTGGTCCCCCAGCTTCCCCAGCCAGTAGACAGCTGGGTGACTAACAAACCCCCTGGCCAGCTCAGTTCCTCAGTGATGCTGCAGAAATCAAGAGAAAATAGCTGGGCCAGCACCAGGTAACAAGCCTGCCAAGCTGGAGAGGAGGGGGTGGGCTGGCTAAGCTCCTGTCTGGCTCCTTCAGCCCTCTACCAATGCCACCTGATGCTTCGTTAGCGATTGGTCACATTGCTGCTGCTTCATACTTGGGTTTAACACCCAGCCAGGTCACTGGGATGGGGAGAGGCAGCTCCCTGGGTGATGATGGCCCTGAGGCCAGGTGAGGCCAGCTGTCACCCAGCTCCAGGACACACTCCTGCCTGGTGACATGGGGTTCCTGCCGCACAACAGCACAGCTGGTCGCCTTTGCTGCTGAAATGCCAAGCGTAAGTGATTTCTTTGCAGTGTAAATGATCCTCTCCCAGATCCCTGCTGATGGGGCGAGAGGTCGCATGGGTGCCGCTGCCCCGCCATAGCTTTTAGGTGAAGCACCTCATTGCGGGGACATCACTCTGCGCTGGGGACTGCATTCCACTGTAGCATCATCCAGCCTGAGCTACAGCGCCAAGACACCCCACACACAGACACAGAAAAATCCCTGCCAACTCCTCCTGCCTGGGCGTCAGCTTGAGTCAGCCCCAGGGATGTTTGCAAACTTCCGTCTGGGTGCCATCGGGCCTTCCCACATGTATGAGGAGCTTGGCGAGCATCACCCGCCGCCCTGGGAGGCTGCTGGATGCCAGCCTGCGGAGCAGTGGGACTGGGTGACAGCCAGTGGCTCTGGCCAGCAGCCGGCCGGGGCTACAGGTGCCCCATCACAGCTTGGCGCAGTCTGGGCTCTGTGCCGGTGCCTTTGCTGGGCTGGCCGTCAGCCTTGCCCCCACTGCAGGTGATGATGGCCCTGAGCATGGAGGAGCTGGCACGGCGTAAGAAGGCGCTGGCACGTGCTGCCCTGGCCAGCCGCAGCTTCTCCTCGCCGCACGGGGAGCTGGACGCACACCGGCTCTACCGGGCCCTGGAGAAGGTGTCGCAGAAGAGGAACCAGTCCCTGGAGGGGCAGCTGGACAAGCTGGGACCTCAGGGACGGCAGCTGCAGCCCAGCGCGGTGGAATCAAGTGTGTGCTGGCTCTGGGGGAGGAGAGTGGAGGGGATGGAGCCAAGCGGCCCTGCCTTGCTGAGCTCACGTCTTCCTGTTCCCAGATAACCTCCTCTCGCCCACACACCTGGACTGGGACATGCTGGTGGAGCCCTCCTACCTCTTCAGTGCCTCACCGGTGCCTGAGCCGGGGGAGCCCAGCCTGTGCGATGCTGGCCTGCCCCTGCGCTGCCAAGTGGTGATCCACGCGCTGCGAGCTGGCAAGCCGGTGTCCTGGGAAGTGACGGCCTCGTTGGAGTCAGTGATGCAGCCCCGGCTTGAGGGGCCAGGCAGGGAGGACCCTCCGCAGCAGGCGGGCAAGGCCTGGGACAAGCCACTGCACCGCCTGGCAGCACGCTCCATCATCCGGGACAACGAGAACGCGGCGCAGCGGGAGGCTGAGCTGGAGCAGGGTGAGTGCCGGTATGTGTGCGCCCAGCCCCGGCACAGCCCAGCGTCCCCCAACCTCTACCCACTTTGCTCTGGGCAGGTTTCGCCCGCCGGTTTCGCCTGAAAGCGGTGCAAACCAGCAAAGCCTGCAACGTGCCTTCTCTCTACACTCGCCTGGTGCCCGTGGACGGTGTCACACAGGCAGCCCTGCCTGCAGCCCCCGAGGTGTGGGGCACAGGTACAGCCAGGGGGCCTGGCGTGCTGAGGGGACAATGATGGGGCAGAGAGCTGAGGTCGCACCGTCCCTTGCAGCTGGTTCCACCAGGCAGTCACGAGCCACCGCAGCAGGGAGCTGGCACCACAGGAGCTCTTCAGTGGGTCTGGGCCAGCAGCGGGATGTGGAAGAGCTGGATGAGGCCCCTGTCACTGCAGGTACAGATCCAGGCCCTTCTATGGCTTATGCTCCCGAGGGAGCTGCCTGAGCACTGCAGTCCCTGTGGACCATTGGCTCATGGCTGAGTGGGGCATTGTGCTGGCTGGAGCCCTGTGGATGCCCGGGAAGAGGCACCTGCCCCACGCTGGGGGAGATATGGGGGGGAGCAGCATAGCAGCCCCTGGCAGCACCTGTGGGCCGTGAGGGTCTCGGGAGCCTGGGGGCCATCAGGGCTTTGCTCTTTTGCAGAGCGAGGCGAGACCCCCACGTCTCCGGCCAGCATCTCGTCCCCTACCTATGGCTGGGAAAAGCAGAACTGCTTGAATGGTGAGTACAGGGTGGAGGGGGCCAAGGGCTGGATGGTGGGGCACAGGGGTGCACCCAGGGAGAAGGACGCACCTCTGGGTGCATCATGGCCCCTCATGCTTGGCTCTCCCCCCTTGCAGGGCCTCCATCAAGCCCATCCACCACCTCCATGGACTCCCAGAAATCCACAGAGAGCATCATTGGCTCCAGGTGAGGCTGTGGGTGGAGAGATGTAAGGGCCCAAACATTGGCATGTTGCAGGGGGAGGGGAATGGGGCTGCTTCTTGGGTGCTGCAAGTTCAGTGTCCCCTGCCAGGTCCAGAAGAATAAGAGGGGTTGATGCTCCAGCCCCTTCCCTGCAGCAGGTTGGGGTCCAGCTGCCCTTTGGGAATTGTGTGTGTCCTCTCTGCTAACTCACCTGTATCCCTGCAGGTTTAGCCTGAGCAGGCGCAGGGGGCCCAGCCTGGCGCTGCGCCTGCAGTGCCTCAGCCCGGAGAGCGAGCGCTCCAGCAACCACGACTACCTCCCACTGGTAAGGACCCCGTCCCCACCCCACCCTGCTGGGTTGCAGCCGTGCCGCCCAGGCGATGCCTGGCACCACCAGCAGCAGCACACAGGGACGCTGGACAGTGCCTGTGCCCCAAGAACACTCCTGCAGACCCACCACTGGGTGCTGGGGGCCGCAGTGCGTCTGTGCTCCTGCCTGCCCCCCCCCCAGTCATCTGCCCCCCTGTTGCAGGTGCAGCTGCAGCAAGCCAGGGGCCCATTCCAGCTCACTGAGAGTTTCTCCGATGTGGTGCAGATCCCGTTGGACCGCCTGCGCCGGGCCTCCCCCTATGCCTCCCACCGCGCCAGCCTCAGTCCTGTGTCCCCAGGGGCCAGGAGCAGCCCCCAAGCAGGGCCTGGCAGCGAGGAAGGCGAGGAGCCCGCCACAGCCCCGCAGCCTGGCTCACCCCCATCCCAGAGCACTTGCTCCGAGGTGCCCAGTGCAGCTGTGTGGGCACAGGCAGACAGCGGGCATGGCTCTGAGTCCGACACCGGCCCCCACTCGGCTGCTCCCTCCGAGGCTGGCATGAGCTGGCAGGACATGCGGCCGGAGGACCTGGAGAGTGCCAGCTGGGCCACGGCGGTGGCCTTGGCATGGCTGGAGCATCGCTGCGCCGGCTTCTTCGAGGAGTGGGAGCTTGTGGCGGCCAAGGCGGACGCATGGCTGCAGGCGCAGCGGCTGCCCGAGGGGGTGGACGTGGCCTGCCTCAAAGGGGCAGCCAGGCACTTGTTCCTGCTGCTGCGTCACTGGGATGAGAACATCAAGCTGAACATGCTGTGCTACAACCCCAACAACGTCTGACAGCCGCCAGAGGGGCCAATAAAGATGCCCGGCTCCACACTGCATGCACAAGTGTCTCTCTTACGGGCAGGGAGGCATCAGCCCTGTTCAGGTCACACTGGGGCTCACCAGAGCCCTGGGGAAGGGGTCACCCCCTTCCCAGCCATCTCCTATGGGAGGGAGCATGCAGGATACTAGGAAAAGCTGTACTGGAGGGATCAAGTACAGCTTTGGGCTGCATCAAGGTGATTCAAACCTTGAGGCAAAGCAGTTCTGCAGATCCTCTCGCAACCTTACCCCAGAGGCTGCTCCCCCTGCCCTAGGCAGCACTCTCCCAGGGTTGGGAAGGGATCTCCCATGGGCTCAGCAGCTGCTCTGCCTCCCCACAGGTGGGGCAGACCAAGGCATGGCCATCTGGACACCATCATGGCACAAGGATGCTGCAGCCGGACAAGGGCACACAAAGCCCCCTTTATTGGGGAAGTCCTGCCTGTTGGGGGTCCCCACACTGCCCCCTTTGCACAGTTCCAGGGCTCACAGCCCCTCCTGGGATGGCTGGAGGCAGCCTGGGAGCCAGGTGGGGAAAGAGCAGGCAGAAGGGGCAGTCCCAGAGGCCGTTTCCCATTGTCCGGCTGGCTCCACTCTCACTGGGCCTTCTTGGAGATGGCTGCAGGCCTCCTGCTTGGCAGGGGGGTGTGTGTCACCGGCGGGGGGGCCGTGCCGTACCACAGCTGGAGCAGGACGAGTCCATGGCAGATGTGGAGGGAGAGGGAGCTGCAGACCGTGGAGGGGTAGGTGTTCCAGCAGAGCTCGATGACACCCAGCAGCAGCACCCTGCAGGGGGGGAAGCTGTGGGTCATCATGGGGGGGACACAACAGCCCGCTTGCTCCCAGACCCCGCCAGCAGATGAGTGGTCCCTCTCCTGGGAGCACGTACTTGGGCATGTGGGCAAGCTTGGCAGTAGGGGTGCACCACAGTAAGTAGGGCAGTGTGTGGAAATACCAGACATAGAACTGGTAGTGCAGGGAGCGGCTGCAGCAGACACCCAGGAAGTTGGAGGAGAAGAGGACGAAGATGATCTGTGCACTGGCGTTAAGGGGACAAACGCAGGGGGCTGGAGGTGCAATCCAGCAACAGCTCCTCAGCTGTACAGCACAGCTCCTGCTCACTGACAGCACTGCAGGACCGGGAGCCTGCAAATGCTGAGCCCAAGGTCCACCCTGCCTTCTCCCCCACTTCTTGCTGCCCACCCTGCCAAAGGATATTGTTGACAGTTAAGGGAGGGGATGCATGTTTCCTTTCGGCAGGGTCCTTCAGCAGAGCCAGGATGCTCTCTTTGGACCTGAGGGGGAAGCATAAACATTGATGTCGACAGCTGCTGAAATTCCTTCCCACCCGAACCTTGCCCTGTAAGCCACGCTGCCTGAGCAGCACACTCCCCAAAACAGGACAGTAATTCACCCCTATTCCTGCCTGCAAGCCCAGAACTGCAGCGTTGTGCGGGCAGGGAAGTCACGGACCCGTATCCTGCACCATGGGGGCTGACCGAAATGGGGTTCCATGGGGGAACCAGCACCCATGGGGAATACTGAGTCTCACCTGTGCCACCGGTGCAGTGCAAAGAGCCCCAGGCCAGCCAGGTGAACCAGGAGCAGCGTGGCATGGAAAGCCCGATTCTGGAAAACCTCTTCTGAGAGGAAGCGCCAGTTTACTGTCCATTTGAACTGGAACTGGCGGCCCAGGTCGAAGGAGCGAGTCAGGTACCCCACAGGGTTCACCAGCAGGAAGGGCAGCCCCAGAACCACCTGCCGGAGACACACCAGCGCCCTCGCAGCAGCTGCAAGCCAGGTCTCCATCACCCTTTCTACCTCCCGAGAACCCCAGCGACAGGGACAGTCAGCCAAAGATGGGAACCCCACGATTTAGATTACTTGTGAAGCTCCAGCTTGCTGTGTGTGGCAAACTCAGATGCTGGTGCCACTGTGTATCCACCCAGAGGCCTCCAGCCCCCAGGACACCCAGACAGGACGCTGTGATGCAGGCAGGAGAGCCCTCTACCCCTTGCTGATGGGGCTGCCAGCCTGCCCCTGCAGTGATGTCTTGAGCAGGGACCCACCTGGAGCAGGGCACAGATGCAAAGCTTGGGGATACAGCCCCGGAGACCGAACTGTTGGAGGAGGAGGAAGAGAAGTCCTGGTGCGAAGAGCAGGATGTTCATCTTCACGGACACAGCCAGGCTGAGTGGGAAGCTGCATTACTGCTGCGGCCCCCACCATGGGTGCTCAGGCAGCCCCTGGACCAAGCGCAGCCTCTTCCCTGGTGCTGAGCTTGTTCACACACACAACATGCCATGGAAGGCAGCCCCCACCTGACCCCAGACCCTCACCTGAAGAAGAAGCATCCCCAGGACCAGTGCTCCTCCAGGAAGAGGTTAATGGCGAGGAAGAGGATGGCCATGGCCACAGGGTCGTTAAAGAGCCGCAGGACAAAGATGGAGTGGATGCGGTAGGAAGCGCAGCACATGAAGAAGAAAACATATGGGGGGACCTTGCAGGGGACAGAGAGACATGAGGGCAATCACCAGCCTGTCCCGGACCCCCGCTGCTGCCGAGCCCTTCCACAGCTCCGATGCCAGCCCTGGCTTCCTGCCCAGTGTGAGGGCTCAGCAGGGCAGGACAGGCCCTGCGGCCTCCAGCAGGGCCCCCCGGGCTCCAGGCTACCTTGTTGGTTCTGCAGTAGATACGGAAGACGAGGAGGAGGTTGAGGAGGTAGAGGCCGGCAAAGAGATATTGTGCCAGGCGGATGTCCGTGCCGCGGCCCGTGGCATAGTACAGGCCCAGGAAGATGTAGACGAAGCCGGCGGGGTAGCTGTAGAGAGACAGGAGTGAGCGGCCAGGCCCTGCTGCCCCCCGGGACCCCGGCTGGGGGGAGCTCGGGCACCCCCGTCACTCACACTAGCGGCCCGGTGTCGCCCTTCAGCCGGGTGTAGTCGAGGGTCCCGTTGGCAAACCCCTCCACCTCCTCCATGTAGGCCTTCCAGTCGATCTCGGTGTCTGCGGGCACGGCGGGGCTCAGGCGGGGCGGGGGGCGCTGGGGGCACGGCGGGGGGCCTCCCCCCCCCCAGACCCCGGCCCTGCCCCGCTGCTCGCTCCCAGCCGAGGCTCCCCCTGTCCCCCCTGTCCCCACCCGGGCCCCGCCGCCGCCCGGCCCGGGCGCTGCTGTCACCCTGACAGCCCGCTCCGACACCCCCACCCCCGCGCCGGGCCCGGCCTGGCCCCGGCACTCACAGGGGACCCTGCGGATGACCCATAGGTTGACGCCGCCCTCGGCCAGGCAGAGGCAGGCGGCCACCAGCGGCGTGTAGCTGGGCTCCAGCAGCGCCGCCCGCCGCTCCCGCCAGGCCCGCCGCAGCACCGCCGCCCCCCGCCCCGCCGCCATGGCCGGTGCCGCTCCGTTCCGCTCCGTTCCGCGTTTCCGGCCGGAGCGC